>NW_022145598.1:15493632-16093632 GCF_000002235.5 Strongylocentrotus purpuratus
TTAGATTTGCGTGGACTGATGACATCCATTCAAGGCAGTGCATTAAAAGGACGTCGACCGTAGCAATCCACATTGTCTTCGTGCAAATCTAAAAGTCCCTATCATTACCCTTGTAGACGAGCTGCCAAAGTAATTAACACTCAAGGATATCAGGTACCCATATACACCTGGGTGGAGAGGGGCAAATGTAGATTATCGTCTTGCCAAAGGACGTTGGTGCCGGGCTGGGATTTGAACCCCGTACCTTGTGATCTAAAGTCCTGTGCCATGTCCACTATACGATCTTCATGTACAACCTGCACCTCCTATGCATGAAACGTTTACGTTTAAGTCGTGTTTCTGACAGCAAATATTTCAACCCAAAAGATGCAACTCAAACATCGTAAATACTGTTAAAACACATAAAAGAGCTGTTGACATGAGGCCATTATTTTTTAGAATGAAGCGTACTGTATTACACGGCAAAGAAACTGCTGTTCATTTCCAAATGTGGGTCAACTGTTTCGTTGTTTGCACCTTCGATCAAACTTTGACCTTAAGATAAACTCCAGTACTGGTAAAAAAAAAAAATAATTCCACAGAATCAAACGAAACTTACACTGAATGTTCAAGATTACAATAAATGACATGTGCCAAACATTTTGAAAGAAAATGTATACTGGCTGAGTAATGAGCATAGAAATACAAGGAAATCAAGGTAGTACTAGCCCCGACACCATGAGTGTTGTCCCATATATAGCTTTCTATGTGAGTGCTTGTTACTTTACCAAGACTCGGTCAAATTTATTATGATTTTGATGACTCCAGAACCTTGCAGTGCACACCAATACTTACATGCTACATGATCAACTGTTTCTGATCCTTTCCACACCTTTTCTTTCACAATGCAATCGCATTACCAGTACTAAAGTTTATCTTTAATTAATAATAATAAAATCCAACGTGTTATGTACGAATTATTATATATGAGCCAACATTTTTCTTCTTCAATCAGGAATAAATAATAGATTAAATGATAACATATTCATAAAATGGGGACGGGTGCGAGGATTTGAAGTCTTTATCGGGCCGATCACGTGACTACATCATGAACAACGCCCTTTATGCTATTGGGAAAGTTTTTTGATATATAATGCATGATAATTGATACTGTGAGTATTCTGGAATGATCAACATGGAAATAGCCAAAATCTTGATGAAAACCACATGCACTGCACATAAACATAAGTACGTGGGACTACATCAAGATTTTTCATAAAAGTTCTGTCTAATGTATTACGTGAATGCTAGTTATGATTATGTCGAATATGAGGGCGCTCGAAAAGCAAAACTTCTCGGAGACCACTTTGACTGCGAAAAGATGTTCTTCCACAGCGACATGGTTAAGCTCACGAATTAATCTTCATCTCTGTCAGATCTAACCTTTGTCTTTAAAAGGATATAGATATAAACTGTATAGAAAAGAAAAACAAAAGTTTGTTTCATGCAAATGTTCGCCTACTCGAGATATTCGGAGGAATGCCCCCACATGCTTCGTACACGTGATATAGATAATAATTATTGACATTAAACAAAATCTGTTATTAATAGAACGGATTCAAGCTCAAGTTGACTTATCTTAGATATATTTGCCCTCTATAAACAAAAACATGAAAACAGTAAAAGCAGACATTTCCATGTTCAAAGTCCTTCCAAACCGGGGGGGGGGGGGGCGAGTGAGAAATGATTTTCACTCTGATAATAAGCTTAGAACTGATTTGAATGTAAGATCCCCAAGATGTTGAATATTCGTTTCTTACGTCATACCAGTTTTATCTATGCATTTTTGTTTTTATATCTTTTAGTGAAGTCCATTTATAGATACGTGATTCCCCTAGGGAGAATACAATTGAACAATAATTCGGGTATGTGCCCCCACCCCCCCCCCCCTCTCCGCTAAAAGAATAATAACGCACTCTTACGCTGATTCGGAGCGGAGCATAAGGGGGGGGGGGGGCGGCGTAGACTCTAGTATTTTAGTGAAGTTTACGCTAGCTATCCTAGTCCATGAAGCCATGGTTATAATGGAACCTGTACAAATTTGCGTGTTAAATCCCGTTATGAAGGACAAGGATTTTGTACCTGAAAAGAAATAGTAGAACATGTACGACATGAGTAGGGCAACTCAGTGGGTCACGTGACAAGCTGTGCAACTAGATGAGTCAGGTGATAAGCAATGTAGGTCTGGTGTGGTGAGTACCTGGATAATGATGAATGTCATTCAAGTGTTTAGAACATTGGCCGCGATGGCAGTGTTTGCTGAAGAACGAGGTACGATAGCGGGGTGTTATCGCTCGAAATATGGACAGATTGGTGTGCCAATCAAAGGTGACATTGAACGCGGCTGAAGGACGAAGAACGAAGACGATGGGGGGAGAAGGAGGAGAAAAGGGAGGAGGAGGGGGAGGGGGAAGAAGAAGAAGAAGAAGAAGAAGAAGAAGAAGAAGAAGAAGAAGAAGAAAGAAGGAGGAGGAGGAGAAGAAGAAGAAGAAGGAGAAGAAGAAGATGAAGAAAAAGAGGAGGAGAAAATAAAAAGATAAATGGTCTACAACCCTACAAGCCTCTCTCTATCTTTCTCTCTCTCTCTCTCTTTCTCTCTCTCATCTCTATTTTCAATTTGTTGAATATAATCCCCCCCCCCCCATTGTTCTATAACTAACCATTGATACAGTTTTCCTATTGGCCTTAGGTTCTTCATCTAAAACAAAACAAAATCTTACTAAATCCGAACATTCTGAGAATGCCTCATCGAATATAATTTCAAATCCGTGTTTCCATGACCAAGATCACATCTGATTTGTTTGTATCAGTGCCCTAACCCCCCCCCCCCCGCTTCACCTCTGCACCTCACCTCCGCCCCACCCCCATTCTGCCCCAAACTGCCCTGTTATCATTTTACCTAAATACCTCTTTCTTGGTTTACACCCTCAATGTCAACCGACTTCATAAAAAAGGAAGGATGTTCATGAAAATATGGTAATGATAGCTTCCACGGGTAAAAGGAGAGATTTGATAGGCAAACTGGCAAATATTTGATTTCATCTTTAGTTCAAAGATAACGGGCTGTCAACTAAACATGTTTTTCGAACCTTGTGTCGGCATCCTGTGATACTTCGTGAAGATTTTCAAGAAGGGATTCTGAGGGGTAACGGTAATGACCCGCTTATTCGAATGAAGCCGCGATGGGATATTGGCGGATCCAGGGTCGTTTGGTGGTTGGGGGGGGAGGGGGGGGGGGGCAAAACCGAGAGCTCCGAACGCCCATATTTGTCCGTGTATTGACGAGTGTTTGCGTTTGGAACGATTATCATGACTTGTATAATGATAATAATTTACGCTTATGAAACTATTCCATAGGTCGGAGCCAGGGTCCGGTGTCGGGATTTATGCGCAATTATTAGCAATTTTTGGTTTATCAAAGGAAAGTTCTGAGATTGTTGTGTCAATTATGAATGGATTGTGTTCTTTATAACAAACAGGTTGTGGAATGCCGGAGGAAGTAGGTTATTGGAGTAGTTTAATATAAAGATTGCAACTTGCAAAGTAGTTATTGGTGAAAACAAATTTGTTCAGCTTCTGAAGTAAGTGTTCTGAATTTGCAAGAAAATTAATGATGATCCGGTTCAAGCTCTGAATATCAAAGCCTCTCCCCCCCCCCCCCCACACACACACACACACACACACACGGCGTCTTCAAACTGGATCACGTACTTGCACGCAGTAATCTTTAATATACGTGAGGTTTTGTATAACTACTGTTTTTCACAAGTGAGCGAATAACATCTTGAATATGTGTACCTCTGTCAAATATTAGCTTAGTCATAAAAATATATTCCCGATATTAGGAGTAGTTTACTGGACCCGATAAGCCTATCGGAGGAGATAATATAAACACTTCAACAAACTAACTGTATGGTACATAATGATTGAAACACGTGTATGATTCATAAGAATTTAAAGAGCTTATATGGCTATGGGGTAAAGGCAGGGTGCTTCGCCAATTTATTGCTCTGGCGACAATTGCTCCAGGTTTTATGTTTCTGCAACGGTATACAGGTGTAGGATTAGGGTTAGGGTTGCAATTGGGTTTTACGTTTAGGTTTAGGATCAGGATTAGGGCTAGGTTTAGGATCAGGATTAGGTTTAGGTTTAGGATCAGGATTAGGGTTAGGTTAAGTATCTAGTCCAGGGTTGAAGCAGGGAGATGGGAGGGAAGTAAGGAATTAACCTAGGAAATGATCGGGTAGCAATCGTAGTAGGTCGCAAGTGTGCCGTAGGACCGAAATATGACGTTGAATACCACTAGTCAAAGGCGTAGCGTGCGTCAGCTAAAGAGGCCGCCCTTTGCACGAGGTTTTCAAAGCCATTTATACACAGAGTTTGGCCAACCCGGTTCGAGTCGGAGCACAAAACAATATACGCCATGTTGTGACCCAGTGAAACCACGTTGGCTAAACTCTGTGTATAAATGGCTCTGGAGGTTTTGTCAGTTGTATTCGAGTATGATGGGAGAAGTGGGTGCAAGGGATGGATTTGGAGGGGTACCCCCCCCCCCTCCCCCCTCTGTCATGCGTGTATGAAGATTCTTCGATTTCTTATAATAAAACAGAGCTACAGGGCGTGTTAGACTCTAAAATGTTGGGGCCATTATTGAGGGAGGCAAGCTGGCCTAGTGGCATTCAATTCAATTCAGAACTTTATTTCAGACTCAGCTGCACAAGGCAGAGGTCCATAACACATAATGTTACATAGATATATAGGGAGTATAAACATGATGAGTATATTAACAACAAATCTTACAATGAGTTTAACAAACTAAACTATACTACGTACATACAATCTAAATTCTAAGAGTAACACGTTACCTGGTAATCTCACAATGCATAATATAGTTACGGACAGCAGGATAAAAGTAATCAACAAAAGATAAATGGGTAGAGAAAAGTAGGCAGCTAAAATAGAAACAAATATGTTTTTATTTAACAGGAACATAAACAGGACAATAAACTGATATGCTTGATCACATATTACCGTTCAGCGGGGATGTGTACAAGGAAACACCACTTTGCTTTAACCTGTTTACTTGAAAAATCTATATTTGCACTGATTCAAAGGAAATGATAAGATAATTACTTGAAAATGATCTCGGGTGTTGATACAGCGATACGAAAGTAGAACGGCATATTTATCTTTATCACATGAACTTGCATCATCGATTGAATTAACGTATACAAAAATGTCTTCTTTCAATTCAATCCCTGTCGAATATTTCATGGTGATCTAAAATAGAACATTATGAAAGAAACAAAAAAGAAGTTTTTGGTTTTGTTTAAATCTCTTCCTTTGTCATACTCGTTCAATGAATCTAGTCACGCAACGAGATCAAGTTCATTTGGTCTAATAACGAACCATTTGGTCCACCGTATCTGGTTCACTTAATTGTTGAAAAGAACCATATAGTTTGGCGGCAGCACTTGAATATTAACAAAATATATAATAGCACATGAATACATGGCCTAACTGGTCATTTGATGATGACACTACATGAAATGAAAGGTGTATGGACACACTCCCCGTTATACACGTTGTATACCACTTGTATCGGAGCTAAGCTTGTATGGACGTAATGTGTTACTATTTGCCAGTTCATGTCATATTCAAAGGTAAAGACCAGTTATGGTCATGCGATTGCATTGTGAAAGAAACGTTGTGGAGTCGATCAGAAAAAGGTAATCATCTAGCATATAAGTATGGTGTGTACTGCAAGGTTCAGGAATCATCAAAATGATAAGAAATTTGGCCCAGTATTCGTAAAGTTACAAGCACTGTACACAGAAAGATGTATATGGGACTATACACACACGTGCACGACACGTGCGTTTATCTCTCACAGACCATGGACACAAACTAAATTACCAAATATATCAATTAGTAGGCGGTTTCCCGGCAAAATTTTTATCATCATGTATTGGTCAAAACATATTCTTTCACATGATTGGTAATAAGAGCTTCCATTTCATTTTTTGAAATTGGGGCGTTTCCAATACTGGTCTTTACCTTTAATACAAAAGCATGTGGTGCAACGTTACTAGGTATATTTATAGGTATTTGATGCCATTCTAAATATAGACTTTCGTACTAAGGTGGACAAATATTATGTTTTCTTAATTCTGAACTCTGTGTGCTCTCATCCTAAACATTGCCTCATGTTCTGAGGTTAAATATCAAATGAAGAATTTTGTTGTTGTTGTAAAAGTCATGCATACTATGTCTACCGGTGGCATAACCCAGCCATTGAGGGGGCACTTCCATAATGGGAGGGGGGGGGGGGGGGTTCCCAGGTGGATGAAAGGATAATTAACAAGTCTACACATTTTATCTCGGAGGGAGTGGGTAAGGATTGAGTCCTAACATCACAATCACACGTTCCATTTCCACTTTCTTTCTTTCTTTCATCGTTTGATTTTTGGGGTATGGGAGGGGGCGTACCCCCCTTGCCCCTGTAGCTACGCCATTTATGTTTACCAAAAATAACCCAATGATGACTGGCGGGAGACAAACCGCATTTCAAGTTTGTTTATTATTTCTACTGGTCTCCAGCCAGGCAGAACGAGTTCATGTTACACCACATCGTCAAACCAAAGGTATAATTACCACATTTTTAGGAAAAAAACCGCTCTGGTAAACATGGTAAATATCGTTGTCATTGTAAAATGGTTACGCAAATACCAATGTGAAACATTCAACAAACTTTGTTGCCCAAAATTGCTTCTTTTTTTTTTTAAATGTAAATTTAGATATTGAAACAGTAAAATATTAATTGATTTTGTTTCTCTCGTTTTGTTACATGATTACTGACAAAGTTGTCATTGGAATAGTTTACATATAGATTTTCATATCTATGACTTCAAACTACAGGTTTGAAAAGTGTGCACGGGTCACTGATCAAGGAAAATGGCTTGGCTTGTCGAAACCATTCTTTTTACTGACGATAACCCGTTGATTCTGTTAATTACTCGAGTCTATATTAATCATATGGGGAAGACAAATGTCGGCTGCGAACGGGTTAATCGATGATTAGTCGGATAATAAGCCAGATTCTTCCCTCTTTGCCTCTCAACGAGTCTTGAAAATGAAGTTTATTGTGAACAATGTATTTTGATGTGCCAATAAACGCTAGTACTATATAGATAGATAATCCATTAGTGCCAAACATTAGAACATTCCATCGTGTGACAGCTATAGGGTTCATTGTATGGCACGAATGTTTCAGTGCTACAATTTCACATCACCCCTCCCCCTTTCTCTCTCTCTCTCTCTCTCTCTCTCTCTCTCTCTCTCTCTCTCGCTCTCTGTCTCTGTCTTACTTTCTCTATCTAACTCTCTATTTCTCTCCCACTCCCCCTTCCTACCCCCTCCTCTCCATCTATTTCTCTTTCTCTATGTCTCTCTGTCTCTGTCTCTCTGTCCCTGTATCTCTGTCTCTGTTTCTCTGTCTCTCTGTCTTTTTCTGTCTGTCTCTCTCTCTCTGTCTCTCGCTCTCTCCCTCTCTTTCTCTATCTAACTATCAATTTCTCTCTCATTCCCCCTTCCTACCTCCCCCTCTCCCCTCTTCTCTCCCTCTCGACCTCTCCCCCTCTCTCCCTCTCTCCATCTCTCTCTCTCTCTCTCTCTCTCTCTCTCTCTCTCTCCCTCTCTCTCTCTCCCCCCTCTCTCTCTCTCTCTCTCTCTCTCCCTCTCTCTCTCTCTCTCTCTCTCTCTCCCCCTCTCTCTCTCTCTCTCTCCCTCTCTCTCCCTCTCTCTCTCTCTCCCCCTCTCTCTCTCTCTCTCCCTCTCTCTCTCTCTCTCTCTCTCTCCCTCTCTCCCTCTCTCACACTCCATGCATCCTCTTTCTCGTTTTCTCTTTCTCATGAGACAATCGACTTCACATTAACAATTTCTATTCTTTTCAGATAACGCCTCCCTCCTGAATCATCTTAATTGTTGCATCAATCGGCTAGATGCCTATCTTATTTGGAAAGGAAAAACTATTGTACTGACCTCGAATACATTTGTACGCACTGAAACCAAGAGTATACAGATCAAGGAAATATGGAACATATGAACTATATTATTTGATTGACGTAACGAAATCGTATAGCTAGTGCTCACAAGCCAAACCTTTTCCATTTTTATGTTGGTGTGTTTATTGTTGAACTTATCGTATTTCGACTCTCGTTTTTGTCCTTTTTAATAAAAGTTAAGTTATTAAAAACATACGATATCAACACAATTGTGAATAATATGTTAGAGCGATGTAAGGGCTACCAGAAGATGGTGGAAAGCTACAATCAGATTTGTAACCATTGTTATAGTTATTGATGTTGCTGTTGTTGTTGTTATTTTCTTAAATTGCTGTTGCTGTTGCTGTTCATGTTGTTGTTGTTGTTGTAAGTAGTATATGTAGTAGTCGTGATCGTAGAAGTAATTAACATCAATAGTAGTAGTAGTAGTCGCAGGAGTAGTAGAGGTACAGTAGTAGTAGTAGTAGTAGTAGTAGTAGTAGTAGTAGTAGTAGTAGTAGGAGTAGTAGGAGTAGTAGTAGTAGTAGTAGTAGTAGTAGTAGTAATAGTAATACAAGTAGTAGTAGTAGTAGTAGTAGTAGTAGTAGTAGTAGTAGTAGTAGTAGTCATCAACATAATCATCATGCATTAATATATTATTTAGCCTTCTTATCATTTATCTTAACGTTAGCTCCATTTTGTGTTTTCCTCATGGATTTCTCTCCTCATAATATAATTATATCGTGAGTGTTTAAAAGAAAAAGAATTAAAGGTCATTCTATCCGTGACCATTTATACTTACATGTACTCAAAATGTGAAGTAAGTATCTGTTCTGAGTAACGTTGGAATCGATGAGCTATGCAACGTTGTATTGCTTCCTTGCGAACTTCCTAAACAAAAGTTTAAAAGGTTGTTGCAAAAAATCCACTTCTGAGAGACCCAGACATAAACAAACAATTCTCCGTGCCCTTTCTTACCGTAGAAAAGGTTGTATGTCGTCTTGCGAATGTGGTGTATATCTTTTGCAGGCCTAACAAAAATATTTTTAAAAAAAATATATATATATATATATATTAACTCGAAAAAGTAAAAAAAAATATAATTCGGGAAGTCCACTAAAAGTATTAAGAAGGGATAGCAGATTCCATTGGAATCATAACAGTATATAATACCAGTGAAAAAAATACACGGATACTCGGGGAGAATTAGCCCCCGAAATGCCCAAAAGAGCCCCCGAAAGTCATAAAAGAGCCCCCAAAATTTGCATAGAGTTCCATGCAAAACAAATTAAAGAGTGTTATTTTCATGCAAGCGAGCTTGAAAAGTTTTTTTCCCTGTACGTAATTGCATTGTGATAAGGTAGGCCTATATTTAACATGATTTCGATATCCCCCTCATTCACTATCATGATTATATAGACTATAGACCTGCTTTCAAAAAGAACGACTTGCGTTATTGATACAACGTCGACATGGTAATCCTTTTGTTGGAGTACATCGATATATTGAACAATTTTTATTGCATCATGTTTGGCATTTGTCAAAGAAGCTTCCCGACTTGTTTATTTACATAGATGTCCTGGTGAGTTTCTTGAACAAGACGAGGTATTGTTTGGTAGAGTAAATTTTCTTCGAATCGCTCTCGTGAGCCTTAAGATGTTTAAGTATTTTAGTTCTTGAGATTGATTGGAAGAGGATAATCTCCAAATGGTATTCTTCGAATTACCTTGTTTACACCAACTTCAGTTGAATTCGTTAACTCCTTGCTTATATAGACCGTTCAACGCCCTGCTACCTAATCAATGAAATAAGATAAGCAGTTGAATACAAAATGAAGCTTTTCAATACTATTTTCATTTTGTAGTATTGTGGTCTCGTGGATAAGAGAAGAACAAAGTACGGGTTTGAATCCCAGCCTCAGCACAATTTTGTCATAGTCGGCCCAAGTGTAATATTTAGTGGGTACCTGGCAGGATTTATATCTTGAATTATCAAAAATACGGGTATTTCTTTCTCTCTGTCTTTCTTCGATTTACCTGACTGCTAAGAAAGCATACGTATGCTTGTAAGTAAGCAATCATGGGATCGACGGCTTTAAGACCTCTCCGAGGGACTTGGTGAAGAGGATTAATGCCTTATCAAAGCGCACTAGCGCTTCGACCTCCCGGTTATGAGACCGCCACTCTACCCCTGAGCCAGTGTGGTTCCCCTCGCAAAGAGAAATGATTTCACACATGTGAATACAAGAACGACATAATCATGACTGTTTTGTCGATGTTCTTCAGCGGTATGTTACTCTTTAAATGAAAACGAAAATCTTTTTGAAATGGTAATACCAAGTTATGACGTTCCTCTAGGCAATCAATAATTGCGTTAAAAAATGAATTTGCTGAATGCCTTTACTAGTCACTAACGTGATAGGTGATTTGATTAACCTTCCTTTAAACTAATTGTGAACTCAAATGCTTATGAAATTCCATTAATCAGGTCGCACGGAAGATGTGTCTGTATATTAATAACAAGGATATTCGAGAAACAACCTTGGATTTATAATGACATTTCTGGGAAACAGAAATCATCTACTATTAATATCATGATTGTCCCTGATTATGAAATGCCGTTTGGTGTTTAGTAGCTAGTATTTCTGCTTGTATCAGAAATAACAAATAAAACGGGATATTTGAAGATTTTCGAAGTTATTCCAAATCAGGTAACAAACTTTTCGGGAAATAGTCTGAAAAACTGTTCTTAAAGATAAAGACCAGTGTTGGAAACGCCCCAATTTCAAAAAATGAAATGGAAGCTCTCATTACCAATCATGTGAAAGAATATGTTTTTGACTAATACATGATGATAAAAAATTGCCGGGAAACCGCCTACTAATTCATATATTTGGTAAATTTGTTTCTCTCATGGTCTGTGAGAGATATAGGGTAGTCCCATATACATCTTTCTGTGTATAGTGCTTGTAACTTTACGAAGAATGGGCCACATTTCTTATCATTTTGATGATTCCAGAACCTTGCAGATGCTAGATGCTAGATGATCAACCTTTTCTGATCGATTCCACAACGTTTCTTTCACAATGCAATCGCATGACCATAACTGGTCTTTACCTTTAAGATGATGAGCTGTAGTAGTTATAGAGGTCCCTCTAACCCCCCCCCCATAAAAGCATCACCCTCCAAAAAATTGTTGATCTCAGATGAATTGTTTAGAGAAGTACTCGAAATGAATGGTAGAGCCCCAAGCCGCACCCCCCCCCCCCCGCCTGGAACAATTTATTTGTAATGTTCCAGAACCGTCCCTGATGATAACACATGGCTTGATTAAAAGAAATGTTGCAGTGTACCTCCACAACGCATTTCAAAATGGCAATGGTCCGTATACACGGTTTATATTCTAAAGTAGATTGTTAAAGAGGGTGATGCCCTAACTGTTATGTAATATTTCCGCATATTGCCTGCACTTTGCTGGGTTCTACGAACTCGTTTAGATCATAATGGTTGTTATGAGCCGTGAAAAGTTTGATACACATTTAGTTCAGGCATTCTAATAAAAATAAAACTTTTGTCAAAGAATGACATTTTAGTGATGTTTACTACATTAATGGCGGTTCTTTAAAATGTTTTTTTTTTGTATTCGTATTCACAAGTGTTCCAGAGCGTTAGCCTACTCATAATCACGAATCGTGTGTTATATCCACGCAGCAAGAACTCCAATAAAAGTAAATATGGAATTCAGTGAAGAAAAAGGAAAGTGGAAATAAAACGATGAAAACAAATGCGACGACTGTAGCTCTCTGGTCTGTCGTGAACCTTCATGTCATAATTTTGAATTGATATACTAAAAACTTCCTTGCACTCGTGCGATTACGCAATTTTGGAACTTAACCCATTCCTACCAACCCCTCCCCTCCTCCAAAAAGAAAAGTGACACAGGACGCAATTAATCTGGAATACCGATTAATGATGAAAACTCATTCACATCCATTACATGAAGGTCATACCCTAGATAACTATTTTAATGAGCACCATCGGGCAGTAACAGTGGCGTAGCGTGGTACACGTCATGAGGCGGGGGTAGGGGGGGGGGGGGGGGGGGCTATGGTGTCCGGGGTCGTGGCTCCCATCCATAAATGAACTCCGAAAGAACAAGCCTATCCTACGGTTTGGCGTTGGAGGAGCCTTATCATCTTCTTCTAATCTTAACTGTCTTCTCCTCTCCCATTCTCTCTCTCATTTTGATTGAGGCGCGCGCCCCGTGCCCCTTGCCCTACGCCTTCGGTCAGTCATGAAAGTTTACTCCACTTTCGCCAAACCACTCGTCTCTAGCACCCCCTTCCGTTCCTAGCTAGAAAGCTTACCAATAACAAAACCCCACCCTCGCATGGCAGTGAGTCGGTTTCCGCCTAGAAATTCCGGGGGCTCGGCTGATGAATTTTGTACAAATCCATGCGTAAACAAATTTGCGATTAAAAAAAATAAATGTGTGTGTGTGTGTGTAAATCAACCAGATGAAAATGAAAAAGTTAACGCTACACTCTTTTAAAACTATAATACAACAATGGCTGTTTGCCGACTAAATCTTTGCTCATGGTAAACGGTTTGTTCCATGAGACGATATTTTACTAAAATAAAGGTTGGGATCATGGTGATGCAGCGTCATAATCAGCATTGTTGACATTTTATTCATCCGCAGAAGTTGTCAATCATTCGCCGAATATATGTTTAAGAGATACTTGTATGTTTTAATTTGACCTTTAGGCCTCCAACGCACTCAAGATAACCTTTTTTCTTTTCCAAAATAAGGAAAATACATACAGTAAACAACTTAATTATTCACACCCTTATCATGCTTTGTAAATTGTTGATAGCCTATGTAAAAAAATGTTTTTGTCCTGATTTATGTTTCTTAGGAAGAAGAAAAATTATAGCTTACATCTGGGGGGTGTTTCACAAAGATCCTAAGTAGAACTTAACACTAAGTTGGACTTAAAAATTATGGACAGCCATTGGAGCCTTAAAATGAAATATACTCAAAAGCAGAAATTCAAGTATTTTAGACTTTTTTTTTATAAATTCCACATCAAGAACATGAAATCTCCTTGATGATAGAAAATATGAATGATTTGAATCAACAATTTATGCCTTTCAAAATAACTTTTACAAAAAATTTTCAAAGATGCTAACGGCTTTCCATAATTTTTAAGTCCAACTTAGAGATAAGTTCAACTTAGAATTTTTGTGAAACACCCCCCTGATTTGCATTCAACAAAAGCCCTTATTCAACCAGTCCACGATTTCATTCTGTAGTTACGATAAACACCCCCCCCCCCACTCCCCCAGAAATCACATGCAATTTAAAAGTGGTATGAATAATTCCGTTGTTAAATATAGTAACAGTGGATCAGGCAAACAAAATATCATGCTATTTGCAAACAAACAAAACATAGAAAAAATGTAATCAACGGTAACCTTGACAACATAGATATGCAGTGAAGTGGACAGCTGGTGAATAAGATATACATTGGACATAATAGAATGGATACATAATGAGGATACTTAATGATGTACTAACTTTATCATGGTAGTGGGATGCGAGAGGAAAGTGGCGAACGCATCTAAAAGTGTTTTCATTGCCAACATAATATAGAAAAGAGGGATGTAAAGATTATGGCGTTCACAAATGTCAAATGGATCAAGAAATATTCGTGGTTCTCATCTCAAGAAACGGCCTTCTTACAAAACAAACTTAGCCCCGATATTTAAGAGCCAACGTCAACATTGTTTCAAGGGGGACACGCACCGTGCAATTTCCCGCCAAAACAAATGCCTCAAAAACTATTAGGGAATGTGATCGTCTGCACGGCTCGCCTTGAGTGGAGGAGTTCTCGGAAACGCTTCCTTTATCCTTGGTGCTTGTTAAAATGATATTCACACCGACTGTCAAAATCATTTCCTTCCAAGGTACACGTCGAATAGCAGCAACACTTCAAGAGGAAGTTGAGCTCTTGTAAAAAAAAAGAAAAATATGTGAACTTTCTCATTATTTCCATACGTTTGGAAGAAATATCACCGTAGAATGTCACCAGAAAAGTAGTTCTCTTCAAATGTTCTCGTATTTTGTATATGACGATAGATAGCTGAGGAGTTTGGGCTAAACTTTTGTACCACATGTGTATGTGTAGTCCCATATACCCATTTCCGTGTGCACATCATTGAGTCAAGATCGGGTCAGTTTCTTTTCATTTCGACAAACCTCTCAGAATACGTCATTTCTAATGTACTAAATCACATATTCCCAACTCTTCCAAGACAGTTTCTTTCACGATATAATAATATTGCATGACCAGGGAACCGTTTCACAAAGCCTTTTTTCTATGACAAATGACAAAAATCAGTGACAAATCTGCTGATAACCAATCAGAAGCAGGGATTTCAGTAGCTTATAACAAAAACTGTCATTTGTCACTGATGACAAGTTTTGTGAAACACCCTCCAGAACACGACAGTGTATCTTTGAATTATTCAGAAGGAAACGAGTAGAGTATTGCTTCAGTATTCTATGATATGATGGCAGGAACAACTTGAGAATGATCCGCCTGGTAAAGGAAGGGTGTGATGAATGGATGCATGCCAATGAAAATATAACTCTTTAACACCGTACTACCAGAATCCCTGCCTTGCAGTGGAGTAGCCATTGATGGGAACACTCATCACTGAGGGTGGGAGGGGGGGGGGGGCGCCAGTACTAGACTTGGTATGAACTAGGCCACCGATTCAGTAGGGGTAGGATCTCGGAGGGGTCATATCATCTTAATTTTTCTTATCATTTCCTCCTTCGTTGTTTTCTCTCCTTTTATGTTCGATATTTGGGATGGGGGGGGGGGCGTACCCCCGTGCACTCTTAGCTACTCCATTGAAATGGAGTACGATAACATGGAAGCGTCTCTTAAAATCACATCCTGGTTTCCTCTAGTGTTCAGTTCAAACAACCTTTTTGTCTTTGAGCAGTGAAAGGACGTGTTTATAATAACAAACCAAATCATCGTCAGAACTTTCAAACAAGCAAATAAACAAGCACAAAAAACAAGCAAAAAAAAAAGAAAAAAAGCAAATACAACACACAAACATAATCTAAGAGAACTAAATATCGTTTATGGTAACACCAACAGGATATATAACTCCATGCCTGTTCACTTTACAATTTGGTTACATTAGGTTTTTTTATCATTAAATAAATATCTGTAAATATGGAGCAAGGAATTAAATTAATGAAAGGACTTGTCATATTGAAGTCCTTGGTTATAGGTAGAAAATGTCTGTCTATGACATTGGTACTCTTCTTTTCATCTGCATTACACGCACACCTCCACTCTTCATTTTCTTTCATGTCGATAGCAATAAATCTGTCTGCTTGGAAGGCCGATACGTATTTATGATTATTTAAAAATATCCTTCTGTAAGTCTCTATCGATCGTTATTGTTATTGAAAGATGTCGACTTATTACAAAAATACAACACCAACAACAAATCACAAGGGGCACCCTCCCTTTGACTTGATTGTGAAACCGAGACCCCAAGTCCCATTGGTCTAAGTTTGGTTCATCCTTTATACAGGCAGAAGACAACTGTCAAATCAATTAGTAGACTAGGCGGTGATAGCGTGAAAAATATTGAATGATTCGCGGTAAAATCTGGGAATAATTTGTATCGGTACAGCAACGATCAAGGCCTTGATTATCCATACACACGAATATCGGAAATATTCCGAATATTTCACATGTTTTGACACACCTCCGATGAGGGCGTTCCCTTTCGCAATGTGGATTAAGCAAGGTGATATCAATTATTGCTTCAGTAATTGGAGCAGAAGCGAAATAAGTCATATAGATCAATACCTTTCATTTTCATCTGTCCTTTTGTTTCATCATTTTCTTTCAATGACCCTTTCCTCCTTCTACAAAGTGAAAGTTTTTGGTAAAAATAACAAAAACGTGAGGGACAGCATTGTGTATCATATCAACTTTTGGACAAGTTTTTCAGATAAGTGGCTGCGTTTCATGAATTTCACTTAAAAGTCAATCAAAACAAAATAGGCAAAATGATGAAATAGCACACTAAGTTCGCTGAGCAATAACCCTTTTGCCGGAAACTTTTCGATACCCCTCTTCGAGCTGTTATTTTATATATTTAATTAATGTTTTATTTATTGAATGGTTTATCAAAAATACAAACAAAATAGCAGCCCGAGAGTTGAGTTACATCCAGTTTACAATAAATGCACGTGAATTACATAACAATAGTAGTAGTCGCTCCATACAGAGCGAATTTATTTCATTTTCTAAGATAATATTAACAATGACAAGATAATACAAATATTAAACGTAATGACATAACAGAAAATTAGCATTAAAACATCGTTGACATTTTATGTTATAGTCTTGTAATGCAAAATTATTTAGTAAAAGGAAATGAAAAACGAACCTACTTAATAGGAGCAATGCTTTTTAGGTGAAGGTTCGCACGATAATAATTTAAACACACGCAATGTAAAAACAATGATTACATAAAGATTACGAGATTACATTCGAGGATAAAAGTAATAAGATATAATATCATAACAAAAACTAAGTATAAGCGACTGTTTTAAAAGTTAGCGCATGCAGCTGAGATATCGTATTTTTCTTATAACACTGAAACCTAATAATGAGATAAATCTTGAGGAAAATATAAAACTAGTATAATCTATTACGAGGTTTGGAGGTAGATATGAGGAAGAAGCATAACTGAAGGTTTAAAAGGATCCGATAACTTTGTCTCAGATTCTGAAACAAAATCCTGGATTCAGCTCATGCTGCAATCATAATTATAAACCTTTAGGTCAGTCAGGAATCCCATGACTTTCACAAGCCGATCGCGACGCCTGTCTGATTATCAAGATATTTATGATTAGAATTAGCCTCTTTTTTAAAAATAACAATACAGTCTTTTGGGAAAATGAGTATGGTAAAATCGGTCACTCAAATATTTTTACTTTTTTGTCATTTTTGAAGCACTTCATGATCAATTGAAGCGCAATTTGTTTAGGGCTCCAAAATAACATATAAAATCACATACACTGATAACACGTACTGTAGGGCCATGTACAATGTGAAACATTGTTCATTAAATACGTGGGAACAAAGCTCCGATATAATGATATATCTTTCATTTTGTATAAAGTTCGAACATGGGGATGAGAGAATTATGTTCAAAGAAAATCAGCAGAAATAATCAGCAGGTATGAACTGAGATCAGTATACGGTATTCATCCGGTCCTGCGACAAGCGAGTAGTAGGGTTATATGGCTAGAGTTGCAACTAGGCTTATACGTTCATGACGTTTAGGGTTAGGGTAGTAATTAATATTCCGCGTTTATCGACGATGTCTCTAAGCGCTTTACAGATATATTATTACACCGGTCATCGGATTCAAGCTCGCCCGGAAACAATTTGTGCACCTTCTTTACTCCTTGGGGAGTATTCCAGCCAGGTGTCACTTTCCGGACGCTCACAATGCTGAGCATATAACATTAACGCATCCTACCGGGGACACATTTAGCACCTGGGTGGAGAGTGGCAAATGTAGATTAGCGTCGTTTCAAAGGACGTTAGAGTCGGGCTGGGATTTGAACCCCGTACCTTGTGATCTACAGTATGGCGACTTATCCGCTAGGCCACACCACCTCTACAGATGTTGTGGCGCGGAGCAATTGTCGTGGCTAGTAACTTCTTGGTCGGAGCAATCACAAATTGCGTATTAGGTAAGGTTTGGAATTTAATCCAAGGTGTTTGATCCGGGGTTGCATGAGCATTTACTTTATACTTTAAAAAGTTGAACATTACATGCACTTTGTTTGGTCTTGTTGCTGTAATTCCTGAGGAGCAACCCTATAGCTGGTGTTTGATCGCGAGAATTGTTGCACCATCCGGAAGGAGGGGCGTAGAGAAAGAAGTGTTCCTATCTAACTAGGTGAAGGTGAAGGTTGCATCTGTAATTTCACCTCCGTGCAAGAAGGTCGTTTGTCTGGGTACTATATTGTGAGATCATGGACATACTAGGTCTTAGTAGGTCCATGGTGAGATACCCGGTCACGTGGACGCGACCGACATGAAATCAACAAGAGACTGGACATGTACAGTAATTACTGTTAAAGGCATCGTTTTAACAATGTTTAATCTAAGATGCATGGCCCTACATGTTATCAGTGTCTGTGATATGGTGTAATATTGAAGCCCTTACAAAATTGCGCTTCAAAATGATCATGAAGTGCCTCAAAAAAGTACATATCTTTGAGTGACCGGTTTAACCATACTCATTTATCTCAATAGACTGTAGTGTTATAAAGACCGTTAGGGAAAAAAAAAAAAAAAAAAAAAAAAAAAAAAAAAAAAAATCGATTTCCAATCATAAATATCTTGATAATCAGAAAGGCGATCGGCTTGTAAAAGTCATGGGATTCCTGACTGGCCTAAAGGTTTATAATTGTGATTGCATCATTAGCTAAATCCAGAATTTTGTTCAGAATCTGAGGCAATGTTACAGAGTCACTTTAACGGTTTGTAGTCGGTTTAAATTTGCTCTCATCGGGCTGGATTCGGTCTAGAACTCTAGATAGTCGGTTTGACCATAGACCTACCAGGTCTATGGTTTGACGGACACCAAACCTCTCAGCTATTTCACGTCATACTTCGAATATGAGGGCAGCTGAAGAGCCGCTCTTTTTCAGGGGATATTACTACTACGGTATTATTTTTAACTTACAATAGGAATAATCAAAAGTTGTCTCCCTTTAGCATGAACCGTCTTCCCTTTAAAATCAGCTAGATTACCGGACCGTCTCACTATCATGACACCTGCAGTGAACCTGTTTCGACTATTGCCTTTTTCCTGTCCCCTTCCAACCCCTAGATACATTTGCTAATCACTGTTATATAATGTACTTGCCCTCATTTATATGGTGCACTCTGGATTGAATCAAAGACTGGGTCGGATGACTCAGCAAACTTTGACACATGAGGGCCGAGTCACGTTGATGGCCGAGCCAAGCAGGGACTCTGGTCGAGCTTATCTCGAGGATTGAGTGACTCATGAGGAGGCATCCCCCATTCTGTGGTATATGAGCGTGGCTCAGTGCGCAGCTGGGGGCAAGGGGGTATTGTTGAAATTAAACTAATTTATTTACATATTTCACTTACTTAAATTGATTTACAAAAGTTGCATCCCTTCCATTAGATTAACATTGAAATGTAAAAAAGGTAGCAAAAACAATACAACTTTCAACAGATAGGAATAAATCTGATTGGAATTGTTCTTCTTTCAGCTTATTCACTACGTTCGCGTTAAAGACATCATTTAACAATGTTAAATATGAGATGCATGGCCTTACGTATTATCAGCGTCTGTGATATGGTGTATTAATATTGAAGCCCTAAACAAATGGCGCTTCAAAATGATCAAGAAGTGCCTCAAAAAAGTAAAAAATCCTTGAATGACCGGTTTTACCATACTCGTTTTTCCCCAATACACAATAGTGTTATGGAAACCGTTAGGAAAACTCATAATTTGATTTCCAATCATAAATATCTTGATAATCAGACGGGCGATCGGCTTGTAAAAGTCATGGGTTTCCTGACTGACCTAAAGGTTTATAATTATCATTGCAGCATGAGCTAAATCCAGGATTTTTTTCTTCAGAATCTGAGACATAGTTACCGGATCCCTTTAAAAGATAGTCATTAACATTGTAAGAGCGGCTTCTGGAAGGCGGTGCCCTTGGTCGAGAGGCGGATTGTGAGCAACATTTGTTATGAAAGACAACTTGTTTGACATTGAAAGTCGCGCGATCAAGGTCGCTTATGTCAACTCTTGAAGATGGCATAGTGATCTGTCTTTGAATTTGTTCGCCAGCTGTTCTCTTCGTCACGCCATAGTTTGAAGACGACCTTCGATCGTAAAGGTGTGTTTATTTCCTTCTTCCAAGAAATTTATTGACTCGCGAAACAGAATACAAGCCAAATCAAGGGGCAGTTCAAAGTATATATGCCTAGCCCCCCCCCCCTCCCCCCGAAATAATCGCGTCACGTTTAATTGCAAAAGCCAAAATAGCCTTAAAAGTGAAAATCGGTTTGCAGAGTTCAAATGGACTAAAGAAAAGAATGAACAATCTCATTTAAGAAAAGTCGTTAGTACAACATCGTTGGTCAATTTGATGCTGGTGATGATGGTGATGATGATGATGATGATGATGATGATGATTTGGATCGTGTTGTGTTGGCCGCTGCTAAAAGTGGGTGTGGGATGCAACGATACAACAAAACATAACAAAATAAATATCATAATAAAAGAACAACAACGACAAGAAAAGTAGCAGCAGCAGCAACAACAACAACCCCACCAATGGAACTAGAACAACAAGATGCAAAGCACGGAATAAACAGGGACAAGCAAAAGCACAGAAAAACATTAACAACAAAAAAGCAACAACAACAATGTCTATTAAAAACACCGAGGTGTAAAACGTAGAAAAAGGGGAACAAGAAACAAGATAAAACAAAAATAAATGTTACCGAAACGCAAACATCATGCTTAAGACGATGTCCCATGGAAACACTTTTACACACAAGATGAAGATTGACTGATATAATTATATTGATCTAGTTTCATCAAATGTAAATTTTAAATTAAACGTGCCAAGGAGAACGGTTCAAATATAATAGCCATGAATACCGACACATACCATACCAAGTCAGGTTATCTTGTACTATTTACATACCAGTACCTACATCACCATACGATATAGGTTTATCCTTCTGGCAGAATAAAGTTTTAAGATGGTATCGAATTTCTCCACAGTGACAGTACCTGATACGGGGTGGTTGGGGGGGGGGGGGGGAGGGGATGCACTTGTTCTTTATGGACAGAATCAAACGAAACTTACACTGAATGTTCAAGATTGGTAAAAAAATGTATACTGGCCGAGTAATGAGCAAAGAAAGATAAGGAAATTAAGGTAAGTAGGCCGACACCATTTGTGTAGTCCCATATACATCTTTCCGTGTACAGTACTTGACTGTTACTTTACCAAGACTGGGACAAATTTATTATGATTTTGATGACTCCAGAACCTTGCAGTACACACCAATACTTACAGGTGTACATGCTACATGATCAACCTTTTCTGATCCATTCCACACCTTTTCTTTCACAATGAAATCGCATGACCAGAACACAACTTTATCTTTAACATTTATGACAAATTGATCATTGTATTATAATATCCATTTACAATCGACTTTGAATCTTCTTGAAATGATTTCCAAAGAATGGTTTCCATGTTATTTCGATAGAAAAATCACGATCTGACGGTGTTTCTTAACAGACAAATGTTTTATTCTTGACATGTTCTCAAATAGAGACAACAAGAATTATACTCGGGGCCCCAAACCATGTTACAATGCCAGATACTCAATCCAATTGGCTTGGAATTTAAGACAGGCTGCCTGCATTGTCCAACAGATATTCCAAGAGGCCACAAATACTTTTTAAACTGTTGCTCTTTCGTCGATTCTCTTTCAATTTCCTCCGCAAGTAATACATTTTCTGCTCTGTTAAAAAAAAAAAAATCCTTTTATAAATCCCTCCACCTCCTTTGTGGTTTGTTGACACCCAAGCCAGAGTGCGATGTCAAGTGAAACAACATAATAGGGGAGCAAGGGTGTCATTTTTATAATGAATTCGATTATCGATGATTATCCAAGGATAAGTGTGTATCAACATTTGACGTTTTGTTTCGGAAATGAAAGATGGCGGTGACAAAGATGTGCTCAAGTACTGTAACCACCCATCAATTTGCGATGTCACTAACGATACCATGGTGACAAGAATTACAGTTTGCAAATTGCACAATCTAGAAATATGACACTTGTACCTCACCCCTCCCCTAAACAAGGATGGAAATGGAGCAGAGGCATATTGACCTGGGTTCGTGATGTACCTGGGAAGGAGGGGGAGGGGGCGTGGAGTGACCGCATGGCATGCATGGGATTAAGTCCAAACGGGCCGTCATCTCTTTTCCACATGATCCGCCCCCTTCTATAGTTTTTATTTGACGAGGAGCTTTTTCCCTTTAGCTACATTGGCTACGCCCTTGGTAGTAAATGGTTAGACAGTTAGTGATATTATTATGTATAATATAATTATACTTTGATAAACAATTTCTATAATTTAGGTTAAATGTTTTAGGATAGTGGGAGTGGGGTGGGGGGGGGGGGGCTCTAATGTCATAACGGAGGCCTTGCTGCAAAGAGTGAAACGTTGCTGGTATGACGATGAATTAATTAAGTGTATCGTTGAACGAAATCTCCTTGAAATCTGAATCGTGAGGGCTATTCTTGTTTATTACTTCACCATGCGTGTTAAAAAATGACGATGCACTTCATTAAAACGTTCGTGTCATTTTGTAGGGGGTTATGTCGTGATCATGTCATATATACTGGTTGAATACAACATGATTTGATGAATGCCTTGCCTTGAAGTTTGGAAAGAGAATCCCTTCGATACATTTAGAATGTTACCCTTTAATGATGTTGCTCAATGTTATATCGTGTCATAGTGTGGGTCTAGCAATTGAGGGGGGAAGGGGTACTGGCATCGGGGATGAGGGAGGGGGGAGGGGGGAATGAACTATTTAATAAAAAGGCCATCAATATTATGGGAAGGGTTGCGGAGAGGGTGCCATCTTCTTAACAACTCTCTATCCCCCTTCTCTCTCTCTCTCTCTCTCTCTCCCTCTCTCTCTCTCTCTCTCTCTCTCTCTCTCTCTCTCTCTCTCTCTCTCTCCTCCTCCTCCTTCTCTCTCTCCAGCACCCACAGTTAAGCCACTAACGTTAACAAAATATTTTCCCAGATGAATCTTCATATAAAAAATACTTCCTTATTCTTGTCACCTTTTTTCTCACCTACAGAAAATATTATAATAACATATATTTAGATTTATGATTGTCTGCCTCTGTCTGTCTGTCTGTCTGTACAATGTATGTCTGTCTCTGTCTCTGTCTTTCTCTCTGTTTCTGTGTGTGTGTGTGTGTGTGTCTCTCTCTCTGTCTCTCTTTATATGTGTGTGTGTGTGTCTCTCTCTCTCCCCCTCTCTCCCCCCTCTCTCTCTCTCTCTCTCTCTCTCTCTCTCTCTCTCTCTCTCTATCTCTCTCCCTCCCATACGTACACACATGCCCTCTTCAGATCCGTTGCATTAAGTTATACAAGCCTGGACACACATGTTTGGGACGTTACCAATTATTAAAGGGGCCCCATACACTACATTCTTGGATTCTTTCTCCCCCTTTATTATTTTTAAGCACTCCAAATGGGCAACGAATGCACCCATTGTAGAGAAAGGTTGCCATCAATTTGCCTCACTTACTGCCAAGGACCTTGGTCATTTTTTTATTTTATAAATCCGTGATCAGTTTTTCTTGAAATGAAATAGTTGATTATTTCTAATATTTTAATCTCTTTAGACAGCAAGTAATCTGTGCAACGATATAGGTGAATACCATTAATCACGTTGATAAGTGGCGCAGCTAGACGGGTGCGGGGCGCAGGGAGAATGTGCCCCTTCAATCGAATGGTAAAATTAGAGGTAGAGAGAGAGAGAGATAGGGAGGGGGAGAGGGGGAGGTAGGGAGGGAGAGAGGGAGAGTGAGAGAGAGAGAGAGAGAGAGAGAGAGAGAGAGAGAGAGAGAGAGAGAGAGAGAGATAGAGATAGAGAGGGGAAATGAGTGAGAGAGAGAGAGAGAGAAAGAGAGAGAGAGAGAGAAAGAGAGAGAGAGAGAGAGAGAGAGAGAGAGAGAGAGAGAGAGATAGGGGAGGGGAGAGATAGGGAGTGAGAGATATGGAGTGAGAAATATAGAGAGGGGAAGGAAGAGGGAGAGAGAGAGGAGAAATGAATGGAGAGCAGGGAGGGGAACATTACAAAAAAAAAACATCATAGGACCCCCTTACACACCTCTCCATATTCATGATGATGGGTGGTTTTGTTTATTCATACAGGCACTTAGTTAGACCAAAGCCCCTCCCACAAATCCCGTGCCCTACGCTACGGAACTGACTATTGCATCAATAAATTGTTTTAAAAAGATATAGCCCTGCTGTTGAAAAAGGAAATATAAAGTCGTGATCTGGGGGGCGTTTTGATGCTCATCACGCATCACTATGCATTGAGAATCCCAATTAGCTCTTCATTTTCATGTAATTCGTAAAGTCATGCGTACCTTCACGCATAACTTTATAAAACAACCCCCCCCCCGATGGATTTCCCCTTTAATATGAGAAAAACATAAAGTAAGTTGTGTAAACGGTAAATGGGAAAGTTGTCCATGCCTATGTCACAATCCATTGACGAGATCGACTCTCATAGATTTACCAATCTTGTTATATTGTCAACATGCATAATTAATCTCCATATCGAACCGAATTATTTCAAACTTTCGTCATTCTCTTCCTCAAGCTTTCATACAAAATGAACTTATTACAAAGGTTGGATTACCCCGCACAGAAAGATCTGACCGTCAACTTTACGATGACTTGGCTCAGGCTTCGAAACAGAACCCTGGACAGAATTAGACACTCGTTAGTTGGCAAGAGTTATCAGACGAGGAAAAAAAGGGCCCCACATTTGGAAACTTCCATTGATTCGCTGTCCAAGATATTGGCAAAAGGGGGAAAGTTCCGCTCCGGGCGGAAAGGAGTTAAGTTGCGCCAATTCTGTGACCTTTACCTCCAAGTTTTGTTTGAAACTCCTTGATATGAATCACCTTCTATCAATGAAACATAAAAGAGAAAACAAACCAAAACAATAAAGAAAAGTAAACAAAACAGAAAAATGAATATATAAATATATATATATATATATATATATATATATATATATATATATAAATCGTCATTTAAAAATAGAAAGAGAGTTGAGGGTTATAATATTTAAGCGTGTAATGAAAATACATTTAAAAAAAATCAATTAAACAAAGCAAGTCAAAACAAATAGCAATTAAAAAAAAAAAATTAAAATCGTCGTCTTTTAAAATTCAAATAAGTTGATGGTTGTGGTAGTTTAGCTCATGAATCATGACAATCATGATCATGATGATAATATTCGAACCGGGATGTAATACAGCACTGATGATTATAGCGTTTTTGTTTATCCTTATCTTTAAAGCCCCACTGTCCTACTTGTAGCTACTTGCTCCCTCTATATAGAAAACCTCCCCAATCGGTGCCTGTTGGTCCCCCATGGTCCTCTTTTTTTATGTTAATTGAGAGCTAACTTGATGAGATAACCACCTGCCCAGTGACCTTGCAGGATGGTGTAATCCCTCCTGTAAAGTAGTTCAAACGGGCATTTAAAGCAGATCTCTTTAAGGAAATTTGATATTTTAAACATGTTATTATTCCTCCCAATTTGCAGTTTCAGTCAATCAATTAATTTATTATGCGCAATATATTATACATACTTCTTCTGTTTACCCTGCCATTACTACCAGCATTAATTTTTCGTGCAAATTTGTACAATCACATTGAAAATAACACAACCTGCGAGCATGATGTGTGATGACTCACGAATAATTAAGGGTCTTCTTACTTTTCCCGGTATATCCAGGGTTGTTCAAACGGGTCCTGATAGTTTGCGACCTTTCATTTTGCTTGGATAATTTATCATCTTGCCAGAGAACTTAGTTGATAAGACAGTGAAAATACCTTATCTTAAACCCTGACTTATAAATAATCATTTGATGCTGTGGAAAGGCATGTTATGAAATTGATCATAATTTACCGATTCTTCAAAATAGTGAGTGTTGTTCGTCCTGGGGCCCCGTCTAATAAACAGTTGAGATAAATCGAAAGTTCTTTGCGGAACTATGTACATAAGAGCTAGGAGAGTGCAAACTTGTGATTGATAAGAGGATTTGTGATTGACTGGGATCAATCGCAACTCTTTATATAAAGACGGGCCCAGTTTGTCATGTCTGTGATAACATTCACCACAACACTTGGTCGGGGGTATGAGGGTTGGGGTGATTCGCCTGCCATTTCTCAAGACAATTTATGGTTTTTTCGGCAGTAAGCAACACTAAAAATTGGTGAGTCGATATTGAATACTTTGCGTCAGCCCTGTATTTGTTAGTTCTTCTGAATATTTCCTTGTTTGATACATATTTGTGTGTGCATTCATTGAGCTAATATTTATTTTTTCGAAAGTACCGTTGTAATGAATGCATTTTTAAAGATTCATTTGCCCGGTTAGCTCAGTCGGTAGAGCATGGGACTCTTAATCCCAGGGTCGTGGGTTTGAGCCCCACGTTGGGCGTACCCTCTTTACAGCGCTTTATCTATAAGCGCTTTATTGGTAAGCGCTTTATTGGTAAGCGCTTTATAAGCACCGTTTTTATTATTTATTAATCTATATATGTTGCATGCAGGCTTTAGCCAAGTCTAAAGAAACATGCTGGGAATATGAAAAAGAAGAAACACCTCCGAAAGCGATGGACATCATGCGACCATGTTTAAAGATGTCAAAACTATTTAACGGAGAAAGGATTCCTAACAAATACAAAATTGACTATCACAAACAATCACAACATTGATATTCTTCAAAGATTACACCAGAGACACTGGAAAGAGATTCAAAAGAAAAAGGATAACTCGAAAGTTGTCATTCTTCTGGAACGGGAGGGAGAGTGCCCCTTTTCTTGGCTCGTAGTCTGTCGGGATGTTCCAAGTTCCTCCCCCTGCAAGCCCCCAGTAACCTTCCCGAGTAAAATGAGGGCTCACGCATGTATAACCCGCTGTGTAGGGGGTGCCTGTACTATAAGGGTGAGTGGGCGTGGTGCCAAGAAACCCCCTCTCTTACACACTGATCAGACACTTTAAAGAAACAGATATATAGGCATATATATTTATATACACGTACTTATGACAATATATGTCAACTATGCTTCTATACCCTTTGGTCGGTGGGTGTATAGTGAACGTGGTTTAATGGATAGGATGTCTTTGCCTAAGATTCTCAACAAATCCAGGATTTAGCTCATACTGCATTCATAATTATATACCTTTAGGTCAGTCAGGAATTCCATGAATTTTACAAGCCGATCGCCTGTCTGATTATCAAGATATTTATGATTGGAATTCGAAATTTCTTAAACCGTTTTCCCCAACGGTTTTTATAACAAACACTATACAGTCTATCGGGGAAAATGAGTATGGTAAAACCGGTCTCTCACAGATTTTAACTGTTTTTATGCACTTTATGATCATTTTAAAGCGCCTTTTTTTAGGGCTTCAATATTACACCATATCACAGACACTGATACTATGTAGGGCCACGTATCTCAGCTTTGTAAAACTGGAAACGTTGTTAAACAATGCCTTCAATATGTCGTTGTCTGTGCGTTTTTTTTTAAAATGCAACATTTACCTGTGATAAATATTCATGTAGATAATGAAATAAAGGATACAAAAATAAAATCGAAATCCATGTTGAGGTATGTAGTTGTGTTTTACCATGGACCGACTACCCATCCCATTCATGTTCTTATGGTTGTCGTGTTTATAGAGGGTTCAATGCTACCACAACATGCAATAATCAGATAATCCTCTCTCTCCCTTTCTCTCACTCTCTCTATTTATCTATCTCTCTATCCCCCTTTTCTTCTTATCTCTCACCTCTCTCTCTCTCTCTCTCTCTCTCTCCTTTCCCTATATCTGTCTTTTCCTCTTCTCTCTCTCTATTTTTCTCTCTCTTTCTCCCTCCCTCTCTCTTCCCCAACCCTTTTCAGCTCTTTCTTTCTCTCTTTCTTTCTCTCTCTCTCTCTCTCTTAACCTCTCACTCTATCTCCCCCCTCTCTCTCTCTCTTCTACCTTTCTCTCTCTTTCCCACCTCCGTTCTCTCGCTTTGTATTCTCTCTCTCTCTCTCTCTCTCCTCTCTTCCTTGCACTATGTATGTTACTCTCTACAAACACAAACACACATACAAACACACACACACTTCTTGTGTCTCTTTCTCCTTTTGTTCACTCTCTTGGGGGGGGTGTTTCACAAAGATCCTAAGTTGAACTTATCTCTAAGTTGGACTTAAAAATTATGGAAAGCCATTAGCATCTTTGAAAATATTTTGTAAAAGTTATGTTGAAAGGCATTAATTGTTTATTCAAATCATTTATATTTTCTATCATCAAGGAGATTTCATGTTCTGGATGTGGAATTTATAAAAAAGTCTAAAATACTTGAATATCTGCTTTTTAATATAGAGGGGTCTATTCCATTTTTAGACTCCAATGGCTGTCCATAATTTTTAAGTCCAACTTAGAGTTAAGTTCTACTTAGGATCTTTGTGAAACACCCCCAGATTTCTTTGCTTCGTGAACTAACATTGGAAGAACAGAAATTTGTTCTTATCGATCACATCTACTGCCATAACTTTGCTGAATTTCACGAGTATGGTGACATTTTCATTAGAATTGACGCAGTTTATCTTACAATGAAGACCTTTCATGAGATAATTGACTGCTAAGCTAATTGCGCAATTATGGATTACAGAAGCATCGAGTAAGTCACCATAAGCCGTCACGCCTGATAATAATCCAAGTCAAACCAACTTTAATGCCAAAAGATGGAAATAGTGTGCTACTGTTCATTCACGTCACGTCAAAATGACACGTAATCTAGGTCGACCAACGAATGAGGAATATCTGAAAATGCTACGAGAAAATGGAGACAACAGTTTGTTTTTTATTTCTTTGATGAAGAGAGCTCCCATACCTCCAAAAAAATCACCACAAATGCATTCTTTTTTAATACTTAGAAATAGATTAATACAATACTGAACTTTTATACCATTATTTATTTTTGTTCCCACACTATACATGTATATATAGAATGAAAATCGAAATACAAACCGGCATTTCATAAATGAGGAAGCCTTTGTACCTGTTTCTTACTCGAATTTTCTCTGAATTCTTCTTTTTACAATGGAATTGTTTGTTTTTATTTTGTCTTTCTAACTCATAATCACTGCATTTCAAGTATTTAAGGAAGTAAATTAACAATAGGTTAGGGTTAGGGTTAGGATAAAAGTTGGGTATAGTCAACTGATTAAACAACGAACGAAAGAAAGAAAGAAGAAAGAAAGCAAAGAGAGGGAGAAAACGAGAAGGATGAAAGAAAGAAAGGTAGAATGAAAATTTGAAAAAGAATGAAAGAAAAAAAAAGATAATAGACGGATACACAATTTAGAAAAGGCAGAGAGGAAAAGAATAAAAAGAGAAATAAAAACAAGCAACTAATTAAAAAAAAGATCACTGGTGCATCAATTTGATATCGGATATCAACATTGCGGCTTTTTAGGCAGGTACCGTTACTGGGAAATGTCATACCGGTATGTTTTTCCTGTAAGTTTTATTTCGATCGCGTGAGAAAATTGTTCATAACAAACCCAATGCAATGACTCTAACGTATATCCGCATATCCCACCACAAGAAAAGGTGTTGCCCATGATATAGGTTAAAATAATTTTTAACAGGTTACAGAATTTGCATCCTATCAACTGTCAAAATAACAAAGAATATACGATTGAATGGTTTTCAATGTGGTGTTTGATTGTAATAGTACTCTACACCAATCTATCTCTAGCGCCCCCTCTCTCTTTCCCTCTCCCTCTCTCTTTCTCTCTCTCTCTTTCTCTCACTTTCTCCCTCCATCGCTTCTCAAAACTCCTCTCCCACTCCTTTCTCCCACTCCCCCCTCTCTCTCTCTGTATCCCTCTCCCTCTCTTTCCCTCTCTCTTCCCCTCTCTCTTTCCCTCTCTCCCTCTCTCCGTTCACCTCTCACTCTACCTCTCCCTATCTTTCTCTCTCTTCCTCTCCCTCTCACTGTCTTTCTTTTTCTCTCTTTCTCTCTCTATCCCTACCTACCTTCTCACATCTCTCTCTTTCACATCTCACTCTCCATCTACCTCTCCCTCTCTCTCTTCATCTCTTTCTCTCTCTCTCTCTCTCGCACTATTTCTACCTACCTTCCAGTGAAAAAAATACACGGGGGCTCGAGGCGAATTAGCCCCCGAAATGCCCAAAAGAGCCCCCGAAAGTCATAAAAGAGCCCCCAAAATTTGCATAGAGTTCAATGCGAAACAAACTAAAGAGTTTATTTTCAAGCAAGCTGCTACCTTCTGATATCGCCCCCCCTCTCTCTCTCTCTCTCTGCCTCTCACACATCATTCCCATTTTTTCTCCTTCCCGATCTTGTTTCCTTCATTTTCATTTCCCCCTTTCTCCATTCTTAGTTATCAATTACACGTATGGAGAGGAGAGGGGAGGGGTGGGGGGGGGGGGGGGGGGGAGGGGGGGTCTCGATTCTTCGCTGAGCTTCCGTTTATCATAACTGAAGTTATGTTATACTTATGCTGCTACTCAATAAGATTAACAAAGACACATAATTAGTATGAACATATCTCTACTGAACTGGAAACTGAATCGTTTTAAGCTTTTAAGCTTTTCATATCCGGTGTCCATATTAATTTGGCAAACTTCCAATTTTGTTAAACTATTGTAAGGGCAGTAATCAAATCAATTTCTGGATCACGTTGTTATACGAACTTCGACTTCATTCGAAATTATTAGAGTTTTCATTTTTACTCTCCTTTTTCAATATTAGTGTCACATTTGCTGTTTACCCTTGATCATTGATAAACATAGGTAGGCAGGAAGAAAGGAAGGAGAAAAATAGTGTAGGGAGAGAGAAAGAATGAAATATGGAGAAAGAAAGAAAGAGAGGGGGAGAGAGAGAGAGAGAGAGAGAGAGAGCGAGAGAGAGACAAAGACAGAGACAGACAGACAGACATGCAGAGAGAGAGGGAGAGAAAAAGAGAGAGAGAGAGAGAGAAAGAGAGAGAGAGAAAAAAGAAAGAAGGGGAGGCCGGGAGAGACGGGGGGGGGGGGGGGGGGGGGTCAGAGAGTGAGACAGAGAGACAGAGAGACAGAGAGACAGACAGACAGACAGAGAGAGAGAGAGAGAGAGAGAGAGAAACAGAGACATGATAGAGGGTTAGAGAGAAACATAAGTAGAGTTCAGAGAGCGGAGAATCTGAATGAGAAAATTCGGACCCACAAGAGTTCATGTTCAAATCGATGTCATCCGTTGTGTTCAGCCACGCATCACAAGCGGGCGCTAGACTACACAATGTAGTTAGCTAGACCTGTAAACTCGATAGAGCCGACGACACACATAGCACGCAGAGATCTGCTAATTAATTTGACCATACTTGACCATTATAGCAGTGTGCTCAATTCTGAATTGACAAAAGACCCATTATGTAAAGTAGTCTTCAGAGTATGGTCTGCAAAAACAACATTTAAGCAATGTATGTGCTAACCTCTGGGATATTGTGACCGATGTCATGTTGTAATATGTTGTAGTATTTTCTCACCTATCCTAACCCCATCCGCCCCCACTCCTCCGCCTAGAAAAAAAATAATAACACAACCCCGCGTGATCGTTTATAGTTTGTACAACATGATACAACAATTTGTTATTCAATTAGAGTTAACACGATGGTAAAACCTTTCGAGACTTATCTCTGGAGCATATTCAATACCCTGTTGTATTTCCGAAATAATTCATGTTCAGATTATGTAATACACTGTACTTCGATGTTCGCACGTTTTGATAAACAAGGCTACTGGAATCGCCTTATGTTCATCTAATTTATCGAAGTCTTTGCGATCGCGTTAGTTAGGCTAATATACCGATATTACTTATATTTCACCCATGACGTATTTCCTCAAATAACGATACTTTAGTTCAAACTTTCATATTGGTTACAAGGGAAAGAATAACCAAAGGTAAAATTATACACAAATAAAAAAAAATCTGGGGAATGAGTACGATTAAAGTCAGATTATCTGGGTAGCATGTGTGAAAGGAATGACTACGTTTTAGTGTTCAAACATTGATCACTATTGCAGACACATTCGTTAAATCGTTTGTAAACAGCGTATATTTCCGGCAACAGAAGAACGCTAAGATTAGATGGACAAAAAGTACAGTCACCCCACTCAGATGTAAACACAAACGCGAACAGAATATGTAATAACACTTTATGAAGTGGCAGATGGCGATGACAACAGAACATTTCAATTACCATAATATATTGTATATTCCTAATTGACAATTAACATGATTACACTTTTGTGAAAACGGTCCATTAATAAACTTGAAGATCCCAGCATATGAAAGGTGAATTGTAGGGCAATTAATATCTTGCTTAAGAACGATGAATGAAAACGTGAGAGAAGACAGTGAAAAAGAGACAAATATTCTATCCCCATAATTGCAAGGCTCCCAGGACAGCGCAGTGATAGAAATAGTCAACCAAGGTAAATAAGACCATTAATAATTATTATACATGTATAGATAAAGACAGGGAGGAAGAAGACGACGGAGAAGAGGAAGAAGGAGAAGAAGAAGAACAAGAAGGAAAAAAGTACAAGAAGAAGAAGGAAAAGAAGAACAAGAATAAGTACAATGAGAACAAGAAGGGGAAGAGGAGGAGGAGGAAGAAGAAGAAGAAGGAGAAGGAGAAGGAGAAGAAGAAGAAGAAGAAGAAGAAGAAGAAGAAGAAGAAGAAGAAGAAGAAGAAGAAGAAAAAGAAGAAGGAGAAAAAGAAGAGGTTAGTTATTATGATCGTTGTTATTTTTCTGTATTTGCATGGTCTGTTTTAAACAATGTATTCCATTGATGTCGGAGTGGATTTCAGTAAAGAATCCTTTGATAATTACATCCAAGAAAAAAAAATAAAACAAATCCCGTTGTCACTTTCACTTATACCTAGTACATAAATACAGTGTACATACCCTTGAAGGTTTGGGCCGAAAAGTACAGCGAACTTTGAAAACTCCAAAGTTCAATAGGGAGACTTCTTGATCACAATATCAATCATTACTAAACCGTTCGCGGCACAATGTGTATCAGATGTCAATGATATACAAACATCTTTCACTTCCTTGTAATCATTATATCATTTAATGACATTAAGTAATAACAAGTCAACACTTATACGTCCTTTCTAATATCGTTATCATTATATAACAAGAAAAGGACAAGGAAAAGGATAAGTTGACTATAATTATATTTTCCTTTCCTTACATGGTTGTTCACACGATTTGTGAAATCATTTGTTTTAAAGGCACACTGTCCTACTTGCAGCTACTTGCTCCCTCTATATAGAAAACTTCCCCAATCGGTGCCTGTTGGTCCCCCATGATCCCCCTTTTCTTATGTTAAATGAGAGCTGGGTTAAAGACATAGCCACCTGTCACAGTGACCTCGCTGGCTCGCTGGGTGGTCTAATCCCTTCTGGCTGAAGTAGTAAAGCCTGCCTTTAAACGTCTTTATTCTGTTTCTGTCACTGCTTGTGTGTTTGTGTCTTTCTTTTGTTGATTCGTTGTTTCCGGCTGCTGCAGAGGGAGTGGGGGTTACTGGAACAAGCAAAGTGCTTCTGCACTTTTCGTAGGTGTCATAATAATGTACATGTACTATAATAGAAGATCGTTATTAAACACTATGTAGAGTGTTCATCGGTTCATAGATATTAGATGAACGTACAACAAAAAAAAGTTGGAGGCATTGGAAGCTGATACTAGATACCACGGAAAACAGTATTTAACTACTGATGGAGCTACCCTACTAAAATAAGACTAATAGATAAATAAATAAATGAATACATACGTTATAGTGAACAAAGCACTGGGCCTGTATATATCTACGCTTGATGCCTTAATTTTTTAACTTAAAGCCCCACTGTCCTACCTGTAGCTACTTGCTCCCTCTATATAGAAAACTTCCCCAATCGGTGTCTGTTGGTCCCCCATGATCCTCTTTTTCTTATGTAAGTTGAGAGCTTAGTTAATGAGATAGACACCTGTCAGTGACCTCGCTGTGTGGTCTAATCCCTTCTGGCCCAGTATTATTGACGGTCTTTAACACAATTTGAATGATACTTTGAGTCACGTTTGTATAGCGCGTTATATTTCATTTCCCTACGCTTTACATGCAATCATTGCTACCCTGGTCATGGATTCAATTGCTAATACACACATGATAGTCCACACACTCCGTTCCCTGTGGAGTATTGCGGCAAGCACGGCCAGGCGCCAACCCATGCAACCCTCCCACATGGTGTCTATTTAAACACCTGTGTGGAGAGAAGCAATGTAGATAAAATGCCTTACTTAGGGACATAGTGTAAGTGGCATGCCTGTAAGAACCCATCCTTCACCAGTCAAGAGTTTAAACCACTCGAATACGAAACCTCTACGAATAACTATGACATTGTTTCTTACTGATGGAAACCAGTTGTTGGGATAAATGCAATAGTTTATGGAAAGGAGATCACGGGTTATGGTTCTAAATCTGAATACGTTTAATATACGTTTAAAACAGTTCTGCAGGCAAGGTATGAATTTTGTATTTGAAATTTGGTTCTCGCGCTTTTACTCTCATTATTTAGGTATTATATAATTACTTGTATCAACCTCGATAAGATCCGGTTCAAACTAACCGACCTCATCACACATGCCGGATATCCGTACATTTTCTGCGTTGGAGTTCTAATTCAAATGGCCAGTACATGGACAGCCACATGCTTTGGAGAAGAAAAAAAAACATTCACAAACAGAATTGCTAATTTACATGATATCTTTCACTCGCACGGTGATAACAATGATGTTCAGGGATTGCTGAATGTTAAACCGGAAACAGAAATAAGGGTGTGGCGTGGGATAATTGTTCCGCAGTAGCTGGGAATCGATTAAGACGAAATATCACCCTTCTTTTTGTTTGTTTAACGATCGAAAAGCAGCTAATGAAATAAGACTCAAAATAATAAAATTACACAATTTAGAAACTAGTTTGTTGAACTTTAAAGAATTTTGGAAAAACCAGAGCTTATGGCGCTCAATAGGCCTACATGACATGCAAGAAAAATCAGTGGCTGAATCTTTTTACTTTTTTGTTGGTTTCTTTAAAGCATGTACAGGGTTATGGTAAGGGGAGTAGGATACGAGAATTGACAGTCTCTCTCTCTCTCTCTCTCTCTCTTTGTTTCTGTCTATATGTCTCTCTCTGTCTCTCTCTGTCTCTCTCTCTCCCCCTCTCTCTGTATCACTCCTTCAATTACTTCAAGAAGGAATTAGAGGATGGAGGGTAAGAGAGAAATATAGTAGAGGAGGGGTGAATCAGTTTGGTGTACGAAAAGACTTTGGGTCCTCTTCTTCCAAACCAGCGCTCAACATGCTCACAGAAAAATACTCACAAAAATACTCACAGAGTGAAGAGAAAACGGGACAGCTAGAGACAGATATAAAGAAGGGGAGCATTTTGCCCAGAGGATAGACGATAAGATGCAAAAGATCATCATCTCTAAAACCTAAGACAACTAAGGGAAATCCAGCCTTGATAACATATTACATATTTTCTAACATTCATTTTAATACGTAATATCAAGGAGTTTCAATTTTCATGATTTTATAGCCAATGTTTCGAATATGCATGCAAAATATCTTCCAGGAAAACAGTTATGGTAATCGGAGTAAAGATCTCTTTTTTTTGTTCTTGGTTCACTTTAATTCTTTTAAACGTCCTCTCGCCACATCCGAAAACCCAATTGCATGTCAATCCCACACCCAAATGTCCTTCTATATCTCTGTATAGCAACATAATCACAAACTACAAAAAGCATGGATCAAATTTGGACGAGTCTCTTTTAACCCGTACTGCGCCAAGATGATTTGCTTGTTTCGAAATTTTACAAAAATTTGATGAATGTGTTGTTATTTTTGTTTTCAAACGCTTGGATTTACTTAACCATGGTTAACTTCCTTACAAAAAAACTTTGTATACTGAAGTTGTACGTTATTGAATACAAAATATTTCTACCCTGCTTTAATTCATACATATACACTATTTGGAAATAAAGATGATTTTTCTGTCAGTCCGTTAGTTTTCTATTCCTCACATGTAAACTATTGTTTCATGGCTAAAGTGAAAGGAGACGCTGCTTAAATTCTCAATTTTATCAAGAAATTTAAGTGGTATAATAAAATAATTCTTAGTTGCTAATATAGATTCTGAGTCACGTTCTAAACATTGATTGGTCACTACATAGGCCTGTATAAATATTTCTTGGTGGAACAAGTTTATATCAGGGCTCCGTCTTACAAAGAGTTGATATCTTATAACTTATTTGCGATTGATATCAATCGCAAGTATGTACATAAGAGATAGGAGACGGCAAACTTGCGATTGATTGGAGGACTTGCGATTGATTTGGATCAATCGCAACTCTTTGTATTAAGACAGAGCCCAGGTCTGCGCGTCACATTGTACGTGATACCGGCAGACGGGCAGAGCATGAGTTAATTTTCCACCTCTGCAATAAAAGTACAGTCATTCTTGTTTTGTACCAGAAATGAACTTTACAACTACATCCTTTCTAAACAAAAGTACAGCTGACTCTAAACGTCGATGTGATTGGTGAGACTGCAATAAAAATACGGCCACGACAATACGGAAATAGAACCATGTGGTATGATAATTTCGAACTTCATTTGTGAATGAAATTCCATTGCATTTGAGACATTTTCACATGGACTACGTGGGAAAATGTTAGTTGCGACACATCCAGGGTAGTGTTTTCTTAATGATAATAATAATAATAAAGGATTTAGGCCTATATTGAGCTCATTACGAAATACTGTCTCAAGCGCTTTACTGATGTTAATACCCCAGTCATCGGATTCATTCACGCACAATGTGCACCATCTCCACTCATGGGGGAGCGGGGGGGGGGGGGGGTGGGGGTCACCGTGGTCACCGTTAGAGCCTATGGCAATTACTAACACAAAGGCGTTCTTCACCCTACCAGTTTCTCTCCTACAGGCGTAGAGGGGCAAATATAGCTTATAATGCCATGCCAAAGGACATTAGTGTCGTGTGGAATATTCACACGGGATAATCATTCACCTCGGTGCCTGAAACTATAATAGTTAAGCATTTCGCGAGAGAGCGAAGCGAGGAAAAATATTATTTCCTCATCAAAATATCCAAAGTGATACATGTATATATCTAGGCATCTTGAGCTTTCTGATAACTATTTTTCTTCATGAATATGACGCAATTCCAAAATAAATAATCAAAAAGAATAAAAAAACAAAGTTGGTCTCGTGTTCGAACACGAAGTTCCACGTTTGTTTGTTTGTTTATCTGTTTATTATTTATGTGTTTGTTTTATTGCTCCACATTTCACATACCTAGATTGTCTCATTGACATGTTACACGAATATATATATTGTTTCAGTATATTTACTTTACTGTTGTACCCCTACTGTTATACCATATCAAGAAATAATTTTAACACAGATTAGAGCATATAAGAATAAAAGAAAATGGAGGGTATGTAAGAAGAAGGAGAGAAGAAGAAGAAGAAGAAGAAGAAGAAGAAGAAGAAGAAGAAGAAGAAGGAGTACTTAAATGTATATTCATCATGATCATGTATATTATATCAAATGTATACTAAAACAGGGCCCTATGTATGAATGTCAATTATATGTTGTTCCTATGTTCATATGTTGAAGCAAGAATGTGCATATAAACAATTATCCTAAATGGACACAATAAAGAAATGAAATGAAAATAATACATAATATTTAACGAGACAAATGTATCATAAAACAATGATAGACATTTAAGATAGATATTAAAATGAAAATGTGAAATATGGGAACCGTATTAAGAAGCAAAGCTTATACATGTTCCTGAATAAAATGCTAAAAATATGGTAACCTAATTCGATAGCAATAATGAAAGACGTACACTTATTAAAAGGCATTGAAACATTATCATTATATGAGTAACATTTAAACCAAAAATATTACGTGAAGAATACATGCTTTTAGCCAAGTTCACTCGAGCAAAACAATCTCGGTCTGCAACGTGTAAGACTAATAATATGAAGACAGAGACATAGGGAGAGAGAGAGAGAGAGAGAGAGAGAGAGAGAGAGAGGGAGAGAGAGAGAGAGAGAGAGAGAGAGAGAGAGAGAGAGAGAGAGAGAGAGAGAGAGAGAGAGAGAGAGAGAGAGAGAGACAGGGAGAGAAAGAGAGAGACAGAGACAGAGAGACAGTGAGATAGTGAGACAGAGAGAGAGAGACAGGGAGAGAAAGAGAGAGACAGAGACAGAGAGACAGTGAGAGAGAGAAAAAGAGAGAGAGAGACAGAGAGACAGGGAGAGAAAGAGAGAGACAGAGACAGAGACAGCGAGACAGTGAGACAGAGAGAGAGAGAGAGAGAGAGGGGGATGAAAGGTAAAGTTTGTTACACAAACTAACCAAAAAAAGGAGAGCATGCAATGTCCACCCTCGTGGGAAAATATTCCTTAGAATGATTTCTAAATGTTTGAGCTAGGCTAATTAAGCCTTGAGTAAATAATATTTACATTTTGTACATAATGCTCAGTGGGTGAGACTTCACGATAAAAATAAGAATGGTATTCGAGATCCCATGACCCGACATAATCGATTGTACGCTTTACTAATCACTTTGAATACAGCCTTTTGTGGCAGCTCCCTTCTTTTTTTCCAGGGAGAACGCAGTAATCTATTAATGCAGTTCAACAGAGCAGATTGAAGAGCGCCATCTAGTAACATTGCTATACTTACTAGGACAAACAGTTATCTTCCCCAAAAGACCCTTTTATTAATGCTATATAACTGGCTCATCTGATCTTACATTTTATATTGTAGCTTGGTGTTGGCTTCAAGTGCAAAGACAAAAATGAACCCTACTTATTTATCTCAAAAGAAAGCGCTTCGAAAAGGTTCTGGCTCCCATTATTAAGCCCATCGAAACTAATTATTTTATGAATTTTAAACATTGACTTTTTTAAAAATACAAACACACAACAGAGTTTGATCTTTATATGTCGATTCACGAATAACCTGCTTCGTGATTCATGAATCTTAAATAATTGATCCTGCATAAATCAACAAGACATCATGGTCCAGATTAATGGAATGCATTTCCAGACTCAATACAATCATGTAAATCCCTCAATTCATTTAAATTCAATACAAAGAAAGCATTTTTAGTGTTAGATCTTTTTACAGTGCTGAATCAATATTCAATATTTGTTATTTCCGGATTTCTATAAACATTCATCAGTATATTTTATAACTCCTATATAGTAATATTACTTTCTGTTATTTTCCACCAAAAAAATTTATTGTCATTTATTTCATCATCATCATTATCATCACCATCATCACCATCATTATCATCACTATGATCATTTTTCAAAATCATCAACCCCCCCCCCCCCACCCTTTCCCCAGCCCGTTCTTTTCTCACGGGATCTCTTTCTCACAACCTCTTGTGGAATTTCCAAGGGATTTCCCCCCAAAAGATCTAATGCAATATTTCTTTGGGCCTTACAAACGCACACCCAGTTTTCTTAACTTCAATATGTTGCATACAGATTATTCAACGATGCGTATACATCTCAATCCAGTGCTCACTACAACTTACACATACTGTACTGACAGCTATGAATCTATCCAGTAGGCAAAAGAACAATATGTGTGCACTTCCTCGTCAGAGACTTGTCGCAGTAGTCACAATCTTGTCTGACTTGGTAAAGGTGCATTTTAGGAGAACTTTGTACTGAGAAGAGTCAGTTCTAACACTACGAGGCTATTTGGGGATTACATTTGAGCAGATTTTAGATTATAATTTGTTTCCAGTCACCGTATCCTTGACTTTTTAAGGACATGGGGTCATTTTACTTCCTTCTCATTCTTGTGATCCTAGAATGGACCACAAACACTGAAGCCCAAACCACGACCCGTGAGTATGATTTAAAATGTAATTCTTCTTAATTCCATTAATTGGAGTTATTTTCCTGACATTAATGTATATTGTTATCAATAATTCCATTTTTTAAATATATATATATATATATATAGGCCTATATATAAACATACATGCATATTAATGAAATATATACACTATATACATATATATATATATATATATATATATATATATTGTTAACAACTAAATTATTCATACTTAGCTAATAAAAAGTTTTTTCAAATGATTGTGTTTGTTAAAAAATTGTCCCCATTAAGGTTATGTTTCTTGATAATATGACATATTAAAGTTTACATCTAATGTATTCAACAAAGACCCTAATTCAGCCGGTCCACCTTTTTTCTTGAGTTACGAACAACTAAAAAAACATCTAATTTATAAGGTATACATAATTTGTTGTTAACTCTTAAAGCTGCCACCCATACGATGCACCCAGATCCACAGTGCTTATCCCTATTGTGCCAGCCACAAATATCCTATGTGCCAAGTTAATTTTAGGGTTGGTTCAAGTACGAGTTATTTAAATCTTTACAAAAAACAAATCGCTTACTTACTCGAGAAAATCCAATCTGACTGTTGTATACAAAGACGCGTAATCCAAAGCCAATAATCTGATGCACGCGATGGTACTTTCAATAGCGCTGCAAAAGCACTCAGCACGGTGCAATGGGCATGAACAATAACTGTTATTACATGTGCGTGCTAGCGTGCACAAAGCAGACAACCGGTAGCTCGCTAGCATGAACGTAGCAATCAATCGATAGCGCGCTAGCGTGCACAGAGCACTATAACAATAGCGCGCTAGCAGTCTCATGGCAGGATATGAGTTAACTGTATGTATACATTGTATACACACATATCTATATTCATGAATATATATTTTTTTTATAATTCTGACAGAGTAATGACGTAAGCATATCAATCAGAGACTTGTATAAGGTCAATTTTCTTATGATTACAAATGTTACGTTTGCATGATAATTATATAATATTGACTGGCCTTGAGGGGTATATCAGAAATATTGACCAAGCTCAGATCATATTGCCCCGAGTCGAAAGACGAGGGCAATATGGTCTTAGCGCGGTCAATATTTCTGATATCCCCCGAAAATAAAGCCAGTCAATATTTTTATTGTTATCCAAATCAGACATCTAGAGCAAATACAGACATCCACCATGACAATCTCAAGAACTGAACAAACTTTGTCAAACCAACACTGTGCATCCAGTGCTTGACAAAATTTTCGATACACTGCAAACAGTGTGTATTTGGTGTGATTATTACGTCACAATAGAGTGCGCGCAAAGTGCGCAGGTTCTCGTACGCATAATAGATGCGCAATGAAAATGCGACGCGGATAATACAAGATGCCCGGATGCGAGACCGTGGAAAATACCAAGGTATATTTTCACTCGTCTCTACACGCAAAGTCAATACGCGCAGGGAGACCAAGGAAAATACAAAGAATATACCCCTCCGTTCCCACTGCTAGTGAAAACTAGGGCAATACGGTTTTGTAAATGACCAGCTCAGATGTCTGATACGGGTAATAATACCAGATATAAACAAATTTAAAATACAAACTTGTAACTTAACTCAATTAATATACAGTAAAAATAGAATATAATACGTGAATACAAAAATGTCAAATAATAACAAATCTAAACTGGCAAAGAATAACAATGTATAGTCTGGTAAAAGCAAACATAGGTGGCAAATGATATTTTATATTGCTATACAAATATTTTTCATGTGTGTACTCCACAATCAATATAACTGAAATGATAGCATTTCGGTTTAATTAAATCATGTGAACTTGTTCTACAATTTTAAAGTGCATTTGATTATTTTGGATTGTATACGTCAATAATGAGGCAATTTGCTAAATAAAAATAGATGCCCCCTCCACAAATTTATTTTTGGTTAACGAAATTGATAGTGGGATGGAAATAGGTTCACTAAATTGTATATATATAATTTTTTACTAGTATTTTACAACCCTTGTATAAAGGTTTAAAATATAATTGAATTATTAGTTTTTTTGCCTAAATACAATTTGGCAATGTAATGGGTTTTTTAATCGTATTATTTTTTTCTTCAATATCTAGAAAACCCGTATTTCATGTATATCCTTAAACAAAAATTCAATCTCAATAAATTTAATTATGTTAACTATATTATTACTATATTTTATAAAACATATTGTATTTATATGATATTTCCGCATCTGTTATCATATTTATGTCGTGGTTATAATTCTTTGATATTTCTTTACAATATGTGTTTTAAAACCAACTTATAACAAACTTTATATCTACGTATACATGCATATGAACTCGTATAATTTATCTCTACTCGGTGTGTCATCAGTAATTGTACTATTTTGTTATTCTGTATATGATATATGTTTTCTTATGTTTACTTTGTATTTTTTATTGTATATGCACGCCCCATTGTTAAACAGCTTAACAGCTGAACTGGGCCTTTACCGTGAATGAATACATGAATCAAATCAAATCAAATCAAATCAAAGGTAGAAAAATGGGTAGAAAATGCTGCTTTCACAGAAAAAAAAACTTTGGTAGCTTCTAATATAAAAGTTATAACCTATGTGACCTCGAGTCCTATTTCATAGTAAAAGGTAACTGGTAGCCTATACAATGATACCATATTTATAATTGTGTTCCAACGGACGACTGGGCAGCAGGCTTTTCAAAGAGTTTGTCAAAATCCTCATTTACCAAGTTTGTGCCCAAGCAATGAATGAAGGTCAAATACCATCAATTGTGTGTTATATCTCATTCCAAAAGCAATCGCTCACCCATTTACATTGACTATTTAGCAATTGAAAATAAAAGGTCTTAAAGCTAAAAGATCAGTTTTAGAAACGTCCCCCTCTCCAAAAATGAAATGGAAGCTCTTATTACCAATCATGTAAAAGAATATGTTTTGACTAATACTTGATGATGCAAATTTTACCGAAAAACCGCCTACCAATTCATACATTTGGTAACTTATTATATCTATTTGGACCTGATAGATATCGCGCACGTGTCGCGTAGTACCATATTCATCTTTCTGTGTACAGTGCTTGTAACTTTACCAAGACTGGGCCAAATTTCTTATCATTTGATGATTCAAGAACCTTGCAGTACGCACCAATACTTATATGCTAGATGATCAACCTTTTCTGATTGATTCCACAATGTTTCTTTCACAATGCAATCGCATGACCAGAACTGGTCTTTATCTATAATATCAACTCAAACTCAAGAAAATGCTTATTACAAACGAACTTCATAATATCGTCCTCTTCGTTATGATAACAAAATGGACTTCACTCGCATCCCTTATTTGAGGGAACCCGTCTCATTATAGAGTAATACAAAATATGTTTATTTGGGATGTTGTGATATTTTGTTGTGAGTCTAATGTTAATATCGTATACTCCATTTCGGTTTCGTAACCATTGAGTTTTCATTCGCTATTCGAGATTAACACGTTATGTTCCTTATGCGTGTGAAATGGACCGACAACAACTTACTTACTCTTCATCTTGAAGTAGATTTGAAAGACAAATTGGTTATGAATCTTAAAATTAGGAGTTACCAAAGTTGGGTAAACTTGTTATTATACGAACTGTATATTTCAAGTAATACAATAATGGAAATACCAGGATGGAAGACAGAATTATAACATCACAAAATGCAGACTGATCTATATTTTTAAAAATGACTCAATGTATACGTCATGTTTATTTGAAAGGAAGAAAAGAAGAAGCAATAGAAAAACTTACATGGAAATACCCAGGCCCTCTTCCAGAATATTTTCTCTTCAAGTGACAGGAAAAAGGGCTACAATATACAAATGAAGAGCTTGATTCTAGAAGAAGCTAAATCCATATATTATCAAAATCAAGTTTTTTTGTTTGTCTTAAAATAACGATTACCTACATGGGGACAAAATGCACTATATCACATATTAAAATTTCACCAGGAAGTATGAACATTTGTATGTACAATATCATATTTCAGTCCAAAATGAGCTAAATCCAAATCGGTTTAATTCCAAAAGGAGCTAAATCCACTTTGGGTACCTCTGAGTAAATCGCCTTTCTTTTTTATCTACTTTCCCTTTAGCCATGTACCTAGATTTTGTTATATGTGTTTAAGGTGTTGCCCTGGACCAATAATATATAATAAGAAAAACAAATCTTCCAGTTATTTATGATTGTTACTATATGTTTAGATTTTGTGGATATACCTCCCTTTGGAATGAAAAATGGATTTAGCTCATTTTGGAATGAAACTGTTTATTTTCTTTTCAATATTTTTTTTTGGTTGTGATTTCACTATCATTATTTTCAAGAAAAGGTTTGGTACTAAATTTTAATAAATTTTAGTGACTTTATTGAGAAAATATTCTACAATTTAACCAGGAAGTATGAACATTTGTGGGTACAAAATCCTGTTTCATTCCAAAAGCAGCTAAATCCATGTTTCATTCCAAAAGGAGCTAAATCCAGGAGAAAATAATCTAAACATTTAATAAAAATCAGAAATAACTGATAGATTTTTTTCTAATCATATATTTTTTAAATGTTTTTTCTCATATTTTTCCCTCCACAGGGATTTTATTGATTTTCATTTGAAACACATACAAAAATATATATTCAAGGTAATTTACATAATAACATAAATAAAATAAAATTGGCTTTTCAAGATACAAGTATTGTTGAGCTGTTGAGTTAACAGAAAACTAACAAATCATTAATTCATTTCTAACACTCATGGAAAGAAAAACAATTACAGAAAATATATCATTTTAAGTAAACAAATTCCTGAATTGAAACCATTTTCTTGTGAATTTATTATTTCTACAATTCGAATTTGCAATATACTTTTCGTTTTTGAAGTAATTTATAATCGAAACTCTAATACTATCAAAGTCGGGCAATTGTTTCTTTATTTTGCAAGTATACACCATCTGTCGCACCACAATCAGTATACAATTCAATGCATAATTATTTGAACCTTTTAAACCAAATCATTTATCTTGTAATGAAAATTTTAATTTATTTCCGGTTCCAGTATTAATCCAGTGTTCTAACCTACCCCAAATATTTTTAACATGCGTACAATCACATAGCAGATGTATAACTGTTTCAATCTGTTCATTACAAAATGTACATTCTTTTCTAGGGACTAAATTCATTTTAAACAGTACATCGTTCGTATATAATATGCGCTGCAAGACTTTAAACTGAAACCATCGTAAGCCCACATCAATGCTACAATTAAATCCAATAGAACAATATGTTTCCCAACTCTTATCATTCAGGTCGAAAATGCATTTCCATTTAAGAAAATTTTTACATAGTCCTTTTCTTCTCTTTAATAATATTGCATAGATATGTGAACATCCTTTAATACGTTTCATAACAAATGCCATTGTATCTGGGAAAAGAGGTTGTGGCACCTTGTTAAAAATAGTACAATTGTTAAACCCTTGTCTAATTGCATCGCATAATCCGCGATAAAAAAAGAAAAGTTATTTGAATATTATACTTTTCTTGAAAGTGTTCCAGAGAAAAAAATCACCATTTGTGTCTAAAATATCTTTAACAAAACGATCTCCCTTTTGACACAATTTTTTAAATTATATATTGAGCTATTGCCTATTTTAATGTAATCATTATTCCATAAGGGTTGGCAAGAAATGTTATCATGATGCATGGAAAAGAGCGTACTATAAGCCATGAACATTTCTTTCCAAAAAAGGCTCTTTGTTTTACCTGCCAGTTCCCGAAAATAATTGTTTCCCATATATAATTTTAAATCTTGCCGTTCAGGCAAGAAAGATAGCAAAAGACAGAGGATATTGCTATCTATTGAGCATATTACTAATCTCTTAATCCAGGAAATTTTTAATGATTGGCAATGTGTGTATATATCTATCATTTTAACCCCTCCGTCTGAGTAACTTTGTGACATTCGATTTATACTTATTTTATCAGGTTTCTCCCCCCATATAAATCTATAAAAGTGAGCATTTATATCTTTGAAAAGATTTTCACCAGGATTAGGGAGGGACAAAAAAGGGTAGTTTAATTTGGATACCAACAATGACTTGACGACAGTGATTCTTCCAAGAACAGTTAAGTATCGTCTCAACCACGATGTCATTTGACTTTTTATTTCTTTAAAATTTTCATTATAATTGTGAATTATCAATTTGGGAAAATCCGTACAAAAGTCTATACCTAAATATCTGAAATAATCATCAAACACCCAATTTAGATTTCTATTCAAAAGAACACCATCTTTCTTGTTTTTAAATCCTTCAATCCAAATCGCATGCGTCTTCTGTATATTAACTTTTAAACCAGACATTGCATTATATTTATCTAAAATGTTTAATGCACTGTTTAATTCCATTACTGACCCGTTCAATGTTAGAAGAGTATCATCTGCATATTGAATTACTTTAAGTTGTCTACCAGGTAAGCTCAAACCAATAATGGAATCGGAATTTCTAAACAAGAGACCTAGTATTTCGGCGCATAATAGAAAGATAAGAGCTGACATGGGATCTCCTTGACGACAACCTCGCTCTATTGAAAATCTTGGAGACAGGTGTCCATTGATTAATACACAGGATTGAGCATTTTCATAGAATACATTAACCCATTTTACAATGGAGGGACCAAACTTAAAAAAGTACAATACTTTTATAATAAAATCATGAGAAATAGAATCAAATGCTTTTTCAAAATCTATAAGCAGCAATAAACCAGGAATGTCATTGATATCAGTATACAATAATAAATCATATAACAAACGGATATTCTCTCCAATGAAGCGCCCTGACATAAAGCCTTTCTGGTTTTCATGTATAAGAAAAGGAAGTACGTTCTTTAATCTGTTTGCTATACAAGAGGAACCTAATTTATACACCACGTTCAATAAAGATATGGGTCTCCAATTTTTCAAATAATGTCTATCTTTTTTTCCTTTGGGAAGTAAAGTGATGACTCCTAACTTCTCTGTATAGGGCATTCCGGATGAATATGCAGAGTTCAAATATCTCACTAAAAATATGTGTAATTCTTTCCAAAAGTGTTTGAAAAATTCGACGGTGTATCCACCTAGACCAGGTGATTTATTATTTTTCATATTTATAAGTGCTTGATGAACTTCATCGATGGAGAGTTCTCCTTCGAGCTTCTGTGACATTGAAGCGGTTAATTTACTTATATCTGGATCATTTAATATTGTATTTAAGTCTACATCAACAACAGGATTATTTTTATACAATTAAGAGTAGAATAATACAACTTCTGATATAATATCATCATGCGATGTTATCTCCTTGTTTTCAGTAGTGACCAATTTGCATATACGTTTATTCACAGCGTTTCTTTTTTCTAAATTCAAAAAATATTTTGATGGTTTCTTGCCATATTCCATCCATTTAATTTTAGACCTCATCTTTATTCCTTCCATTTTTTTTCTTAGTGATTCTAACTGAACTTTCTTTTCATTCAATATGACTAAAGCTCTATTTTTGTCCGTTTTTTTTTATATCAATGCCTTCTCCAAAGCTTTAATTTCTTTCTCTAAATCATATTCTAAATTTACCAATCTTTTTTTCTTTCTGGCTGAGTATAAAATTGTTTAACCTCTAATTATGGTCAACAACGTATCAAAAAATAACTGATCATTTACAGTAAATTCATATTGTGTATCTTGTCCTTCTACCTCAAATATATTTGCATTGTTATTATATGGGACAGAACAGGTCTCAATCGTTTGTTGAATGACATCTTTAATTTTTTCCACATAACTATCATCCCTTAACAACGAATTATTGAATTTCCAGTAACCTCGACCTACCATACAATGATTTAAATTCAAAGATAGCTTGACCAGGGAATGATCGGATCTGTACCCAGGTAAAATTTCTATTTTATTAACGAATGACAGTAGTTCAGTGGAGACCAAAAAATAATCCAATCTAGCCGCCTTAAAGGGAATAGGTTGCCGCCATGTAAACATTTTTTCCAGGACATGTAATTCTCTCCATGGGTCTATCAAATCTAAATCGTTCTTCATTTGATCGACTTTTTTCTTGGCATTAGGATTATTAAGGCGAATATAATTATATGTATCTTTATCAAAATCTTAAACCAAGTTCCAATCTCCGCATAAAATTGTTAATGGATTATCAAAATCCAAAGCAAGTCTTTCAATATCTGTATAAAAACTAACATTATCGTGATTAGGACTATACAAGGATATTAATGTTATGTCATAGCTATATATCTGTAGGTCTAACGCAACGAAATTCCCTTCTTTTGATCGCTCAATCTTATTTACATTAAATTGCACCCCTTCCCCAAACAAAATAGCAACATCTCTGGCATTTGACGCTTTATGGCTGAAAAAACAATTATCTCCCCAAAATCGTTTTATAGAAGCGTCTTCCTCAGCTACAAATCATATATTATTGGTCAAGGGTGATACCTTTAACATATATAACAAAACAAAGGTACATGGCTAAAGGGAAAGTGTAGACAAATAAAAAGGAGATTTACTCAGAAATACCCAAAGTGGATTTAGCTCCATTTGGAATGAAACTCTTCAAATACCAAGTTTTAATTGGATTGAATTTATTAAACCATATCCATGTAAAAGCAAAACATTCAATAAAAAATAGAATACATACAACATACAAAATACAATGCAAACATAAGGGCAAGACCACAAAGAAGAAAATTACTTATAAATAGGGCCACCACAAAAAGAAAACAGCTTGCAATTGTTAATTATTCATGAATATAATACCAAGGAGTACATGTGAGTCTACTTTTACGTTAGTAGTACAATTAGGTGTAAAGGTGAAGGTTCAAAATAATCTAGTATGATGTAAGTGAAGACCGCAAAAGTAACGTAGTGACTGACTTGTACTTTTACTTTAAAATTCATTAAAAGGCATCGTTTAACAATGTTAAATCTGAGATACAGTGTCTGTAATATGGTGTAATATTGAAGCCTTAACAAAAATCGCGCTTCAAAATGATCAAGAAGTGCCTCAAACAAATAAACATCTTTGAGTGACCGGTTTTACCATACTCATTTACCCCAATAGACTGTAGTGTTATGAAAACCTTTAGGCAAACGCAAAATTTGGTTTCGATTTTCAATCATAAATATCTTGATGATCAGACACGCGATCGGCTTGTAAAAGTCCTAGGGTTCATAACTGACCTAAAGGTTTATAATGATCATTGCAGCATGAGCTAAATCCAGAATTTTGTTTCAGAATCTGAGACAAAGTTACCGGATTTCTTTAAGGAGTGGTATACTTGTATTGATGTGAAAAAACAAAGCCATTGTACAGAATATATAAAACATTACTATACCGTGTGAATAAAAAAAAAGTTTACACCTAGAAAATTACTAATTATATTAAAAATCATTTATGAACAGTGAAATAGTATACATCTTATGAAAGAATGTTTTCTTCCTAATCATTTGGCGCAGGTTGATTTTTGCACTCTCTTAAAAAATAGGGCGCTTTAGCAACGCGACTGAAGGCAAAGAGGACGGGAGAATTCACTCAACCGAGATTGTTCTGTACTATATGCTCCCGTCTTTATTTGTAACCTGTATATAGAGCGCTTCCGCAAATAAAACAAGACGGAAGGAAAAGACGAGGGTAACCGAGCAAAATAATCAATCTGCGCATGTACGAACCATAATTTTCTCCGTCTTGTTGATTTTCACGACCGTTCTCAGCCATAATAACGTTCGTTCTCTAAACTCGACGGAAGAGTTGTATCGCCGTACAATAGACCATTTCCGTAATGTAACCAAATGTATTGCCCAAGTCTTTTGTGAAGTGCCTCAATACAAATTATTTCATTCACCTGATAAGAATGATAGTATTTCAATAGACAGATCCGAACTGCAAACATTATTTGATATCGGTAGAGTGAATTCTCCCGTCCTCTTTGCCTTCCGTCGCGTTTGCCTAGTGTCTCTTGGACATCCAAGCGTGAACACATACCACACAAAAACGATACCAAATGATTCGGGATAAAACACTCTTTTATAAGATGTATAATAATTCACTGTTCATAAATGATTTTCAATATAGGACTTCCGGCGAAATTCGCGAGTTTGTCATTCGAATTCATTTACTTTGCATTTAAGTTAGCGCAGATCGGCTTTGCCGGTTCCATGACACATGCTCCGCCGACGATTGCCTTGCCGACATATACTCCGCAAAACGCGACAATTGCTCCGCGACATTTGCTCCCCGACATTTGCTTCAACGTCATATGCTCCGCCGACATTTGCTTCACCGACTTTTGCTCCGCCGACAATTGCTCCGCCGACAATTGCTCCGCCGCCAATTGCTCCGCATGAAGCGATAAATGCTCCGGTGACAAATGCTCTTCGAACGACAGTTGCTCCGCCAACATTTGATCCGCCGACAAGTGCTCCTTCGACATTTGCTCCGCATGAAGCGACACTTGCTCCGGTGACATTTGCTCCGACGACATTTGCTCCGCCCAAAAAGTGTCCCATAAAATACAAATGATACTAGTACTACGACAAATGCTTCGCCGACAATATTTTTTTTCACGGGTTATTTTCGTTTTTTTTTCTTCATTTTCTGAATGCATTTCATGAAAATAATGTAGATGAAATGAAATGAATGAATGTTGATGATGTGGGAGGAAAAATGAGTTACCTAAAAGTCATTTCGAATATACTAAAAAAACTTACCATCTATCACTCATTACATGTCGTGGGAAGTTTTGTAAACAAAAGTAGAGCAGCAAGCCACATACCTCCTAGTTGAATTGAATCAAGGTTTATTAAAAAAACATGATTGTGTACAAATAAAAACACAAGTTGCATATTTCAAACATAAAATACAGTTACAATTAATTTGTCAATATTGAAATATATATAATTACTATGATAAGATTGCTTGGGCAGCAAAATTAAGAAAACAGAATATAACATGAAGTCAGGAAAACGGAGAGGAGAAACATGAAGAAAAAAGGTTTAAGAGGAAGTTGTAGAAAATGCATGTACATCAATAAGATATAAATTGCATACATGTATTTTTAAAGAGTCATTAAGACAATATATAAATATAAAAAATAGAAAGGTAAATATTCTTTTCATAACATTGTTGAAGATTGATATTGCAAGAATTTGTATTATTGCTGAGAGAAATGATATTAAAAAAAAACAACAAACAAACAATTGTGGCACTCTAACATTCCTTTTCCTTCAGATATAAAGTGGCTATTAAAGGGAAAGGGAGCAGTTGCGGATCCATGGGGGGGGGGGGGCGAAGCGGCCGCGGCCGCGGCCCCCCCCCCCCATTGGCGGCGCAAAAAAAAAGAGGAAGAAAAGAAGAGAAAAAAGAAGGGAGAAGAGAAAAACAGGAGAAGAGAAAAGAAAGGAGCCCCCTTCTCCTTCCCACTCTGAGGTCGGAGGAACCGAATTCGTGTTCCCAAAATCTCCGGTAAAGGGATACTTTTCACGCAACAAAATCCGTCCCGTGCTGACTTCACACACCGGAGATAGAGGGGTGCTTTCAAAGAGAGGGAACATGCATACGCATACCCTAGATAACACTGAGTGGGTGGTGGTGGGGGGGGGGGGGGTGAGAGAAAAATCGGATGAGAAAGGGGGAAAACAAGGAAATGGCGCTAAATGTCAGTAACGACGAATATAAGGGAACAACTGTAATCGGGAGATTTTGGGTCATTCCAGAAGGCTTGGGAAACGTTTCATGAATAGAGGGGGCCGGCCGCATAAAATATCGAGCCGCGGATTCAAAGTTAAACGTTAAAAACATCCCCTAGCTGCGCTACAAAGGTTATCACTCTTTGGTGAGAAATTTGAAAAGGTCACAATATTTTAGATGTCTTTTGAATAGAACTATATACTCAACAAATTTTAAATTCGCGATAGAGGGGCCGCTTCACAACTCTTTTTTGCCCGTCATTTGGCTTCAGCTCATACTAACTTGCTTGTAATTGTATTTGAACTCATGTTGATAGTAATCATGGACAGGGGCGGCGATCCTTGGCCCGATAGGGGGACACGTCCCGCAGGAAATTTAGAAATATAGCTAGAAAGAAATATAGCGGAAAGAACGTTCATATTGGGCTTAGGGATTTTCTAGAATGCATAATTTCAGCAATCAACACTGCAAAATCTCGCTTGGTCGCTTTGCCCTCTCGCCCAATAACACAAAACTATGATATGACACTCGACCCGCGCTCCCGGCCGTGATTCATCCATGGTTGGTGTAATAGATCCTTAAAAAAAAAAAAAAAATTCTACTAACATAATTGTGTGCTACCACAATCATGATTGTTTAATTTTCGCTTTAAAGCAGGCGCATAGCCAGGGGCGGTGGGGGCAGTAACAGGACTTAGGAAGAAAATGGAGCAGACAAAATTTTTTGCAAATTCTGACAAGTCGAGAACGCTACAATGAATTGTCTTCTTTCTCTAATAATTCAATGAAACGTCAAAGCTTTCGCGCTTTGCGCGGGAGGGGCAAAACTCAATCCAAACAAGGATTAAGAGTCGAGAATGGTACAACAAATCGTCTTCTTTCTCTAATAATTAATGACAGGTGAAAGCTTCCGCGCTTTGCGCGGGCGGGGAAAAACTGAATACAGACAAGGATTAAGAGTCGAGAATGGTATAAATCGTCTTCTTTCTCTAATAATTTCATGAAACGTCGAAGCTTCCGCGCTTCGCGCGGGAGGGAAACTGAATTCAAACAACGATTAAGAGTCGAGAATGGAACAACAAATCATCTTCTTTCTCTAATAATTTCATTAAACTATGAAAGATCAAAGCTTCCGCGCTTTGCGGGGGGGGGGGGGGGGGGGGGGGACTGAATTCAGACAAGGAATAAGTGTCGAAAATAGTACAACGTATCGACTTCTTTCTCTAATAATCAATGAAAGATCATAGCTTCAGCGCTTCGCGCGGTAAGGGGGGGGGGGAACGGAATTCAGACAAGGAATAAGAGTCGAAAATGGTACACCGAATCCTCTTCTTTCTCGAATCATTTAACGAAACATCAAAGCTTCCGCGCTTCGCGCGTAATTTTATTAATTTTTTTTTTTTTTTTTTTTATTATTTTATTTTTTTATTCTTTTGTGGGGGGGGGGGGGGGGAACAGCGAGCTGCCCGAATATGAATTTTGGATATCTTTTCCATTTTGGTGATAAATAACACTTTCACAAAAAGCTTTTAATATGAACTTGTCATTATTGGTGTGTTTAGTTAAAAAAACGGTCTGCGCAATTTTCAAATTTCCGGCACCCCCCCCCCCTATTGGATAATCTTGGATCCGCGGCTGCAAAGTAGTAGGTCATCATGGAAGTTCTAAAAAACAACAGGGGAGGGATCAAAATAAGCTTTGAAGGGCACTATACGTAAAGAAGAGAACCCATTCAGACGGGAAAATTAGATGGCAGCCTTTCTGCTTATTCCCATTTATACAAATCATTTTGTTGCAGTTTGATGTTAGTTCTTCATGATAAGCCAATTGCTCTTCTTCCGGTGGCTCCGTGGGCCCCTTAAAGTCAGTGAAAAGAAACTAGCACTCGAATGAGACGGGGTGTTTTACGCACTAACATATATATAGTAAAGCTACATACACTTAACTGAAGGAAAGAAACCTATAGAAAACGGACTGGATATTATTGAAAATACTATTCTAAACAAGAATGTACTTCATGTACTACATTACGTTACAATTTCACGAGAGAAATAGAATTCGAGAGGGGGAGAAGAGAAGAAGTGATGAAAATTAAAGAAGACTAACAGCATGAGAGGAAAGAAAAGAGTTAAGAAGACAAGACAAGAGTTTAAAAGAGAAAAGGAGGAGCAAGAGAAAGAAAGAGAGATAGCCTTGAGCTTTGGATCAGCTAATATACATGAAACAGATTTTGAGCGGAGTAATTATCTTTCGCCTGAGAACTTGCATAAGGAGCTATAACTTGATTTTTTTTTAAATCAAACATTATGGGGAATAGCAAAAAACGGCTGAGCATTTATTGCACTAATTGCCAGAGGAGCATTCATCTCTTCCACGAGGCCGCACTTTTGGATCAGAGAGCATTTTTATTGTCGGCGGAGCATTGTCTTTTAATACGGGGTACTTTTGGGGAGGAGCAACAATTGTCGTAGTAGCCGTTGTATTTTACAGGGCACTTTTTGAGCGGAGCAAATGTCGGCGGAGCAATTGTCGGCGGAGCAAATGTCACCAGAGCAAGTGTCGCTTCAGGGGGAGCAATTGTAGGCGGAGCAACTGTCGTTCGAGGAGCATTTGTCACCGGAGCAATTTTCGCCTTTTGCGGAGCAATTGTCGGCGGAGCAAATGTCGGCGGAGCAATTGTCGGCGGAGCAATTGTCGGCGGAGCAAATGTCGGCGAAGCAAATGTCGGCGGAGCAATTGTCGGCGGAGCAAATGTCGCGGAGCAAATGTCGCGGAGTAATTGTCGCGTTTTGAGGAATAAATGTCGGCGGAGGAATCGTCGACGGAGCATGTGTCGGGTTACCGCTTTGCCATGCCAATTATCATTCAATTTTCCCGTTTTGGTATTTAATTTAGGATTTTGGTCGAAGGGTTTCATAGGTCTGTCATTTAATTTAGAAACTGCTCATCTAGCATTCAAATTAATCGTTACTTGTCGAGGCCTCATTTTTATCATTCAAATTAACACCTGTCATTCGCATTCGAATTATGTTTATTCAAGTTTGGAATTGTAGGGGAAAGAAATGCAACAGACGTTTACAGTTTTTTAAATGCAATTAAATGCATGATTTGCCATTAGGGTCTTTTCTGTTATTCCATTTATTAATTTTGAGGACAATGCATATGAGTGTAGCCAGACATTAGGTAAAGAAGGGGCGAAATCAAGGGATATGGCATTTCTGCACGGACATGTTCATAAACCCCGAAAATGTGGGGATACAAAGATACCTACCCCAGTCACAATATTGTACACTTCCTCCATAATGAAATTGTGATAAATTTATATGAGGAAACACAAGACATACAACTTCCTTACATGAAAATTTACAAAAATATTGAGACCATCACATTCGTAGATGTAAGTCTTTTTTTTCTTCTTAACAATCAAACTTAAAGGATGATGAATATCAGATAAATCTAAAAGTATATAAAGTGTATAAATGCAAGAAAAGAAAATATGATGAAATACACATGTACAAAAATCTTGAAAGAAAAAGAATGAGCCACAAAAAGTGTGTAATAAACGAGAAATGTATATTGACCATCAATTTAAAGCTAAACTTTAGTACTGGTAATGCGATTGCATTGTGAAAGAAAAGGTGTGAAAGGATCAGAAACAGTTGATCATGTAGCATGTAAGTATTGGTGTGCACTGCAAGGTTCTGGAGTCATCAAAATCATAATAAATTTGACCGAGTCTTGGTAAAGTAACAAACACTCACATAGAAAGCTATATATGGGACAACACACATCGTGTCGGGGATGGTACTACCTTGGTTTCCTTGTCTTTATATGCTCATTACTCAGCCAGTATACATTTTCTTCCAAAATTGTTTGGCACATGTCATTTATTTGTAATCTTGAACATTCAGTGTAAGTTTCGTTTGATTCTGTGAGAATTAATTTTTTTTTTTTTACCAGTACTGGAGTTTATCTTTAAGTGCACAAAGTGCTAATTTGAAAGCTACAAATGAATTCGAATGCTAAAAGTACACCTTGGCGATGTCAGAAATCGTGTTGAGCCAAATCGAATGACCAAATCGCGAAAGAAGCACATTATTCATTAATTTGAATGAATCATACATATATTCTAACGAACACTTCATAGATTTGAAAACAAGAAAAAGGAATATAAACCCAAGATATATCTGACGGCACTAAAACCGTCGAATTTGAACGCAAGACAAATTCATTAAAATGACAAACTTGCGAATTTGGCCGGAAAAACCTATATAAATTAGGATACCAACATATTTAGCAAGTGTCTTAAAAAAATTATAATGTATGCACAGTCCCATCCAGAGACTCATTAATTGTAACACCAAGGAATCTAACCTGTTTTCAAATTGGATATAACGAGATTATCAATATCAACAGTTGATAAATCATTGGGCACTTTCCTGTTCTTTGACCTACATATGACGTAATTTGTTGTAGTAACATTCAAAGATAATTTATTTACTTTATATCATAAAGAAACTTTAGAAACTTCCCTGTTCACTGATGAAACAAGCATTCGTATAATTCTGTTACTCATAAGAGCACATTTTATCGTTAAAAGCTAAGAAATAAAAGAGTGCCCAGTACAGTTCCTTGGGGGACACCACAACAACTCCGCTGTATGGAAGATTTGATACAATGTTAAATACAGAAAGAAACAAAAATATCAAATACAAGGACAGAAAACAAAAACAACATGACACAGAATCGCACTAATAAGTACACTGGTGTTAGAAAAGCTATATAAGGAAAGAGAAATCTTGGTTAATTCGATTTCGTTATCACAAAATACAACTTACAAGCATATATAACTCATCACTAATAGCAGTATTAAAGGTATTGATTGTATACTAAATCTTTCAGAGTCTTCTATGGCAACTTTGACAACGACATCCCAAAGCTATTCAACATCGGAGACGACGACCCCGCCGTACTACACGACGAGCAGGCCGCCCTACACGACGAGCACGCCGTCCTACCCGACGAGCACGCCGTACTACACGACAAGCACGCCGTCCTACCCGACGAGCACGCCGTACTACACGACGAGCAGGCCGCCCTACACGACGAGCACGCCGTCCTACACAGCGAGCACGCCGTCCTACACGGAGAGCAGGCCGTCCTACCCGACGAGCACGCCGTACTACACGACGAGCACGCCGTACTACACGTTGACCACGTCGTCCTACACAGCGAGCACGCCGTCCTACACGGAGAGCAGGCCGTCCTACGCGACGAGCAGGCCGTCCTACACGACGAGCACGCCGTCCTACCCGACGAGCACGCCGTACTACAGGACGACCACGCCGTACTACACGTCGACCACGCCGTCCTACACAGCGAGCACGCCGTCCTACGCGACGAGCACGCCGTCCTACGCGACGAGCAGGCCGTCCTACGCGACGAGCAGGCCGTACTTCACGTCGACCACGTCGTCCTACACAGCGAGCACGCCGTCCTACACGGAGAGCACGGCGTCCTACACGACGACCCAGCCGTCCGCGGCTCCTCCCACTACCATGACTTCGTCACCAAGAACACGTGTAGAATCAACCATAGCACCTGAAGCTCCTCCCACTTCCATGACTTCGTCACCAAGAACACGTGTAGAATCAACAATAGCACCTGAAGCCCTTCCCTCTCAAAATACAGGTACAGGAATTTGGTCCTTCTTATGCTGAAAATTTACAGATTAGATTTAAACAAAATAAATATCTATCCAGACTTTAGTAGATTAACTGAATTACAAAATATTTACATACTACTGAGTTTTCTGTTTTTTGCGATTTTAGGTTGAAGTATTGCAATATTTAAACAATATTGAATGGATATTTTGCACCCAAAACACTTGAACCTCTCTTTTACCACTGCCGATCTATATCTTTATTTTGGTGATCAGTCATTCCAGTTGCCACTCCAGCACCATTTCTACCATATTTATAATCTTCCAACATAATTTAAGATGTGTATACAGGGGCGATTTCATACATGCCAATTGATAAAGCGCAAGGACGTTTACATCCCATAGGAGCGTTACATCTTCATTGTTGGCTACCGAATTGTTATTATATACTACCATTATTATTATTATTATTATTATTATTATTATTATTATTATTATTATTATTATTATTATTATTATCACTAATAATATTGATATCGTTATTACTATCATTTTTACTATTATTATAAGTATTGTTGTTATTATCATGAATTTTATTAATATCATTATAATTATCGCTATTGTTATTATTACCATTAACGTTATTATTAATATTTTTATCATTATTATTACCATCATCATGAGTATTACTCTCAGCATAATTATTATTATTTTTATTATCAATATCATCATCAGTATTTATCATTATCATAAGTATTATTATTATTACCATTATCATTATCATCGTTATTATTATTATTATCATTAGTAGTATTATAAGTATTATTATTATTATTACCATTATTGTAATGTACATGAATAGTTATTTTCTCTTTTCTTTTCTCTCTGCAGGGTCGGTGGTTGGCCTCGGGATAGTGGTATTCTTTTTTGCTCTCTTCGGAATAATCGTTACATTCTTTTACATACGACTCAGGTAAATAGATCTTGCCATTTCATAGATTGCTGAATGCAATAATAGTAATATACCATTGGCTACTTAGAGCTTATCTGTACTAGTTTACGGGAAGGATTGGACCACCCTGCAAAGTAGCTGGACAGGTGGTTATCTCATCAACTCAGCTCTCAGGTAACAGAAGAAAAAGAGGATCATGAGGGACCAATGGTCACCGATTAGGCATTGTTTTTATATAGAGGGCGCAAGTAGCTACAAGTAGTGCAGTGGGCCTTTAATATAGTACATATCGCAAACATGTCCCTATTCTCAGTCATGGGAGAGGGAAAAAAAGAAAAAAGAATAGAGTGAGATGTGCTCAGCATATTTACTAAGAGATCAGTTAATATTGAAGATTGTTACTTTGAAGAAAAAAAAAATCGTTTCAAGATGTGTTTTTAAGTTGTTTTAGTTGTCAAAATATATATTCAGGCATCTTGTTCCATAGCTCTGCTCATGCAACCTGAAAAGAGCGTAACCCGTAGAATTTTGTATTCTTTTGAGAGTTTCGGAGAAGACCTGACGTTCTGTTCGGTACGTATTAGGTAAGCAGTTGGGTCAAATACGTAGTAGCCAATTCTTTCAGACACTCAAAGGTTAACCCAAAACAGGATTTTGAACTCGATTATAGCAGGAACAGGGGAGTGTTTCACAAGGACTGAGATCGTCTTTAAGTTGGAATTAACTATGACAGGCCTTTCATGGCGGTGTTTTCTCTCACCATCTAATACTGGCATTGGTCTTTCTCAGGAACATACAAATCATGGTCTCAAATCTACAGAATTTACATTTTTTGGTAATTCACTATTGCATACAAAATATTATCTAAAGATCATATGGTGATTGCAACCAGTGGCACGAATGGCCTGCCATAGTTAAGTCCAACTTAAAGTCTATCTTAGTCTTTGTGAAACACTCTCCATGTAACCAATGCAGTCTCTCTATTAAAAGTAGGTGTGCGAAGGTTTAAAAAAAAACACGCTATTTTCATTATTGCAATGATGAAGCTTTGATTGGACAATTTTTACAAATGTATTGCTCGGAAACATTCAAAGTAATGACTATTAACAATTACAAAACGCCTGAATACAGCCCCGGCACAGAAGAGCTCTGCGAAGACTGCTGACATATTTGACATCACAGGTCGGGCATTTTCTAATGTCCATATACGCATCAGGAAAATTAAAGTGACTTGGTAACATTGTTGAAGGTTGATGAACAAATTGCTTAATTGTTTGTATAAAATGTTACTTACTATAATTCCTTGTACTGTACTAACCCTCTGATATGCAAAAAATCCTGAAAAAATTCTCAAACCACGAAACTTTCTATGGTTTTCTTTGAAGGTGTCGATGTACGGCACCCTCTAACAGTGATTAACAGTAAATTTTCCCAACCATTTTTGAATTTTCACAACCGTTTTTCCATGAAAAAAAGACATAAAACAGGCTATACAAAATCTGTCAACACTGAAAAGTCTGGAATGGAATGTAGAGCCATTTTATTGCTTTGTGAGATTTCTATTCACCTAAAAATGTAATTAATGTATAGTTGGGAGAATTTAGGAATCGATCAGATCAGTTTTTTCCAAATTGTACCATAAATAATGGTCCGTTTCCACTCAAATTTTTCAGATTATCTTTAATTGTGCATCTAGCATCGAAGTCACTACCTTAGCACCACTATCACTCATCTGAACAATGTCACCAAGTCCCTTTAAATTGCTGTTCACAGTTTTACGCGTCCGACAAACTTAAAATACAAAAAAAAAACTGTTTTCGGTACTACATTGTGTTCGCAATGCATGTTCATGTAAATAATCTCCTGTTAAACAATACTTATATGTTTCATGTGTAGGAAGGAATTTGCCAAGTACAGGAAGAACTACCCGGCTCCCAAGAGCATCCCTCCCAAGAACATTCCTCTTCAAGATGCCAACTTACCCGAGCAGAATAGATATCACACCGTTGAAACCAAGAGCTCAGCCAAACCGGAGCACAGCTTGACGTATGAGAATCATAAGATTGTCGACCAACAGCAACACTTCAATACCAAGGGCCCAAAGCGGGTCATAGATGATGGTGATGAATACGCATATGCGATGGAACTCTATCCGTAGCAGGATTGCCTCCCTTTGTCATAACAAACGCGATCTCAAATATTAAAGGGATAGTTGAGTTCTGTTCTCAGACCGAAAATGCCTTCAAAGTGCATGGTTATTGCTCTTATCCTTATCTATGACATTTCTAGTGCCCTTTTAGAACCTAAAATTGCTATGAAGGTAATTTTAGATCCCACAATGTGTGAAATTTAGCCAATACGATCATATTGATTCCGCTTCACTTTCAACAAAATACGGTGACCGTTAATTAATTATTTAATTAAAAATAACAATACATGGACCGGCTGGTTGTGCGTAATATAACTAACACGAAAATGCCAATAAAAAAGCCATCATCAGCATTGGCTAAATTACGACGTAAAAGGCGCTATTTCGTTTTTTCAACGGCTTTTTCAAATTATCTAAAATTTGTTGTGTTACACAAGTATTAGAAATCGTTATATTTATGGATATTTCAGCCGTCTCTGAACCGATTTTGCGTAAACAAAGATGATTTTGTCATTTAAATTGTATTTTCTTTCAAATTTAACACTTAGTTTTTCATTATCTCACAAAAAAATATTTTGATTAGCGCCCTCTACAACAGAACTCAACTATCCCTTTTAGATCAGTTTAATGACTATTCCATTACACTATTGTATGCCCAATAGCAGTCATATTCGGATTACGTCAATGTTTGTTCGTAATACGTTATTGTTTGTTCGCATAAGGATATGGAAATTGCATACGGTTGATTTGTTTTAAAGTAGTAGTTGCTATCGCGTTAAGAGTTGATTATAGTCAGAGGCGGCGGAGCGACTTCCAAAGTGGGGGGGGGGGGCACCAACAAAAATGTGCACTTTCAGGAAAAAAGGGCACATGTAAAGGGAACTCCTCAAAGCGAAAATATACAGTTTTTTTAGATATTGGTATATACCCCTATATTGTGATTACATTATCATTGTTTCTCTTTTTACGTCATATAAGATATTGCTTAAGTATCATACTTTGCAGTTGGGTATGATGGCCTGAAAATTCATTTGCGACCGAGCAAAGCGAGCGAGGAAAATTGTTAAGATTTGTGAGGTCGCAGTGCGAAAAATTACATTATAATAGGAAAAGCCCAATCCTGATGGGTTATAAGCACATTTTCATAACGGAAGACTAAAAAGCCAATTTGATAAGTTACTAACTTATAACATCTAGGATATAACTACAAACGAGCGTAGCGAGCGAGCTTTTTTGGGGAAAATTGCTCTTAGTTGCTTGAAATAAGAGGCACGTTTAATGAGAGGAAAAGGGGTCACTTCTCGAAAGGGTTAAGACACTTATTAGAAAATAAAAGGAGCATGTGTCAAAGTACAAATTAGGCTAATTATCAGAGGTGAAAATTGGGCACTTCCTACTCCTAGAAAGGAGAGGCACTCACCAGCGATGGAAAGGGATTTTATAAGAAAGGGAAATGGGCATTAATTGTCGACGGAAAAGAGGCACCCATCAGATTTGATAGGGGCATTTAAAGGAAGTGAAAAGGGGCATTTACGAAAAAAGGGTTCCTTATTAGAAAGGAAAAAGGGGCACATATCATGTTAAAAAGGGTAATTATCAGAGATGAAAAGGGGCACTTATGAAAATGAAAAAGGGGCACTAATGATAAAGGGAAATTCGCATTTGTTAAAAGAAAATGGGCACCGATTAGATTTTAATAAGGGCATTTGTCGGAGGTGAAAGGGGGCTTTTATGAGAAGGGGAAAGTGGCCTTTATTGAAAAGAAAAAGAGGCACATGTTAAATAAACGGTGCACTAATAAAAGATGAAAAGGGGTAAGGGGAAGGGGGCACTTATAAGAAGGAAAAAGAACATTTATTTGGAAGGACAAGGGGAAGTGTCAAAATAAAGGGGCATTTATATAAAATGAAAATAGCACTTATCAGGAGGGGAAGGGGCACTTGTCAAAGTAAAACGGTTATCTCTGAATTGAATAGGGTAATTTACAAGAGATGAGAAGGGGGACCCATGAGAATAAAAAGGAAGTAGTCATCATAAATGAAAAAGGGCATTTGTGAGAAGGGAAAGGGGCTCTTTTTTAAATGGGGGCACTTATCAAAAGGAAAAGGGGCACTTATTAAAAAGGAAAGGGGGCGCATGTGAAAATATAAGGTGCGTTTATCAGAGTTAAAAAGGGGTAGTTATTAAAAGGGGAAGGAGCACTTTTTACAAAGCAAAAGGGGAACTTTTCATAGCAAAAGGGGAACCTCTCAGATTTGAATAGGGCAATTATCAGAGGTGAAGGGGGCGCTTATCAAAAGTGAAAAGGGGCTCTTCTTGTACCTGAAGAGGGAAACTTACTAGAGATTAAAAAAGGCACTTATGAGAATGGAAAATGAACACTTATTGCAAAGGAAAATGGGGTACGTGTCAAAATAAAAGGGGCACTTATCGGAGGTGGAAAGGGGAAGGGGCACTTTTAAAAAATTAATAGGGGCACTTGTTAAAGTAAAAGGGGCACTTTTAGGGTACTTGAAAAAGTGGGGGAGGGGCACTGTGCCTCCCTGCCCCCCGGCAGCACCGCCTCTGATTATAGTTTTATTATTGATACTGGGAGGTGGTGAGCACCCTATTTTTTAATCTATCATTTATTAATTTTTGTAAACACGATATTGCATTATCTTGACAGACCGCAAATCGGTGGATTTTTGGTTCGGTTTGGAGTCGACTTGTCGACTTGACGTTGTAACCGTGGTATTACGTTTTGGCATACTGAAGCTGAGACCGATTAGTCGATCTCTTCCAAATAGTGTTGAAAACTGTAAGCGAACAATGTATGTCTTTGAAGTTATAGTAGTCTGACTTCAAAACATCATAATGCTTCTTTCATGCCTTTAGATTATACTTCTTTTAGAACTCCCATTCGTCAGTCAGACACGACTTCGGAAAACCGAGTCCAGGCAAATACTCGGAAAACAGCGAATGACGCACAATAAGATGATGCCTCCCTCCCATCGTTCAGTGCGTGTGAGTATGTAAAACAGGCATGAGTAAAATGATCCTAAGTCAACCTACTGTTGATATATAGCGCTTAAAGACTTCGGTGGTAAGCGAATAAGTAACGTTTTTATTTTATTTATTATTATTTTATATATTTGCCACAAAAAATAAAGCTGTGAATATAGTTAGTTCATATGATTGGCAACTTGATGGTATCTTTACATGGTAAATCATTTATTGATTTGGTAGTTAATCGACCAACTACATTTTTTTAAAAACAAATATTAATCGTCAGAAAGTTTACTTTGCAAGATTTTCCCCGTGCCTTTTGTACCAACTGCCTCGTTGTTCGCTCTTTTCCAAGTATTTGTTGGCACTTAGGTGTACCGAACTTGTGTCTGACTGTTCTTTTGCAGATTTATTTGCATATTGTGGAAATAACATTGTCATAATTATCTGGTGAGGGTTTATACCTCAGTCACACCGATCAGACCAGACCGCCAGACCGACATCATACCGAACAAGAGATAACATTACGATAAATGGCTAAGAATTGATCGGTTTGGAGCGGTTTGGGGTTCGGTTTGGATTCGTTTTGGCGGTATGACTGAGATATGTAGCCGGTGTCCCAGTCCCCCAATGCCAAGGCCGAAAAAAGAATCAGCACAAACTTCGAATGTTAAACACGTTAAATGCAAGTTTCAATTGAATTTATTGATAGACATCGAAACACACAAGATAGTTCTCCTTTGTTTCTATCTACATTGGGGTAGCATGGGTGTAGCCTTGAGGGAGGGGGGGGGGGGAGGGCGGCGACAATATTTTGTTACGGTATTACTGAATTAAATTGAATTAAATTGATTTAATTCAAACCATTGAAACCATTTAAAGAGAAAATATATAAATGCACAATGAGAATGTCTATGTAACATAAATATAAACATGACATGAATTAAAATACGTGTTCTACAGCGATATAAATGACAAAAAACAAATAGTTTTATAAAATTTTGTGTCAAGAGTAAAACAATAAATGACTATTTACAATGAGTTTGTGATCGTTGGTAAAAAAAAAAAAAGAGTCAGAAAAAGCACATGTGCTAGTCGAGTCTGACCCTCGTTATCAAAAGCCTAAAGTAAAGTAAAAGAAGAATACACTATGAATATGACGGACAAAGAAAGCGGACAAAATATACAGTTCCCCAGGTACACAAAGAAACATCCCTTCACTGCTATTATGTAAAAATGTGTAGAACAGGTGAAAATGTATGTGACACCTGTTCTACACATTTTTACATAATAGCAGTGAAGGGATGTTCCTTTGTCTACCTGAGGAACTGTATTATGTTGTCTGCTTTCTTTGTCAGCCATGTTCATAGTGATACATGATGGGTTTCCAAATCCTATAAATAAGATTTGTATATAATATTACACTCCAAACAACCAGACTGGTTTCTTTATACAACTATGTAATTACAAAGGTATAATTCGTGGTTTTCAGCTGAGAGTGATTTTTGTGAGCTTTTTATGAAAGGAGGTTCTTGATCTCACCATTCGTAGATTAGTAGGAAGCATATTCCAAAAATTACTTCCAACAAACGAAACCGAAAACTTTACTTGGTCTGTTTTAAATAAGGGAGACGTAATTAATTGTCTACCCGATTTTTGTCTAGTGAAATATTAATGTTGTATACTATTGCAATAATGTTTTCAGGAATTAGGTACTATGGAATCGATCATTTATCAAACGTAATCGTTCATTTATCAAATCAAACACATAAGTACAAATAGATAATTCATGTATTGGAAAACATTCAGCAATTAGAGGTCATGAAAAAGTAATATGGATACGATGGGGCTTGAAAGTTAAAGCACGTACAGCCATATTTTAAGTATAAAATATATAATTCAAGTGTAATTTATAAGTACTACCCCAAACCCCTATGCCATATATAACATTTGGCTGTATTAAAGCTTTATACAACAGTATCAATATATATTCAGGGACAAAGTGCCGTAAATTAAAGAGGATACCGACCTTTCTCCGCATATACAGTCATTAACATATTTGACATGTGAATTTCATGTTAAATGTCTGTCAATGGTAATGCCAACAAATGTCGCTTCCTCCACTTCTCTTAATTCTGCCCCAGATATTTTCAATCTCCCTCTAAGCACGGCCTTTCTTCTTCGACTACTAAAGAACATGATATTGTTTTTGTTGACGCATTGATAGTAAGCTTTCTTGTATCGATTTAAATTTGCATTTACTTCACACTCATCTATAACCAGTAAATAACAGAGCCGACAATAAGGCGAAAGGTGCAGGAGAAAAAAAACAATCATCTTTACCCCCCCCCCCCCCTCATTTCCCCCTCTATATATTTCCTATTCTCTCTCTTCTCGATTTCTCCCTCTTTTTTGTCTCCAATCAGAACGTTCCCAATGCGACGGCGCTGGTCATTTCATATTTAGACATAAAACTTATCCCCTTTTTTTTTACATTTCCTTTCCTATCTTTTCTAAAACTGTTTTCCTATTTTCCCACTTTTGTTTCTCCAATTAGAGGGGCACGTGTCTCCTGTCCCCATATCTTCGCTGCTGGTTATTACATATTTAGACTTACGTCATTATTAGATTAAAATGGAGTACTGAAAAGTTGTTTGTTTAATCATATAGAAGCACGATATGAAATTGCATACAACAGAAAAGTATATATCATCTTGCGTACATTTTGATTTAAGATTAGAAAAGGCAAATTGCATAGCCTATTTACAAAAATGAAATATACATAGCTAAGCAATTATTTACTGCTTTTCTTTCACTTTTTTCATAAACACAGTATCTCAAATTTTGAATAGCTTCTAAGAGATTTAAAAGGGAAAAGTATATTTAAAAAATGGTAGATATAATTGAAAAATGAAGCTAATTTATAAAATGATAAACGACACTTCGTTTCTTTTCACCACTTTCAGGTTAACACTCTGGAATATGCGATCTCTTAAAAGTACAACTAAACCATCTAAGATATATTTAAGACAAGCACAATGATATATACACAATATAATTAACGGATACCCCCATTAATATCCTGCTTATAAGCAGGCCAAATTCGTATGGAAACATTAAAGAACTTTTGGAATTACACGGTACAAATCGAATTTCACTAGTGATAATAGAAATACTAACAATAATAATAAATGATAATCATAATTCTAATTCTAATAATAAAGATAAGAAGAAGAAGAAGAATAGAAGAAATAATAATAACCAGGGTATGGTCATCATTATGTTCTCTCATCAACAACAATAAAAGCAATGATGGTGATGATGATGCTGAAAATAATAATGAAAATAATGATAATAATAAAAGTAATAATAATTTTAAATATCATCTCCTATTTACTCAGGGACTGTTCTCCCTTAGGAGCTGGCACTTGTATGTATGTAGTATGTTCGGCTACGGATAGCATATTAAATGGTAGTAGAATTTATGAAGCAAGACATTTTTAAAACCAAAAAGCGGACCTTTTTTTTTTTTTTTTTTGGTCTCGAAATTTCAAAATTTGACATTTTTGTTCGTTGGGGGGGGGGGGGGGGGGGTAAGGTCACTTTACGTTAGCCGTGGGCATAATTTTTTTTTTTTTTAATTAAAAAAAACAAAAAAACAAAAAAACAAAAAAATACCAAAGGGGGGGGGGGGTTTGAACCCCCAACCCCCCTCCCTGCGTACGCCCCTGCATACAGCTACCCAACCCTTGGTAACAGGAGGAACAGTAGTCTCTGTGTCTCATTCGCCAAATAAATGGTTGACTCTTCGCCAAAGCTCCACCACGTGTTGCCCCCGCGTAAAACACACGAGTACAACGCTAGGAACACTGACGAATTTGTGAACCTGTCATATGGGACTGAAAGACACAGAGATAGTCATATTTCCTTACTCGCCTGTTGTGAACTAAACTTAAATCTGAACGTCAAACGGGATATTGGATAGTAGGTCGATACATCTGGCAATTGTTTTTTTTAATTTCCTTCTTTTTATAAATCTTAACTATTTCAATAACTATTTATTTACCCGTCCTTTATACATTGAAGCAATGTTACCCCAGAAACAGCATCAGATAAAAAGACAGCTCCGAAAAATTACTCGTTTTCATTCCGTATGCTATGTATACGTTCTTCTTGCGGTTCCAAAATCAATATGTCATACATTTTCATATGATGTCTTCTATTCATATTATATTCCTTGTACTCTCCCTCCTTTTCCAAAATACCAAATTCAATCAATCAATCGACCAATCAAATACATGTAATTATGTTAAATAGGAAAGTTTCCTTGTATTTACTATACAGTGCGTCCCAGAAAAAACGAAACCGAGAAGTATCGATGTTTAATCATAACTTAATCACAACCATAATTAATGAATGATACATATTTGGAAAGCTTAGAGTCTCCTCATTTAGTTGATGCTACTCACGTGATGCATATTTCACGCATTAGTCATTAAAAGCAATTTTGAACGAAGGACACCAAAAAGTAATTTGGCGGGCGGTATCTTAATTTCAAAGAAAAATTCACATTTCTAGAAAGTTCATTTTCTGCTCTTTCATATGATACCTCAATCAAGAAAAATGAGCCAGGAATAGCAAAGTTCTGTTTGTTTAAAGTAGCCTTTACATTTTCATAATTTTAACAAATGAATTCGTTTTCACTGGGTGCCTGCCGTAGAAAAAAGCTGATTTGCCAGTGAAAACGAATTCGTTTAATAGAATTATGGAAATGCAAGCACTACTTTAAACAAACAGAACTTTGTCATTCCTTGCTAATTTTTCCTGATTGAGGTGTCATATGAAAGGGCAGAAACTCAACTTTCTAGAAATGTGAATTTTTCTTTGAAATTCAGATACCGCCCGCCAAATGTATTTTTGGTTTCCTTTCTTCAAATTGCTTTTAATCACTCATGCGTGAAATATGCATTATCTGAGTAGCATCACATGAAAGGGGAGACTCTAAGCTTTCCGATTATGTATCATTCATTAATTATAGTTGTGATTAAGTTATGAAAGAACATCGATACTTCTCGGTTTCGTTTTTTCTGGGACGCACTGTATAGACCGATAGGGGTTTCATGTTTCGTCTCCCAGCTTTGGGAGACACCCAATCGCATAATTATCACGAGATGGTTTAATGTCCTATGTAATCTGACAGGTGCACGGCCGTCCCTGAACTAAAGCGGGAATGCTGTACCAATTATTTAGTATTCTCGATGGCCCCCAGTAATGGCGGCCGACATGTCCATGTTGAGCTCTCTGAATACACCAGTTTACAGTTGTGTGCGCCATTTTAATTGACGAGTATACAAAGCCAATGACCTCTAGAGGTCAGTGGTTTGTGCGTAATTAAAATTGCGCCCATGCAAATTATGATAACATCACTGCCTGCGCGCTGCGCTGTGCACTCACATCATAACTTGCATGGGCGCAATCTTAATTTACGCACAAACCAAATGACCTCTAGGTCATTGGCTTTGTTTATTCGCCAAAGAAAATGGCGCCCATGTCTGCGCATGCGCTCTGATACCACTGTAAACTGGTGTATACACCAGTTTACGGTTACATCAGTGCGCATGCGCAGACATGGGCGCCATTTTAATTGGCTTTGAAAACAAAGCCAATGACCTAGAGGTCATGTATTTATGCGTAAATTGCGCCCATGCAAATGATGATGTGCGCGCACAACGCAGCGCATAGGCAGTGATGTCATCATACTTTGCATGGGCGCAATCTTAATTTACGCATAAATACATGATCTCTAGGTCATTGGCTTTGTTTACTCGCCAATTAAAATGGCGCCCCTAACCGTAAACTGGTGTATTAGTTGTATACGCAGAGGGTCCCTCAAATCAGTTGTCCACCCCGAGTATCTCTAATCGCAGTCCACCACCTTGATTCCATTGCGTGGGATGCACTCGGATGTAACGTGCTCTTACTGGTTTAGGAAAAAGTATCGTCAATAAAGAAGACCCATCGAAGTTCCCTGGATATGTCTGCAAAAAAGTCAAAACGAGGATACATTCCTTTAAATAACAACTAAAGATGAACTCCAACGAGTCCGGGTGGCTAGCAGGTATTTCATAGCTACTGTTAAAACATATTTTCGAAATGTTTTGAAAGAAGAGAATAGAACTAAACATGTTCATGTCAAAAATCGCCGTAGAACAGGGAATATCGGGTGCCGGAATATCATTTTTTTCTTTAGAAAAACTATTTTTCAGGAGGATATTTCGTATGCGTTTGATTCCATTACAAATACAGTCAGACACGAAGTCAGAAAACAGAATACAGGCAAATACTCGGAAAATAGGGGAAAACGCACATTAAATATAGTGCCCTCATCGTTTATTACGAAGCACGTTGTACAAAAGCCATGAGGAAAATATGTCAACGACAACCTGTGGTTGAAAACAATTTTGAATAAATCTATGGATACACATATTTCATACGTCTGCCATTTGGAAGGTTCCTAACATGACTAACCCTTCATGGGATTTGAAGATAGTTGAACCACAGCAATATTTTACAAAAATCTATATCGTCAATATGTTGAATTGACTGCAAAAGATTTCCCCCATGCACGCTGCCTCGCATCAAACTTGTGAGGGTGCTATTTTTACTGAACGTAATTAGCTGTTTTCCAAGTACATGTAATTTGCCTGTATTCGGTTTTCGGAGTTTGTGTCTGACTGGTATAACTCGCGCTGTAGCCATAAATGCCACCATACTCGGGTATCAATTTACTCCTCCGTTTCGGAGCTATATAGGTTTTTAGAACAAGTGCAAACTTTGATTTTCTACACTCAGATTGAAGAAAAAGAATAGAGAGACGCACACCTTTCTCCTTCTTCTGCTGCTTCTTCTCATATTGCTCCGATTGTCTCATTTTCGCTCGCGTGAACATTGCCAGCACAAACCACTGACCTCTACCTCCTGAACGGATCATCGCCCATTCCCATTCACTATACGTTACGTACTAAAAGGCTGTATTGTCTGACCGTTCATGAATATTCATGTTTTTGCTAAACTCGGCAAAATGTTTGCTTTTACTAAATGGAAAAATTACGGTGGGGGGTTGGATGAAATGGACATAATGAAATAGGCAGAAGTGATCTATGATAATTCATGCTTTTTATGTTTCGTGTGCTCGACCTATAATCTTCGAATCGCTTGGTAAACCGAGTCCAAAGTTAGACTCGTTTCACATGTGTATTGTAGGCAATGACGAGCTTGTAAACTATTTTGAAAAATTACGGTGGGTGAACTTTCAAAAGGCAATGAGACATTAGGGCTCCAATGAAAGAGCTAGTGATAACGTACGTCGGGGTGGATGTGCTTTTCGTTTAAACAACAAATGAATTTTTAATGATTTAAAAAAAAAAAACGTCCATAGGCTAACATGTTAGGCTGCTGACTCTGATCATGCTCTGACGATAGGGGGCGTTGTGAAATGAGACTAACCGGAGCCATATGTTTCACGGGGTGTTTTTGCAAAAAAACAAAAATGGAAAGTAGTTGATTTGGACATGGAATATTCTTATTTTATCTTCTTCTTCAGCTATGCGATGCAAATAATTTATTTTTAAAATTCAATGCATATTAACTCATTTCTATGAGCATAGATGGATTCACATATCAGACAAAAACTAATAGCGACCGCCCCACCCTGTATTGCTATAACAAAAAAAATAGCCTGCTAATGTCTGAAAATCTGGATTCACCAAATCAATCATTTAAAAACATCATTACGGTGATTATGAATACTCACTTTGCGCGATCCGCATTCTCTTTCCAATGCAAAGGTCCATACATTGTTGTCTAATGAATAGGAAATCAGGAAAGCTGTATACCGTCGGGGGCCATTAGGGCTGCCTTGAGTTATGACACCGGTAACATTGCAATCCTTTCCTAAGTCGACCTGGGATATGATTCAAACAGAGTAGGTTTTAGAAAAATTGAACTAATCCCATAAACTATTTTGGAAAAGATCGACAATCTCACTATTTTATGCAAATGTTAAAGAAGTGCCACTGTATACATGTACATTATGTATATTTATATATATATATATATATATATATATATGTATATATATTTATATATTATATTGCATGGAAGTACAACGTACAATCGATCAGACAGTTTTCAGTCAAGTTCTTAAACTGTTGTCAAATGTCTCTCCAGTGAAAGGGTAAGGTCAGTTTTTTGTTCACCCTTTAACACAACAAAGTTTTTTAAATAATTTTTTTAATGTTCATATTTGTCAAAAAGTAAGGGGGGGGGGTTATCCTCCGATACCCACACATTAACAAAATCTGAGGGGGGGGTTACCCCCCCCCCCCCCCGTCTGCGTACGCGCCTGATTACCCGTGAGCCTTATGTCGATCGACGGGGATTTCAAACATGATAACATTTACAACTGGTAAAAGCCCCAGTTACCATGGTTACACAAGCCTTTTTCAAAGATGAGACTGCAAACTGAAAAACTATGGAGTCAGTCAAAGCCCTTGACTTTGGCCAGGCGCTAACAACAAGATCTGACAAACATCCAATTTTGGAAGAATTGCCAATACCATTTGATGTGATCATTCAAACGTTTACATTCTTAATGATCGGGGCTCTCAATAGTCACATGATTAATACACATTCTAACTTTCAATCAATTTCAAGCTTTCTTCGAAGAAGAAAAGCTAAATCGGCTCAAACTCGCATTGACGTCAGATCAAAGGTGCGATTGTTTACGATTTCATGCCGGCCCGGGTTTCTACTCTGGATAAAACGCTAACATTCACTTTAATTCCGGTTGTAGGTATCCTTATCAGTGTATGGAACATAAATATGGAAGATATTCACATTGTATAGATTTCCATATCTAATATAATCAGAATTTCTTCGCAAAGTTTATGACAGGAGGATCGTAAAGTGTGGAATGGGCTTAGAAAGTGTTATGTTATTCAGTTGTATTGTCTGGTACGGGAGGTGTAGGAAGAAAGACCTTTTCAAACTCCAGAGAATCACCAAACAAGCAGGGAAGATCACCAGTGAAATTCAGAATTTGAATGTCGCATGCGAGTCCAACATTATTCTAGAACTAAAACAAATTATGAAAACGAAAATCATCCCGTCTTTCCATACTATGTTTTTATGCGTTCTGGTAAACGACTTCGTTCAATGAACTGTCGTACTCAACGTTTTCTAAATTCCTTTGTTCCTTTCTCGATCCGCAAATACAATCAAAATGCTACCTGAATTATGTGTTCTTCTTTATTTCTGTAATGTTATTTTCGTTACGTTTCCGGGCTATCTCATTCACTCGAACATAAAAAAATAATTTATTTATTTTCTTTTATAATAACGTAGGAAAACTTTCTATCAAGCAATATTCTAAAGAATTGTCTATGTCAAACTATACGATTTATTATGTATGTAAACTTTAATATTTTGATTCTTTGTACGTTTGTAAAATGTGAGCAAAGCAAATTTCCAATATTGGACAATAAATTGAAAATAAAATACTGTAGTACATTAATTTTGTTATCACTAAGCGGTACATCACCTTCATCCATCTATTTTGATCACTTTGAGCTTGATCACTTATGGACGCAACCCACACGCCACCGGATACACCATCCATGCCGATGGCATTCAGCCTCCCGCCATATGGATCTGATGAATAGGTGAGACTACTGTTTGGTATCCTTCCATCTTCGACCCCAAGCCCCTTTCCGAGGACAGGAGGGGTGCAGCCCAGCTGAACACCGTGGTTCATAGATGCTGTCAATACCAAAGAGATGATTACATAATTATGACAAATAATAAATTATCATAATTACCACTAATGCTATAATTACTGATGCTACTACTTTTTTTTTTTATCCCCCCCAAAAAATTGCAACGACTCAGCCAGCCGCTAAATAAGCGGGGGAGGGGGGGGGGGGGGTGGCCTCCTGGTACCGCGCCTGGTCCTTTCATTCATTTCGACAGGTGTAGTTTCGGGGATCACGCGATTGGTGGAGAAATCGTGCTCTGTGTTGACGCGTACTCGCGGGGTGGTGTGTGTGTGTGTGTGGGGGGGGGGGGGGGGGGTGATTAAAGAACAAATATGTAAAAACGGACAGAATCCGGACTACTTCTTTCCAGGAACCATTCGAACCTGGAAATTACTTCTACCATCCCCGGCATCAGTGCCTTAAAAGGACGTCGCACGAAGCAGGCCACTATGTCGTTGTGCACATCTAAAAGTCCCTAGTATCCCACTTCCGAGGACCAGGAACAAAACAGTTTCAGATTCAGATTCAATGGCACATTGTAAATCACTTGAAACATCAACACTTTTTTAAACTTACCTATGATTTCATTGAGAGGTCCGTACCCGTAGAGCTCCAGCCGAAGAGCGATCCCATAGTAGCTGTATGGTGTGATCCGAACTGAGCTTGCCAACATTGGTACCACGAAGGCATTGGTCACTGCGGGTTCTAGGTCATAACTTCCTGGGAACATCTATTGATATTTTATTCATCTCAGGTATCAAGTGTCTACATAATCCATTATTTGATTTGATTTAATAATAATAATAATTACAGTAATGATAATGACAATTACAATAAAGAATAAAATTGATGATGATAATGATAGTAATAACAATAGAAACAAAAAGAAGAAGAATTTCGATTTTCCAAGGAAAGCTCCATAAAACACCAACGCTGTTCCTCCTTAGGACCCCGCATTTACTTTGATTTAATCCGGTATCATCATAGGCCTAATCACGATTTTGAGACATATTCATTCCATAATTAACGTGCAACAAGAAAGTAATATAGTCGTTGTCACACGAAAATAAGATAATTGAGGAAAAAAACGAATCATTGTTAACCAAAATGATTAAATTGAAACGGAGGGACATGATGTAACAAAACACATGCGACTGCGTCTCCTATATTTCTCCGCCCTAAATTCATTGTAGGAAATATAAGGAATTATTCTTGACATATTACGATGAAAAATAAAAAAATAAAACTGTAATACAATGTCAATCGACAATCGGAGAACTCACATCACCCCCATTCTCAAAACTCTTCAATGGCTCCCGGTATGTGACCGAATCATTTTTAAGTTGTTGTTGCTAGTTTTCCATTCCTTGGATGACTTTGCTCCTTCCTACGATATCAAGTTGATTGTTAAGTATAAGCCCACAAGACATCTTCGTTCATCTCAATCCTCCTTATTAGTTGTCCCTAAGACGCGCAGTTTTTGGGAAGATTTTTCTCATTCTGGTCTGTCCCTTTGGATTAAGCTGCCACTTAATATTCGTAACTTAACTGCCCTCCATGGCTTCAAAGTTGCTCTAAAAGCCCATCTCTTTCTAAACAGTGCTATTTAATTATTTAAATGTACCGGTAGCGTAACAATTTGTGTTGTCTTAGTTTATTTTATTTTAGTTAAGAAAGTGATATGTTTGTGATTGTAATATGTACAGCGCCATGAGCGTCAGAGCCTGGCGGATACCGGCGCTATATAAATATTCATATTATTATATGATCTTGACCTATTAGCCCAAAAATGTATTTGGATCATTTTCCTATATTAATACAGTCACCATGTTTAGATTTTGCGATACCAAGGCTAAAAAAAAGTAATTTCAGAAATTTACCTATGTGACCTTTGACCTATTTACCTTAAATCTAATGTTTGAGGCTAATACCACGAATGGTGTTTAAGATATCGCGATAACAAGGATACAACCTGTATGACCTTTGAACCTTCGAACTAAAAATGAGCATTCAAGGAATTGCTTCCGAACGGGTAACCATTTACTGCACCTGGGTTGAGAGCGGCAAATGTAGATAGAAATCTTGCCAGAGGATATAAGTGCCGCAGAGGGACTCGAACCGCAAACCAAGGGATTCACAGTCCAGCGACGTACCAACTAGACCATGAGACCAAAACTGTTTTGCGATTGTTTGTATCCCCTCTCTGTACTACATATTCATGTATGTGTTGTTGGAATGTATAATAAATGCAAATTAAATAAGAAAACAAAGGACTTTTTATAACCGATTCAAGTTCATTTCATTCAAGTCTGATCAATGTAATTGAGGAGCTGATGTGAAACATGCATTAATTCAAACGGGTTGGTTGTTCTATACTTATTTTTCAACAAGAGATTGTTTACAAGAAGACAATCGAAGATGTAGCCTACCTGGATTTTTTGGGAATACACGTCGACATAGTCATACCGATCCCCACTGCTTGTGCCAAATGAGATAGTGTATGACGTAGTCCAAAAATACGGCGGTTGGCTTCCTTGAATGGCGATGCCCGTTACTACACAGCTTGATTCAAACTGGACGTCGACCCACCTCGGGTTTGCCGCATTCGGGACCCAAGCAGACGGGCCGTTAAGACGGGCATGCTGAGTGCAATAAGATGTCGAATTAATACAACCAGAAGAGGTAATAGCAGAGTCAGGAATAGTGCCTCTTTCAAGTCCAAGTGGATCACCGAGTGGATTACACATGAGTTCTGAACGTAAAATATAAAGGACAAAAACATCGAGTTTTAGCCTCGAAGGATGGGTATTATTACAGATATCGTTACCTCTTTTTTGTTTTAAAGTTTTTTTTCTTCTTTATTCAGATTCTCATGTACAAAATGATAAAGAGGTACATAATTGTTCTTACAGTATAAACATAGTACATTTTCACATACATTATAAACACAGACATATTTGCAATAATAATTTTCATAAGTTTCCAAACTAATGTTGTACATATTCAATAAAGTATACAAATTGTAATACAATACATCACTGCTGTAATGTATTTTTCAATTGCGCCATCTTTCGGTGAAGGCGTATACAGGGCTACATAATTATGGAGCGATTTCTTCTTCCTGTACCCAAGCATCATCACGCGCCCGTCACGCAGTTGGTGAAGCATTGTGGGACATGGCTGTCGACACATGGGGATATTTTGAGCAGCAGATGGCAGTATACGTAAATCTGAAGCACTGTCGGTAAAATATATCATTATTGTCCCGGTCATCGGATTCATGCTTGTACTCCCACAATGTATGCACATTATTCACTCCCTGGGGATCATTCCAGCAAGGCAGCATGTTGAAGACGCTTTAACAATGTTCAGCAAATGACTTTCGTATCTTATCCTACCTGATACAAATTTAACAACCAGGCCGAGTATACGGCATCTGCAAGCATCTTCAGTATTCAAGGAGGCAGATTATTTTGAAGAAGAAGAAGAAGAAGAAGTGAGAAGCGATGTAGATTTTTAAATTCTTGCTTTAGGACTTCAGGACCGCCATGCCGGGGATCGAACCCATGGCCTATGCATTTCCAATCAGATTTTTAAACCACTTGACCACTATGAGGCTTACTCACCCGGACAGCAGACGACTGCTATGTTCTCCTCATTCACAGTCTCCATCGTTTCATTGTGCCAGCAGTCGGTAATATTTGTGGTATTAGGTGGACATATCACTGCTGCAGCTTCGACATTGGCGTCTATGGACGAGGCATTGTATTGCACTCCGCTTACAGTGGCAAACGCGCCTTATGAAACCAAGTATAAAATAGAAATTCATGAATATACATCGCTGAATTTTCATATATGGTTAAACTTTTCATCCAAAATAATGCGATAGATATCATTATGGCCACGTATCCGCAATAACTTGTCATTACTTAGCACAGCAATTTAGTTCAAGGCATTAAGCCAAGAGATACCTTCAATACAAAATTATTAAACGATATTCTGCGGGTTATCATCAAGTTTTAAAAACCTACAACATACACAAGAGAGGGAGAAAAGAGCCGTTATGTTAAGTCTAAACATGCCACTCAGAAAATACTGTGCCAGATTGTATTTATCATGTGATAGGTCAGACTGTTCGTAGTGCAACATTAATCTGTACCAGTGTTAAAATAGTTTTTATTGAGCTACTGACGACTTGAAAATTCATAATTTTGCAAAGCCATACTAACGTTCCACAAAGCAATCATTATGGCAAAGGGTGCATTCGTGTGGCAAATGGGAGATCGTGCATTGAGGTTAACAAAGAAATCGAAGTTGTCTCTGAATGTAGAGCAATCCAGCCGTATCTCGAAATTAATGGTTTATGTTTTTTAGTGGTTATGTCTATGGTTATTCATCCAAACAAGCAAATTGTACAATTCGCCATTTGATGTGAATTTTTTCTAACAGGCATACCTTCAAACCCGAGATATCGACAGATCAGGTCAGATGAGTTTTTGTTCCAGTGCTCTTGGTGAATCGGCATGAACTTGGTAGGATTGGTGCGAGTTGTGAAAACGATTCGTCCTTCATTTTGGTTTCCTCCAACGAGTTTTAAGGTGTGGATGAATGCATCTGGAAAGGCAATTACATTTTTTTAAAATCAATCTAAGACAATCTTAATAGCCTTGTCCCATCACTTACTCAGCTGAGGTTACTGAAATGCATTAAAGGTAATACAAAGTTTTGGTATGGGGTCATGAATTTTGGTTCAAATAAACATATTGGAAGCATATGCGATCCTACAATATTCAGTGATCGTTGTCGCGGTTGAAATCGAGTATAAAGTTATGAAATTGTAAATAATAAACTCTTTATCTTGTATAGGTCCCTCTCAAGTTCTAATTAAGCTATAAAACAATGTAGTCTTGACTAAAATCGACCAATTAGCTATTCCCGTTGGGAAATTCTATATCACAAATGCATATTCTGAGTCAGACTTTCATCGTCGCAGCTACCATTGTACGGCTCTAAGTGCTATTTGAAATGTACCAAAATTTACCGGGAGCACCGGTACATTTTTATATTTAATTTTTCTCGAAAGCAAAAGTGTTTTAGGGGCTAAATTTTCTAGAGCTTATAATAAATCCACAAGGGCATCCAAATATATCAAAATTGTAAAGAATCACCATCAACCCAATTTTCAAAATTTACCAAAACTTGGTATTACCTTTATTACTACAATGGCGTATTCCACTAATGACGTCTGTGAGATATACGAAAAATGTTTGGAAAAATGTCCTTGCTTTGATTTATCTAAAGTCTTTGTGATCATGTTAGAAAAACAAAAGTTACAGAGTTACAGAGAAATAGGTTCTTGAATGTCACAAAACGAAAAATCCTTTCTCCAAAAGTTGAAAACGAGGCGTCATTTATGACTGACGTAGGACTGAGTCAGCGACTGATGTGATCTTTGACGGACCCCGTCAAAAAAGGAAGGAACTTGCTAACTGTAAGATCAATATTTAGACTTCAGACCTTAGAAATAATTAGAATAGAATCACCACCCAAAGAGCGTCAAGGGATATAACATTTTTGTAGAAAGGAACCGTTTTCCTTTGCATATTTTTTATTTCCCCTTGCTGTTCTTTTATTTTATCCCAATTTTTCCTTGTGAAACAACGGGGGCGGCATTCCCAGAAGCCCCCCGCCCCGAATATTACACTTACCATACTCGCACCTGTCACCACGGTAGCCATCTAAGCAGGAGGTGCAGTTAAATCCTGTATCGGTCTCCTCACAAGTTCCTCCGTGAAGACAAGGACCAGAGAGACAAGCTCAATTTGAAATGAATACGAGAAGGGAACAAAAGTTAATCGGCTAGGAAGGGCCCCTGTTTCATATTTTTTTTAAATAAAAAAACAAGTGTGACATCTCTATAACGAATTATACAACAGCAAATCAGCTGCATTGATTTCAGTAGCGTATAACAGTCACCAGGGGCGGCGATTTCTTTTCATGACCGGGGGGATACGAAATACGAGGCACCGGGGAGCAGTTGCGTAAAATGGGGGGGGGGGGGGGGGGGAGAAAAAGGACTCCTTTGTTTTCATAGATCGTTGATGGATGAGGGTGTTTTTGCTGCATTAAAGTTAATACACAGTTTGGGGAATATTTCAACAGGATCGGATCATGAAATTAAAATTTGCATTACCATTGTGAAACCTAGTGTTAGAACACTCAACTCTAAACAAAAAATATGCTCTAAACCGCTTTGGATTTGGAAAAAATAAAATAGAAATAGAAATTTGAATTTACCGGTGCTCCCGGTTAATTTGGTTTCGCTCCCTCTCAGTTCGAAAATGTTGTCCATATTTACTTGAATCTCTCTCTCTCTAACAATTTGTGTATAAGGGATTTTACAGATAGCACATGGTACAAATGACCCCAAATATCCACAGATCTTTTACACATGGAGAAGTTCCACTTTGAGCATATTAGAATAATAATTGCCGAAGTCCTAGATGTGCTTCATGAATACCTTTTGTTTGCCCTCTTGAAAAGAATACTTCCACCTGCGTATCATAGAATGTACCGTTGGTGCATAAATGAATAATGTTACATAACTTTCATGAGCGCATAACCAGTATTAATCTCTCTGGGTTTTACCTTTTTGGTACAAATGACCTTTATCTGCCCATGCGCAGATTTTATCTGTAAACTCCCTTATTGGATAAAATATAGCTCATGAACCCATTCAGGAATGCTCTTTCCTATCGTTCTCTAATAAAATCTAGATTGTGATTATGTTACACCTTACTATAGCGAGCGAGCATGCAGCATGGTCGAGTGGATACGTCAATATTCAATATACTTGGTCATAGCTGTTACTAATTGTGGAAATCTGGAAGGGATATAGTCAAATACTTCAAATCCCCTTCCTCACGTTGATTCGCCTGTGTCTGCCATTTGAGGATCTGGCCATTTGAGGAAACATTTATCTACATTTGCCACACTCTATCCTTGTGAAGGAAATATGAACCTGTCGTAGGATAAATTCCTCAGAATGCTCGAGCACGGTCATGGCAGTGGTGATAAAGTAACGTGTCAGACATGAACGCTATACAAGACCCCACTGTTATTATTATTATAAATATTATAATAATTATATATATATATATATATATATATATATATATATATATATAGGTTCTTGTTCATTCTCGCCCTGTCTCTCTCTCTTGTCAATCTTTCCCCACACTGTAAAAAAGAATTTGCTCATTGGTAATTTTTACGTATTTTTTCCATGTAGAATTTACTTGAAAACATTAGTTTTGCCACTTACGCACTAAATTCAAGTCTTGCTAACTCAAACTTTCAATTTAGTAGAACATACGTGGAATATTTAAGTAAAATCAAATACATAAGAACTTTAAGTAATTTCAGCTTGTATTAATTTAGTAATTTTAACTCAAAATCAGAAATGATACGTATTACTCAAACAATTTATGTTGATTATTCTTATCTTTTTAAAGTAAGGACCGATGCAGTGCGTAATAGAAATATTTACATAATTTATGAATATTCATTAAGACCAAATTAAACTCTTTTTTAAATAAAACAATTCTTTTTTGTGGTTGAATGAAAATTTAAGGACTTTAAAACATTTACTAATTCTTTTAAAATGGCTAAGCAAAGACAAGACAATTTTTAATTGTTACCCAGTTCAAAACAAATAAAAACTTGATATTTCAGGAAATTGTCAACCAATTTATCTTTTAAGATGCTACGATCAAGTATATATAAAATTTGGAGCCTTTCAATATGTGTCGAATTGAAGCGTATGTAATAGTTTGTGATGGTGGTATATATATATATATATATATATACGGTTAAATTAAATCTTAAATAGAAGTAGTGTTTAATAGTGATTAGTGATTAATCTTGAATAGAAGTAGTGAATGATTAGTGGATGTTACTTGTTAGATTAGATGGGTACCAAATCGTGCAATATGTAATCCTATCATAGCTTTTTTTTTAATTATCTAAAATGATTACAATACTTAAATTATTTACGTTAATGTAACTCGATTTAACTGAGTAAAAATTTATTCAGCAAAATAAGTAAATTCTACTTAAGATGCCGTAGGTAATATCTACTTAATAAAAATAAGGCAATCATTTTCCTCAATTTTATTGAGTTATTTCGACTATTATTTTTTTACAGTGCATTCTCTCTCTTTCTCACTTTCTTGCTCTCTGTCTCTCTCCAATCCCTCTCACTCAACTTTTCAACCCTTTTTTCTCTTACCAGGCCCCCCCCCTAAATTTTACCTCGCGTTAGCTCGTGTTCGTGCTTTGTTCCGCGGGCGTTTAGATCTACTTGTACAGTGAACACAGGACGACACGAGGTAACCTCCGAATGTTACCTCGCGTTTTTCATAGATCTAAACGTGGTATTATTTAACATTTGAATTACCCGATTTAAAAATCTATTGCACGGATAGTGAATTTGAATGAACGGATTTTTAATTTTGAAAGCTGATTCAACACTACGAGTGCAACTTGCACGAATTTGAATGCTCGGTATATGAAGTTGAATTGAAAAAAAGTGTGAAATCGGCCGCAAAACCTTTATTTTCGTTATTATCATTTTTATTTTTATTATCATTATCATTATTTGCTGTTTGGCAATTCTCTTGTAGATGAGTAATACAAAGAAACTATAAAGAATCATAGCACAAATTAAACAATAGTCGTCGGTTATACGTGAATATTGACAATATTTAAAACGGAAGATAGCATAAAAAGTATTTTACAGCAATAACCTATCGGCGAACATTTGATTAGAAAATAGCTTGCATGCATGGCAGCATTCGCACTTCTCAATTTGGGTAACTTTGCATCAGATTCTTTTAAAAAAATCCTTGATTTAGCCCATGTTGCAATCTTAAGTATAAACCTTTAGGTCATACACGAATCCCATGATTTTTACAAGCCGATCGCCTGTCTGATTATCAAGATATCTTTGATTGGAAATAGAAATTGAAAGAATCGTTTTCCTAACGGTTTTTATGACACTACAGTCTATTGGAAAAATGAGTACGGTAAAACCGGTCACTCAAAGAATGTTTTACTCTTTTGGGGCACTTTATGATCATTTTGAAGCGCAATTTTTTTAGGGCTTCAATATAACACCATATCACAAACTGATAACACGTAGGGCCATGCACCTCAGATTTAACATTGTTAAACGATGCCTTCAAATAATACACCCCCTCCATTTTTTTTCTGTCATCCAAGTAATTATTAATTCGTCATGTTTGTTTTAATCTTATTATGTTAATATGATCATTTTTGTGATTTCTTTTGTATATAATTGTCGTTTACTTGTTGAGTTCAATTTTTGTTCACGACCTTGCTAAAAAGCAGCTTCTAGCTGATAGCAGGCTTTTTATCCGTGGTTACATAAATAAAATGCAAAAATACACACAAAGTCGTTCCTCAAAGCGTAGCTGTATTCAGAACAATGAAAATTTATCCTTATCTTTATTAATTGAAAAATAAAGCACGCATCGCCAAACATTTTCATCAATTCTGTTAGCTTACTGATGCAATACATGCTTAACGTGCTACACGGGCTGGAATTCTCTAAGTGAAGTTGAGATGACGATCTGCCCAACCCCGACCTTTAATAGTGATAAGCTTAAAAAGCCGCTGGCAGGTAATTAATCACGATATTGTCAAGGTATACTCAACAAATTACTTTGAAAATTAAAATGCAGTTTCTTTTGTCATGTGCACACAAAAGATAACGATTTTCTATTATGTCTTTTTAAATTCGATTACTTCGATTATCCTGATGCATGTTTTGATAAATTGTCTGCTACATGGTTATCTTCTCGTTGATATTTACTTTTAATTTAAAGAGAAGGTCGAGTTTTGGGAAGAGATAAACGATAGTTTGTGCGCATTATCATTGTTATTATGCAAGTGTGGAAGAACACCAGAAATAAAATGTTCCCTGAAAAGCATGGCTCTTCAATCGCCTTTAATATTCTAAATATGGCATGTAACAGTATACAAATCGGGACGGATTTTCATGCCACATGTTCGTCTAGTCCCATACACATCTTTCTGTGTACAGCGCTTGTAACTTTACCAAGATTGTGCCAAATTTTCTTATCATTTTGATGATTCCAGAACCTTGCAGTACACACCAATACTTATATGCTAGATAATCAACCTTTTCTGATCGATCCCACACGGTTTCTTACACAATGCAATCGCATGACCAGAACTGTTCTTTCCCTTTAAGTTGTCAAGTATAACATGAAGTAAATCATGAAGGATGTAACGCTAACGGTAATCAATCGTCAACCCTTCATATCTATATGACACACTGTATTACTAAATTGAGATCATTTATTTTCACGGAAACATTGATCAATTTGGTAGTGTCCTCGGCGTCATTCTTACCCGGCTTGGCACAATAGAAATGTGTAAGGCCTTCAACAGCATCGGTATCTGGTAGATGGTTCGACAACCAAGTTAGATCCGGTGGTACAAGTTTGGGAAGGTACTGTACTACCTCACCGTCATCTAATGTGACCGTTGGGCACGAATTAATAGTCGTGTGCGGACAATGGTTGTCGTTAATTTCCAACGATGCGACAATTGCTGGGAAAATGAAGGGGAAGAGTGAGAAATGTTGTATTTCATCAGCTCGACGTTACCAAAATAAAAACCTTAACTGATACAAAAGGTTAGATAACTAGTACACCGCGTATAGGTTAGATATTGCTTCGTCTTGGATCGTCAGTTTTTAGTATGTATCAATTTACTTTTTCATCCATCCGCTATGGGAACAATTGAATCAAAGTAAATATATAGCGCATCTTCTTTATGAATATGCTCTTCTGCGCTGTGATGAAGACAAAACTCCCAACAATGTTACTTTACCGACACACATTTATAATAAAAAATGCTATTCAAAAGCTCCTGAAACAAATCCGTTTTGACAAAACTTTGAAGACAGCAACAAATGAGACTTTACTGATGTCTGTCTAGTAGTAGGTTATTCTAGAGCTTCGGAGCGGCACAGCTGAAAGCACAATCTCCAAGAGTTACTTTTGTTTTTGCGTCAGTAAAGTAACTTTTGAAGCATCTTGTCTTGTGTACTTCGCAAGTTACGCATATGGCTCCGTTTAGTCTCATTTCACAACGCCCCCTATCGTCAGAGCATGATCTGAGTCGGCAGCCTAACATGTTAGCCTATGGACGTTTTTTAAAAAAATCGTTAAAAATTCATTTTTTGTTTAAACGAAAAGCACATCCACCCCGACGTACGTTATCACTAGCTCTTTCATTGGAGCCCTCATGTCTCATTGACTTTTGAAAGTTCACCCACCGTAATTTTTCAAAATAGGTTGCAAGCTCGTCATTGCCTATAATACACATGTGAAACAAGTCTAACTTTGGACTCAGTTTACCAAGCGATTTGAAGATTATAGGTCGAGCACACGAAAAATAAAAAGCATGAATTATCATAGATCACTTCTGCCTATTTCATTTTGTCTATTTCATCCAACCCCCCACCGTAATTTTTCTATTTAGTAAAAGCAAACATTTTGCCGAGTTTAGCAAAACATGAATATTCATGAACGGTCAGACAATACAGCCTTTTAGTACGTAACGTATAGTGAATGGGAATGGGCGATGATCCGTTCAGGAGGTAGAGGTCAGTGGTTTGTGCTGGCAATGTTCACGCGAGCGAAAATGAGACAATCGGAGCAATATGTGCATATTAATGAGATTCGAAAGATGATGATCCATACAAATAATTTGGGGCTTGACCATTCAACACTTTGTAAACAACTAAGTTTGAATGCTATTCTTTGCCTAATTGGCAACCAATATAATTTGATTAAAACACGTGTAATATGGGAACATTTTGAGGAATTAAACCCAAGTCTTTCACATTAATCACTCTGCAACTTGATTATTTGTGAATCTGCCAAGCCATAAATATACAAATTGAATTTGATATAGAGTCACAAATATGGTCACAAGGAAATCTATTTTTCTGAAGAAATATTATAAAGAACGAAGGTGTGAGAATTAACAATAGGCTGGCTAACTTTATTCCATCGGGTCTTCGCGTCGGGTCGGGTTGTCGTTTCGGGTTTACACGAATTTTTGTCAATATTCACGCCCTACTTGCCGTAGTTTCGTGTGTGACTTTGGGAGAATACAGTCCTCTTATCACTAAAGTGTTGTTTCCTGTTATTAACACGACACCTTTCAAAACCAAATCTACAAAAACTCGCTTCTCGACCCGACCCTTTTTTATACGAGATAAATAAACACAAGATTTTCAACAACGAAAAATTAGGGTGGTTAGAGATCGTTAATTAATCATTTTATTGGCATTTTTCACATGTAAAATAATTGAACTTCCATTAACGAACGTTTAACAAAGACTGCATTCAATTAACCGGACTTTTCGTGACACTCCATTCTCCTACGTAATCGTATAACAACGTCATGTGCCCCTCGACCCCCCTCCTCTTCCCGGCTGCTATCGACTAAAGCATTTGATATTTGGCCTTTGCATTTATCTTGATTCTTTTATTTAACTTCATCATTGAAGTTTTCAAATATATATATATGTATTTTTTTCTTCATTTGTCATATTTCATGTAAGTCAATTTTATCGTAAACTACTACTCTTGTTTGAATTGTTTGTATTTGATTTTTGATTATGTGCAGAAACATCTGCGAACAAAAATATTTGGGGGCACATTTTTAAAAAAAGTTCGTGTAACTCGACAATCTGATCTGTCGAGATTATGAGGGGGTGTTTTCACAAAACTTCGTGTAACCCGACGACTTAAATCGACGCGAAGAACCAATGGACAGAAGTAACCCACTAAACTAATGAACCTAGAATTATCCCAAATTTTACCTGATGTTTGCAGTATAAGGGAAAGAAAAAAGAGATGCCATCGCCCGCGGTAAGACTGTTGAAAAGGAAAATTATGCAAATGAATATTTTATTGTAAATGATACTGCAAATATTTCAAAAGATTGTTGGTTCATATGATTATTCTTACGTTGCACTCAAGCATTGTTCATTAATGATTATGTTCAAATATCATTTACTTATTCATCACGTTATAATTCATGCGTTAATTTGTGAAGGGCCATAGAGGATAACAGTGTCAATGTCACTGGCAAGGCCACGCGGGGTAAACAGAGGTAAAACAAAAGCATACAAAAGTGGGGAGGGGCAAATAAAAAAAGTTATAAGATGAATAAAACGATCAATCAAATACTTGATAAACTACTCAATAAGCACTGTGACAAAAGAAGACACGTACATACATACACAAAACATGTCTAATCATTTCAATTGTCTGTACCTAAATACTTTCCTTCATTTTACCCAAAATACAGCTATGAAGTTCCGGGTTATATCACATTTAATTTGTCAAATGTTTATACAGGGGGCCGATAATGCCCTAACCTTCTAAAGACTTGTTATTGCACTAAAATTGTATTCAATTGCCTCTTAATCCCTACGAATCGGAATTTTGAAATCAGGGCCCCGTTTCATAAACTTATTACCAATAACACGTGCTAAATTTCTATGACACATTTGCACTCAGCCTATTAAATGCTACGATGTCAGTAGCTTATAACAGTTATTGTTACTTGTTATTGATAACAAGTTTTATAAAACCGGGCCTAGATATTATTCTTACTATTGGTAAACCAGTGGTCTCGTAAACGGGAGTTCCCGGATTCGAAACCATAGCCAATGCACTCGTGCCCTTTGGTAAAGCATCAATCCTCATTACCGATTCCATTCAGAAAAGAGTTCAAGTCGTCGGTCCCCTGTTTGCTTACTTACAAGCATCAACATGCATCTTTAGAGGCCAGTTTAACTTTCATCTAACATTGAGAGTAATATCGTGTTACGAAAAAGGTAGACAATAATTTTGTCACTAGATAAAAATCTAAAAATCAAAAATTTCATTTGTGATTCTTACCTTTGCATTCATCTGACGACATGTAGATAGAGCGGACATTGTGAAAGTCGATAAACGAGAAATATGACTGCGACTTCGACTTCGACTTCGAACTGCAATAGCTTCCTGTGCGACAGAGAATAAGTTTTGCCAGTCAACAAGTCTTTTAACCATCGGCGTCCAGAGTTAAACCCTTGCCTGGTTCGTTGTCCTCAGGTCCCTCATACACGCTTATATCTTTGTCTGTTTCACTTTATACTCAACGTCTCTCTCTCTCTCTCTCTCTGTCCACCAAAACAGAAACAAACTAAACATGCAAGAGAAACAGTTGCAGCAAAGTTGTGGAACGACCTAGCTAATAACGTGAAAACAACTTCGTCTGTTGGCAAGAACAAGAAAATTCCGAAGTCAACTTCGTTTTGCCTGAAAGCAATGGACTGCATGAGATAGCTCAACTGGTGCTGGTTTTGAAAGGTTATTTTGATGTGACGCGATGTGAAGCAAAAAGGAGTAACGGTGTATGTAGTACTTTGTCATTGCCTCATGGAGCCACTGCATCAAATACATATTGCATTGGATTTGATTGGATGTTGAGTTGGCCAATGCTACATGTACGTAACAATGAGTCATGACTGCGCATATAGCGTGTGCGCAAAACGCTCTGTGAGCGCGTAAGAGCGAGCTCTCATTGGGAGTACAGGGTCATAGCCCCTGTCGGGGGCCTGGCTGGGCTAGACGCTCTTGAATGTTAGAACTTCAGCATTGTCAGAACCATGGAAAAAGCCGTCTTGATCGATAGAAACACACCCTTCTAAGGACAATAATACACAAATTGTGTTGTCTTGCAATCCACTTCTGTCTTAAAGGCCCGGTCACACAGCCTTTCGCGTCTGTATCGCGGGTAAAATTTCGCGATTTTTTTTTGCCCGCGGTTGCCCGTGGTGGAAAATGTGCAAAATTGGCTTACCCGCGGTTTACCCGTGGTATGCCCGCGGAACAGACGCCGGCGACTGTTCCGCGTCCTTATCGCGGGTGAAGCGCGGCGGTACCGCGGCCTACCACGCTTACACGCGGTACACACGCTAATGCACGTGATAACAACGCGGTACAGACGCGGAACAAACGTGCTATGACCGTGCTCCACCCGCGATTACCCGCTAAAATTTCGCGTCCAATTCCGCGTGTAACCACGTCTTAACCGCGGCCGTAGCACGTCCTAGCACGTTCGTTCCGCGTCTGTACCGCGTCTTTACCGCGTGTGTACCACGTGTACCACGTGTACCGCCCGCGATTACCCGCGGTCTAAATTTTTGGGCAGCCCGAAACTTTTTCGCGCGGCCAACCGCGTGTGAATTTCTTACCGCGTGTAACGACGGGTAAAGTACGGCTGTATCGCGTCTTTATCGCGACCTCAAAGCGTCCAACAGCGTCTGCTTCACGGGCAGAAATTTTTGGCCGTGATTCGGCCGCGATACGCCCGTGGAGGGCTGTGGCTTCCGAACCCGCCCGTTCTTTCTCTTTCTTTCTTTATCCCCTCTTTCTCTCCCCCTCTCTCCCGCTCTCTTTCACCCTCCTAGGATAACTTCTTTCTCTCTCTCTCTCTCTCTCTCGCTTTCTATCCCCATGTCTTTCTCCTTCGCTCTTTCCCTATTTCTTTCTCTTTCACTCTCTCCCACTCTCTTCACCCCTCTCTCTCTCTCTCTCTCGCTCCACCTCTCTCTCTCACCCCCTCTCTCTCTCTCTCTGACTTATACCATGGGGTTGTAATGCACCTTCTTATACTTTGTATTTCTCTTTCAACGCTAATGAATCTAATCCACTTAGTGCATTAATTACATCTCTACTATTATTAATGTTAACAATTTATTTGTCCTTGAGTTATAGCTCGGAGCCGTGTAAACAATAATTGCGTATTGTCGGGAAAGCACAAAGAATGTGCATCAGAGTGTCTCCAACTGAAGCGGAGTTTGCTAATCTACGTGCATGATTAATTGGCTTGATCATCTTAAAGCATGAACCTTTTTTTTTGGCCTAAGAGCAAAACTTGACGATGATGGCGCGATGATGCCTGCCCCCAGGCTTGCCGACGTGATGTGATCGGTCGATGTCACCTGGCGACAGGGCAATTCTAAGCTGATCCGCGGCAATTTTGCAGACGATCTGATCTGTAGTCTCGTTTGGTGTCTCTGTGACACCAAAGATTTGAAGAGATGATCGCCTGGAATATTGTTGGAGATCGTTAGCAGCGTACTCTAGCTTCACTATTCTATATTCCTTTCTTTCTATCTCTCTTTTTAGGTCTTCCACGCGTCGACTTTTCTCTTTCATCTTTATTTCTATATCATGTAGCCTGCCTTCATTTTGCTCGATCAGTTGTTTAAGTTTAGTGAAGGTAGTGACTGCCATTTCACGAGCGGTGGTTTTCGCAAGATCACGAATTTCATTTAAAAATGATTCGTTTTTGAAGAGTTCTATAACTAGTTTTGATACAGATGCGGCTTGAGAAGCCGACTCTTTGCGAGTTGTCGGCATTGTAGTCGTTATGATAACGGCGGTTCTGAGATACCGAGAATCGCTACAGAACAGATGTTTTATTGTTAAACATGTACAATGAGTTACGTAATAACCGAGGCGTGTCGTGGGTGTGGCAAGTGAAGGCAGTGAAACGAATGTAAATCAGACTTACTACTAGTAGTAGTAGACACGAAAACGGTGCAGTAGGACTACAGTCATAAACTTGAAGATTGTAAGAAGTGAAGCAGACTGCGCTAAAAAGTGTCACAACATAGATGTAAGTAACTGTTTCAGATATAAATGGTGTCCCTGGAATAAGGAAAAGCTTACATTAGTCTGACATCAGAGAAGCAACCGCTAAATATATCCAAAATATGTCCAAAATGTCCCAAAAGTCTCCGTGTCCAAAAAGTCTCCGTGTCAAAGTACGAAGGCTAATTATCAGAGGTGAAAATTGGGCACGTCTTACTCTTAAAACAAAGAGGCACGCACCAGGGATGGAAAGGGATTTTTTAAGAAAGTGAAATGGGCATTAATTGTCGACGGAAAAGAGGCACCCATCAGATTTTGATAGGGGCATTTAAAGGAAGTGAAAAGGGGCATTTACGAAAAAAAGGTTCCTTATTAGAAAGGAAAAAGGGGCATTTATGAAAAAGGGGTTCCTTATTAGAAAGGAAAAAGGGGCACATATCATGTTTAAAAGGGTAATTATCAGAGGTGAAAAGGGGCACTTATGAAAATGAAAAAGGGGCACTAATGATAAAGGGAAATTTGCATTTGTTGAAAGAAAAGGGGCACCGATCAGATTTTAATAGGGGCATTTGTCGGAGGTGAAAGGGGGCTTTTATGAGAAGAGGGAAGTGGCTCTTATTAAAAAGAAAAAAAAAGGCACGTGTTAAATAAACGGGGCACTAATAAAAGATGAAAATGGGTGATTATGAGGAGGGGAAGGGGCACTTATAAGAAGGAAAAAGAACATTTACTAGGAAGGACAAGGGGGACGTGTCAAAATAAAAGGGCATTTGTATAAGGTGAAAATAGCACTTATCAGGAGGGGAAGAGCACTTGTCAAAGTAAAACGGTTATCTCTGAATTGAATAGGGTAATTTACAAGAGATGAGAAGGGGTACCCATGAGAATGAAAAGGAAGTAGTCATTATAGATGAAAAGGGGCATTTATGAGAAGGGAAAGGGGCTCTTTTTTAAATGGGGGCACTTATCATAAGGAAAAGGGGCACTTATTAAAAAGGAAAGGGGGCGCATGTGAAAATATAAGGTGCACTTATCCGAGTTAAAAAGGGGTAGTTATTAAAAGGGGAAGGGGCACTTTTCACAAAGCAAAAGAGGAACTTTTAAAAGCAAAAGAGGAACCTCTCAGATTTGAATAGGGCAATTATCAGAGGTGAAGGGGGCGCTTATCAAAAGTGAAAAAAGGGCGCTTCGTGTACCTGAAGAGGGAAACTTACTAGATATTAAAAAAGGCACTTATGAGAATGAAAAATGGACACTTATTGCAAAGGAAAATGTGAACTTGTAAAAGGAAAAGGGGGTATATGTCAAAATAAAAGGGACACTAATCAGAGGTGGAAAGGGGAAGGAGCACTTTTATAAATTAATATGAGCACTTGTCAAAGTAAAAGGGGCACTTGTCAAAGTAAAGGGGCACTTTTCCTATGTAAAAAGGGGTCATTTTGGGTACTTGAAAAAGTTGGGGGGCACTGTGCCCCCCTGCCCCCCGGGAGCGCCGCCTCTGATTATAGTTTTATTATTGATACTGGGAGGTGGTGAGCACCCTATTTTTTTTTTAATCTATCATTTATTAATTTTTGTAGTTTACTTTATCAAGAATTATGAGTTCCGTTAATGCAAATGTATACCGGAGTCACACCAAAGATCCTATTACAAGACCGTTATGGTACCAAACACGATATTGCATTAGCTAGACAGACCACAAATCGGTGGATTTTTTTATTTGGTTTTGAGTCGACTTGTCGACTTGACGTTGTAACCGTGGTATTACGTTTTGGCATACTGAAGCTGAGACCGATTAGTCGATCTCTTCCAAATAGTGTTGAAAACTGTAAGCGAACAATGTATGTCTTTGTAGTTATAGTAGTCTGACTTCAAAACATCATAATGCTTCTTTCATGCCTTTAGATTATACTTCTTTTAGAACTCCCATTCATCAGTCAGACACGACTTCGGAAAACCGAGTCCAGGCAATTACTCGGAAAACAGTGAATGACGCACAATATGATGATGCCCCCCCCCCCCTCCCACCGTTCAGTGCGTGTGAGTATGTACAACAGGCATGCGTAAAATGATCCTAAGTCAACCTACTGTTGATATATAGCGCTTAGAGACTTCGGTGGTAAGCGCTTTATAAGTAACTTTTTTATTTTATTTATTATTATTTTATATACTTCCCACAAAAAAATAAAGCTGTGGATAAAGTTATTTCATATGATTGGCAACTTGATGGTATCTTTACATGGCATTGTTGGTCAAACAGCTTGTGAGCGTCAAGTAAGGCCCGGCTGGGATGCTCCCCAGGGAGTGGAGATTGTGCACACAGTGTGTGCGGGCAAGCACTGAATCCAATGACCGGGGGTAATAGTATATTTGTAAAGCGCTTAGAGACATTTGTATTAAGCGCTATATAAAAATTAAATATTATTATTACTAATATTATTGATTTGGTAGTCCATCGACCGAAAACATTATTTTTCAAACAAGTATTAATCGTCAGAAAGTTTACTTTGCAAGATTTTACCCGTGTATTTTTTACCAACTGCCTCACTGTTCGCTCTTTTCAAAGTATTTGTCGGCACTCAGTTTATCGAACTTGTGTCTGACTGTTCATTTGCAGATTTATTTGCATATTGTGGAAATAACATTGTCATATCTTGTAAGGCTCAGTCACACCGATCGGACCAGACTGCCAGACCGACATCATACCGAACAAGAGTTAACATTACGATAAATGGCTAAGAATTGATCGGTTTGGAGCGGTTTGGGGTTTGGTTTGGTTTCGTTTTGGTGGTGTGACTGAGGTATGTAGCCGGTGTCCCAAGGCCGAAAAAGAATCAGTACAAACTTCGAACGTTAAACACGTTAAATGCAAGTTTCAATCGAATTTATTGATAGACATCTAAACATACAAGATAGTTCTCCTTTATTTCTATCTACATTGGGGTAGCATGGTGTGGCCTTGAGGAAGGGGGGGGGGGGGAGGGGTTGAAAATATTTTGTTACGGTATAACTAAATAAATTGAATTAAATCTATTTAATTCAAACCATTGAAACCTTTGAAAGAAAATATATATATAATTGCACAACGACAATGTCAATGTAACATGAATATAAACATGATATAAATTAAAATACATGTTCTACAGCAATATAAATGATTACAAAAACAAAGTTATAAGTAAATTTTGCGTCAAGATTAAAACAATAAATGACTATTTACAATGAGTTTGTGATCGTTGGTCAAAAAGAGTCAGAAATAGCACATGTGCTAGTCGAGACTGACTCTCGTTATCTAAAGCCTAAAATAAAGTGAAATGAGATTTGTGTATAATATTACAATCCAAACAACCAGACTTGTTGCTTTATACAACTATGTAATTACAAAGTTATAATTCGTGGTGTTCAGCTAAGAGTAATTTTTGTGAGCTTTTTACGAAAGGAAGTTCTTGATCTCACCATTCGTAGATTAATAGGAAGCATATTCCAAAAATTACTTCCAACAAAAGAAACAGAAAACTTTCCTTGGTATGTTTTGAATAACGAGACGTAATTGTTTACCCGATTTTTGTTTAGTGGAATATTCATGTTGTATACTATTACAATAATGTTTTCAGGAATGAGGTACTACGTATTGAATAATTTATCAAACGTAATCGTTCATTTATCAAATCAAACACGTAAGTACAAATAGATAATACATGCAATTGTAAAACATTCAGAAATTGGAGGTCATGAAAAAGTGTATTAGTGTGGGTACGATGGATTTTGAAAGTTATACCACGTACATCCATCTTTTGAGTATAAAATATATAATTCAAGTGTGATTTAAAAATACTACCCCAAACCTCGATGCCATATATAACATTTGGCTGTATTATAGCTTTATACAACAGTGTCAATATATATTTAGGGACAAAGTGCCATATTTTAAAGAGGATATCGACTTTTCTCCACATATACAGTCATTAACAGATTTGATATGTGAATTCCATGTTAAATGTCTGCCAGTGGTATTGCCAAGAAATGTCGCTTCCTCCACTTTTCTTAATTCTGCCCCAGATATTTTCAATATCCCTCTAAGCACGGCCTTTCTTCTACGACTACTAAATAACATGATATTGTTTTTGTTGACGCATTGATAGTAAGCTTTCTTGTATCGATTTAAATTTGCATTTACTTCACACTCATCTATATCCAGTAAATGATAGAGCCAACAATAAGGCGAAGGGCACAGGAGAAAGAACAATTATATTTACCCCCCCCCCCCCTCAATTCCCCCCTCTATATATTTCCTATTCTTGATTTCTCTCACTTTTTTGTATCCAATCAGAAGGGAACGTTTCCAAAGCGACGGCGCTGGTCATTTCACATTTATACATTCATCCTATCCCCTCAATTTCCTTTTCATCACCCTTTTTTAAATTTCCTTTCCTATATTTTCTAAAACTGTTTTCCTATTTCCCCACTTTTGTTTCTCCAAATAGAGGGGCACGTGTTCCCCATCCCCATAGCTTCGCTGCTGGTCATTACATATTTAGACATATACATCATTATTAGATTCAAATGGAGTACTGAAAAGTTGTTTGTTTAATCCTATTGTTCAACCAGAAGCACGATATGAAATTGCATACAACATAAATGTATATATTATCTTTTGTACATTCTGATTTGAGATAAGAAAAGGCAAATTGCATAGCCTATTTACAAAAATGAAATATGCATCGTCTCCAGCGTGAAGACAAAGCTAAGCAATTATTTACTGCTTTATTTTTAATTTTATTCATAAAAGTCAAATTTTAATTAGCTTCTAAGAGATTTAAAAGGGAAAAGTATATTCAAGAAATGGTAGATATAATTGAAAAATGAAGCTAATTTTCAAAATGATAGACGGCACTTCGTTAATTTTCACCACTTTCAGGTTAACACTCTGGAATATGCGATCTCTTCAAAGTACAACTAACCCGTCTAAAACATATTTGAGACAAGCACAATGATATATACAAAATATAATTAACGGATACCCCCATTAATATCCTGCTTATAAGCAGGCCAAAGTCGTATGGAAACATTAAATAACTTGTTGAACTACACGGTACAAATCGAATTTCACTAGTGATAATAGAAATACTAACTATAATAAATGATAATTATAATGTTGATTATAATAATAATGATAAGAAGAAGAATAGAAGAAATAATAATAACCAGGGTATGGTCATCATTATGTTCTCTCATCAACAACAATAACAGCAATGATGGTGATGATGCTGCTGAAAATAATAATGAAAATAATGATAATAATAAAAGTAATAACAATTTTAAATAACATCTCCTATTTACTCAGGGACTGTTCCCCCTTAGGAGCTGGCAATTATATGTATGTAGTATGTTCGGCTACGGATAGCATATCAAATGGTAGTATAATTTATGAAGCAAGACATTTTTTTAACTAAAAACGCATAAAGCATCGTCCGCTTTGTCTTGGAATAAACTGTTCCAGTCTGAGCGGGCGTCATCACGAAGCAACACCGAATTTCAATTGAACGTGTCCAAAAACGCGCTTGCCAGATTATCGTGGGTCGTTATCGATCGGTTTAATACCATATCTATTAAATCGTATGCATTATTGTTAAACAAAGTGTTGTTTTCACAACCTGAAATCTTGTCTGAGGCTTGCTCAACATAGCAACAGTGCAGACTGAATTCCACGAATGTTGGTTCATTCATTAATAAAAGGATAATGAGTAAAAAAAAAAAAGAAAGAAAAAAAAAGAGACATACATACATTTGGAATTGTTATTTAACCGGTCTATGACATGCGTTACTCAAAATCCCATGCTGCATATCAATATTATACAGCTACCCAACCCTTGGTAACAGGAGGAACAGTAGTCTCTGTGTCTCATTCGCCAAATCTATGCTTGGCACTTCGTCAAAGCTCCACCTCTTATTGCTCCCGCGTAAAACACACGAGTACAACGCTAGGAACACTGACGAATTTGTGAACCTGTCGTATGGGACTGAAAGACACAGAGATAGTCATATTTCCTTACTCGCCTGTTGTGAACTAAACTTAAATCTGAAAGTCAAACGGGATATTGGACAGTAGGTCGATACATCTGGCAATTGTTTTTATTTCCTTCTTTTTATGAATCTTAACTATTTCAATAACTATGTATTTACCCGTCCTCTATACATTGAATCAATATTACCCCAGAAACAGCATAAGATAAAATAAAAAAACAGTTCCGAAAAATTATTCGTTTTCATTTCGTATGCTATGTATACATACTTGCGGTTCCAAAATCAATATATCATATATTTTCATATGATGTCTTCTATTCAAATTATATTCATTATACTCCCCCTCCTTTTCCAAAATACAAAATTCAATCAATCAATCAATCAATCAATCAATTAATTACGTGTAATTATGTTAAATAGGAAAGTTTCCATGTATTTACTATATAGACCGATGAGGGTTTCTTGCCTCGTCTCTGAACCTTGGGAGACATCCAATAGCATATCACGAGACGGTTTAATGTCCTATGTAATCAGACGGGTGCACGGCCGTCACTGAACTAAAGCAGGAATGTTGTACCAATTATTTAGTATTCTAGATGGCCCCCAGTAATGGCGGCCGACATGTCCATGTTGAGCTCTCTGAATACACCAGTTTACGGTTTTATTAGTGCGCATGCGCAGACAGTTGACCTCGGGTCATTGGCTTTGAAACAGAGCCAATGACCGGAGGTCAGTGGTATTTATGCGTAAATTAAGATTGCGCTCATGCAAATGATGTGCGCGCACAACGCAGCGCGTAGGCAGTGATATCATCATAATTTGCATGGGCGCAATCTTAATTTACGCATAAATACATGACCTCTAGGTCATTGGCTTTGTTTAATCGCCAATTAAAATGGCGCCCCTAACCGTAAACTGGTGTATTAGTTGTATACGAAGAGGGTCCCTCAAATCAGTTCTCCACCCCGAGTATCTCTAATCGCAGTCCACCACCTCGAATCCGATACATGGGATGCACTCGGATGTAACGTGCTCTTACTGGTTTAGGAAAAAGTGTCGTCAATAAAGAAGTCTTATCGAAGTTCCCTGGATATGTCTGCAAACAAGTCAAAACGAGGACACATTCCTTTAAATAGCAACTAAAGGTGAACTCCAAAGAGTCCAGGTGACTAGCAGGTATTTCATAGCTACTGTTCATACCAGAAACATATTTTTTGAAATGTTTTGAAAGAAGAGAATAGAATTAAACATGTTCATGTCAAAAATCGCCGTAGAACAGGGAATATCAGGTGCCGGAATATCATGTTTTTTCTTTAGAAAAACTATTTTTCTGGAGAATATTTCGTATGAGTTTGAAATCATTACAAATACAGTCATACACAAAATCGGAAAACAGAATACAGGCAAATATTTGGAAAATAGGGGAAAACGCACATTAAATATAGTGCCCTCGTCGTTTATTACGAAGCACGTTGCACAGAAGCCATGAGGAAAATATGTCAACATCAACCTGTTGTTGATAACAATTTTGAATAAATATATGGATATACTTGTTTCATACGTCTGCCATTTGGAAGGTTCCTAACATGACTAACCCTTCATGGGAGTTGAACCACAGCAATATTTTACAAAAATCTATATCGTCAATATGTTGAATTGACTGTAAAAGATTTCCCCCATGCACGCTGCCTCGCATCAAACTTGTGAGGGTGCTATTTTTACTGAACGTAATTAGCTGTTTTCCAAGTACATGTAATTTGCCTGTATTCGCTTTTCGGAATTTGTGTCTGACTGGTATAACTCGCGCTGTAGCCATAAATGCCACCATACTCGGGTATCAATTTACTCCTCCGTTTCGGAACTATATAGGTTTTTAGAACAAGTGCAAACTTTGATTTTCTACACTCAGATTGAAGAAAAAGAATAGAGAGACGCACTCCTTTCTCCTTCTTCTGCTGCTTCTTCTTTTCACGGGGTGTTTTTGCAAAAAAAAAAGAAAAATGGAATGTAGTGGATTTGGAAATGGTATATTCTTATTTTATCTTCTTCTTCTAGACAGGTCAATATACGATAAAAAACACCCCAACCCCAAAAAATTGCAACAAAAGGTTTTTTAACGGTTTCTACTTTCTAGTAGAATCCGACCTCAGGAATAACATACTAAAAGTATACCCAAATCGGAGGTTGAGAAAGCTGTCATTTTCAAGATGGCGTCCAAGATGGCCTCCGATACCTAGAAATGGCCATAAATCATTTATTATCCATCGTAGAGACATAATTTTTGGTGTCTATCCCATGGTTCCGGGGGTCAGAGAATCCATTGAGAAAGGTAAGAATGGTTTGTGATGGTCTAGGAAACCCCAATATCCAAGATGGCGTCCAAAATGGCCGCAATCACATGAAAATGGCCATAAGTCACATATTACCAATCCGAGGGACATAATTGGGGTGTCTATGCTATGGATTTCGGGGTCATAGAATCCATTAGGATAAGTTAGAACGTTAAGCAGTGGTTCAGAAAACGAGGAAATCCAATATGGCGTCCATAGGGCCACAAAACCACTAAGATTTCTCAATAGAGGGCGCACTTTATAAACAGGAAATGAACTTATAATGTTTCTCTCTCACCCTTATGGTGTCGTCAATTCAACTATTGACAGGTCATTGTTAACACTGAGGGAGTGGCCGAGGGGGGGGGGGGGTGACAAAGACAAAGTAACAACTTAATAATAATATCTAGACACACATTCATAATACCTACCATACAATTAAAATTGTTGAAAACCTTGTGTTGTTCACGTCATCTTACAGCGAATACATATGCAGATCTTCGTGTTCCTTCATTTTGATGAGTAATGTACTTTAGTTAGGAAAAATCATCTTCTGCTTGACTATCAAGTGACTCGTTATATGGATTGTGGCATACATCAAGTTGGCAAGGTCGACACACACACTGTTACATGGTAGTCCGTAACATCTGCAGGTATAGCGAGGTGTGCTACAAGCAGTACAGAAGTCGCAATGAATCATCTTAAGAAGAATACTAGGTACAGCCTCCGTATTTGATATTAGTAGAACAAGATGATTATCCTCTAATTTCCAGCCCCAGTATGCGACGTCCATGCCTTTTCACTCTTCACCCATGCCATGACTTGGTAGCCCGGGAGGGGGGGGGGGTACTCACAAATTAAGACATACAGGCGTGTGCCGCTCTAATGAGTCGCTCTTTCACCAAGAACCCTAAACATGGGTCCCATTTTTAACAAAAATATCGCTAAAGATGGGTTCGTGTTTTCAAAATTTTCCAAAAATGGGGATTTACTTCGAGAAAAATGACCCTTAAAAATAGATTGGGGTTTCTAATCTAATCCCCCTCCCCCCACCGGGCTTGTTAGTATGTTCTGAGGGAGTGCATTTGGTGGAGGCTGACGAAGGAGGGAGTTGCATTGGCAATTTTCTTGACGAACAAGTTGTATCGTAATGATGCAACTGAGTCATTAAAGGTAATACAAAGTTTTGGGAAATTTTGAAAATTCGGTGGACAGCCATTTTTTTTACAAGTTTGATATAATAAGATGCCCATGTGGATGTATTATAAGCACTAGTAAATTCGGTCCCTAAGACACTTCTGCTTTCGAGAAAAATTGAATATAATAATTTACCGGTGCTCCCGGAAAATTCTGATAAATTTCAAATAGCGCCTACGTCCGTACAATGGTAGCTTCGACCCTGAAAATCTCAGAATATGTAGTAGTGGTATATAATTTCCAAACGGAAATAGCTAATCGGTCGATTTTAGTCAAGAAACATTGTTTTATAGCTTAATTAATATCTTGACCTTGAGAGAGAGAGCTATACAACATGAAGAGGTTATTAGTTACAATTTCATAACTTTAGACTAGATTTCAACCACGACAACGATCACTGAATATTGTAGGATCGCATATGCTTCCAGCCTTCCAATTATGTTCAGTTGAACCAAATTCATGATCCCATACCAAAACTTTGTATTACCTTTAAGCGGCCACCAAACATGACAGACATTGCTTTGATACTAAGTTCCTCTAAGTTTTGGCTGACTCGGTAGAAGGAAAGTACTAGCACAGGATTCCAAAGTGAGATTGCATTTTACAAGCTTCTGGAAGACTGCTTTCTTTCCTATTCCGAATATCCGAGAAGTCAAATCGCAATCGGTGTAGGCATCCAGAAAAAGTAGTTTTGAGCACAGATCCCGTACCCAGGTCCACTTTCAACTGCTTACAGTTGTACACCTTCGGAGCCTTGTAAGAGTGGAAGTATAGTTCCCTGCTATCTGTTCTAAGGATTTCGCGAAGTCCAGTTCCTTTCATCAGGGTACCGATTGCTTCCAGCAAAATCTTGAAGATCCGGAAGCAACCTTATTGCAAGTCAATTCCTTTCAGTGGGCTATTCTGGGGTACATCGATGATTATAGCTCAGCGGCCTTCCAATATGCTGTTTTAATAGTCTCATTTAAAAGATGAGACAAAGCTACGACTCTGGGAGAGATTTCAAAAGTACAAATTGTACCTGAACAAACCAAAAATGCTGTTTTGCTTTGCTGTTTAAACAGTTCCTGGTAGTTTAAAAAAACAGGGGAACTTGAGGTAGCAGAGGTGATGAGATTTAAGCTCAGTCCGTTCCTACCTGCACTTTTCGAGGGTAGGAATGTCTTTCGGAAGGCTGAGAAGCCTCAGCTAGCTCATGTTATAACCGATCATGCAAGTAAAGTGTCGGGTGAAGCCATGAAAGAACACAGACCAGTATGTCCTTGATGGTAGTTCCTTGGTGCAACGGATACCATGGAAGACAGGAGACAGCTTTGGCAGAATAACACGATCATATCCTGATTTCACAACCCCCCCCCCCCCCTCCCCCACTATATGGTTCTGCAAATGTAGTTTTTGATAGCTATGGTGGAGGGCCGTCAATATGCACACCAGCGATATAGGCAGAATGCCCATCCAGTTGTCAGATTCAAAGCAGACATAGTATTCTCAGGCAAGAAGGATGAGTTTTTATCAAGAGACTGCAATAAGCAGGGACTCATGAATCTCATTAGTGAGGAACGGAGGAAGAGTAGTTGCACCGTCATCAATGTATCCGGGGATGCAGATGTACATATTGCTAAAGCTGCAGTGAATTCTTCTCGTCGTCAGTCTACTACTCTGATTTGAGAAGGCACTGACCTATTGGTGTTACTCTTGCATTACGCGGATGAAGATAGCAGGGAACTAAAATTCCACTCTTACAATGCAGCCAAGGCTCCGAAGGTGTATTGGACCTGGGTAAAGATCTATGCTCACAACTACTTTTCCGACATGCCTACACTAGTTGCGGTTCGACTTCCAGGATAGTTGGAATCGGAAAAAGAGCAGTCTTCCAAAAACTTTTAAAATGCAGCCCCACTTAAGGATCCAGTGCTAGTACTTTCCTTCCTTCCTCAGAACATACTACCAATTAAGTCATAGCATGGATGGAGAGTAAATTATAAGACATGGACGTCACAGACTGGGGCTGGAAATTAGAGGACAATGATGTTGAATACGGAGGCTGTACCTAGTAATCTTCTTAATATTATTTATTGCAACTGCTGTACTGCTTGCAGCACACCTTACTGTACCTGCAGATGTTACAGACTACCATGTAACAGTGTGTGTGTGCACCTTGTCAACTTCATGTATGCCACAATCCATAGAACGAGTCACTTGATAGTGAAGCAGGTAGACGATTTTTCCTTACTAAAGTACATTCCTCATCAAAATGAAGGAACATGCAGATCTGCATGTGTATTTGCTATATGATGACATGAACAACGCGAGGTTTTAAACAGTTCTAATTGTATGGTAGGTACTATGAATGTGTGTCTATATATTATTATTAAGTTGTTACTATGTCTTTGTCACTCCCCCCTCCCCCTCGGCCACTCCCTCAGTGTTAACAATGACCTGTCAATAGTTGAATTGACTCTTTTTCTGGGGGGGGGGGGGGGGGTCGGTGACACCATGAGGGTGAGAGAGAAACATAATTTCATCTCCTGTTTATAAAGTGCGCCCTCTATTGAGAAATCTTAGTGGTTTTGTGGCCCTTTGGACGCCATATTGGATTTCCTCGTTTTCTGAACCACTGCTTAACGTTCTAACTTATCCTAAGGGATTCTATGACCCCGAAAACCATAGCATAAACACCTCAATTATGTCTCTCGGATTGATAATATGTGACTTATGGCCATTTTTATGTTATGGCGGCCATTTTGGACGCCATCTTGGATTTTGGGGTTTCCTAGACCATCACAAACCATTCTTACCTGTCACAATGGATTCTCTGACCCCTGAAACCATGGGATAGACACCAAAATTATGTCTCTATGATGGATAATAAGTGATTTATGGCCATTTCTAGGTATCGGCGGCCATCTTGGACGCCATCTTGAAAAAAACAGCTTTCTGAACATTCGATTTTGGTATACTTTTAGTATGTTATATCTGAGGTCAAATACTACTAAAAACCGTTGAAAAACCTTTTGTTGCAATTTTCTTGGGGTCAAACCATATCTTGACCTGACTATTTTTCTTCTTCAGCTATGCGATGCAAATAATTTATTTTTAAAATTCAATGCATATTAACTCATTTCTATGAGCATAGATGGATTCACATATCAGACAAAAACTAATAGCGACCGCCCCACCCTGTACTGCTATAACAAAAAAATAACCTGCTAATTTTCTGAAAGTCTGCATTCACCAAATCAATCATTTAAAAACATCATTACCGTGGTTATGAATACTTACTCTGCGCGATCCACATTCTCTTTCCAATGCAAAGGTCCATACATTGTTGTCTAATGAATAGGAAATCAGGAAAGTCGTATACCGTCGGTGGCTGTTAGGACTGGCTTGAGTTATGACACCGGTAACATTGGAATCCTTTCCTAAGTCGACCTGGGATAATAAACAGAGTAGACTTTGACTAAATTTGACTAATCCCATAAACAATTTTGGAAAAGATCGACAATCTCACTATTGTACGCAAATGTTAATGAAGTGTCACTGTATACATGTACATTATGTATATTTATTTATATATATATATATATATATATATATATATATATATATATTGCATGAAAGTACAACGTACAATCGATCAAACATTTTTCAGTCAAGTTCTTAAACTGTTGTCAAATGTCTCTCCAGTGAAAACTTTCTCTAAAGCCCATTATTTTACGTTCAAGATCACTTGCGTATTGGATTTTAACACACTTTGACCATGTTGAAGGGGGGAGGGGTGGGTAAGAGCACCTTTTTTTTTTTGGGGGGGGGGGGGTTCCAGTTTTGAGATTTTTTTTTTGCAACGACTCACCTAGCCGCTGAAAAGGCGGGGGGGGGGGTTAAGAGCACCTTTTTTTTGCCCCGGAAATTTGAAAATTACGTCGTCAAATATTTCGTTCAGTGCCTTGGGTGGGGAAGGGGGGGGCGGAGGTGAGAGAAGAACACTTTTTTTACAATTAAAAACAAATTGAGGGGGGTTAACCCCCAAACTCCCCTCCCTTCGTCTGCGTACGTGCTTGACTACTAATACCGCTCTCCTACTGGATCTCTGATTTGCCCAGCTTCAGCCGATGATATAAATGCAATTATTGTTAATTGTACAAATGGTACAAATTAAAATAAATGTATGGAAACTGATATATTTATTCGAAATAACACGAAATAGAGTTCTTATTTTAGGATTGAGATGCACTTTAATTTGTACTTTCTTGGTTAACCAATGTCATCTTGTTTTGGGTAAATACGACCTAACCATTCTCCAGGATTTGGCATAGTCTTCATCCATACCAATTCAGATCAAGCATTGAGCGTGTTTTACAACAGACTCCTCGGTTTCGTGTGGTTTCAAACATGTTTGAGGCCGCAGCTACTTTCGTGCAGTTTTTTTTTTTTTAATCCTGATTTTGGTAAAACCGTCAAACATTATATTACCCGTGAGCCTGATGTCTAATCGACGGAGATTTCAAACATTTCCAACAGATACATACCCCAGTTACCATGGTTAGGCAAGCCTGTTTCAAAGCTGAGACTGCAAACTGAAAAACTATGGAGAGTCAAAGCCGTTGACTTAGGCCGGGCGCTAACAACAAGATCTGACTAACATCCGATTTTGGAAGAGTTTCCAATACCATCTGATGTGATCATTCAAACGTTTACATTCTTACAGGGATAGTTGAGTTCTGTTGCAGAGGGCGCTACACAAAACAATTTGTTTGTGAGATAATGAAAAACTGAGTGTCAAATTTGAAAGAACATACAATTTAAATGACAAACTCATCTTTTGTAATCAAAATCGGTTCAGAGACGGCTGAAATATCTATAAATATAACGATTTCTAATACTTGTGTACTACCACAAATATTAGATAATTTGAAAAAAGCCGTTGAAAAAAACGAAATAGCGCCTTTTATGATTGGGGCTCTCAATAGTCACATGATTAATACAGATTCTAACTTTCAATCAACTTCAAGTTTTCTTCGAGGAAGAAAAGCTAAATCGGTTCAAAATCGTATTGACGTCAGATCAGAAGTGCGATCGTTTACGATTTCATGCCGGCTCGGCTTTTACTCTGAATAAAACGCTAACATTAATTCCGGTTGTTGGTATCCTTATCATTGTTTGGAACATAAATAAGGAAAAAGATTCACATTGTAAACATTTCCATATCTAATATAATCAAGATTTCTTCCCAAAGTTTATGGCAGGAGGATGTGGGCATAATACTGTAGTATAGGATTTCCCGGCGAAATTCGCTAGTTTGTCATTTAAATTCATTTACTTTGCATTTAAGTTAGCGCAGATCGGCTTTGCCATGCAAATTATCATTCAATTTTCCCGTTTTGGTATTCAATCTAGAATTTTGGTCGAAAGGTTTCATAGATCTGTCATTTGATTTAGAAACTGCTCAACTAGCATTCAAATTAATCGTCACTTGTCGATTTGGAGGCGTCATTTTTATCATTCAAATTAACACCTGTCATTCGTATTCGAATTATGTTTATTCAAGTTAGGAATGTTAGGGGGAAGAAATACAACCCACGTTTACAGTTTAAAAATGCAATTAAATGCATGATTTGCCTTTAGGGTCTTTTCTGTTATTCCATTTATTAATTTTGAGGAAAATGCATATGGGTGTAGTCAGACATTAGGTAAAGAAGGGGCGAAATCAAGGGATATGGCAGTTCTGCACGGACATGTTCATATACCCCGGAAAAGTGTGGACACAAAAATACCTACCCCAGTCACAATAATGTACCATTCCTCCATAATGAAATTATGATGAATTTATGATGAAACACAAGACAAACAACTTTCTTACATGAACATTTACAAAATATTGAGACCATCAAGTCCCTAGATGTAAGTCGTTTTTTTTCCTCTTAACAATCAAACTTAAAGGATGATGAATATCAGATAAATCTGAAAGTATATAAAGTGTATAAATGCAAGAAAATTAAATATGGTGAAATACACATGAAAAAAACAATCTTGAAAGAAAAAGAATAAACGATAACAAGTGTGTAAAACGAGAAATGTATATTGACCATCAATTTAAGTGCACAAAGTGCTAATTTGAATGCTACAAATGAATTCGAATGCTAAAAGTACACCTTCGCGATGTCAGAAATCGTGTTGCGCCAAATCGAATGACCAATATTAATAGCGAAAGAAGCACATTATTCATTAATTTGAATGAAACATACATGAATTCTAACGAAAACTTCATAGATTTGAAAACTAATGATTCCGGAAATCACCTTAATAACAATGATTATACCAAATTCTTGCTGCAGAAATGTTCTAAATCATTGTTTTTTAAACCTGTTACTGAAAATGAAATAATTGAAGTTACTAAAAAAATCAAATGTAGCAGTAGTTGTGGTATTGACAATTTGAGTCCGGTAGTTATTAAGAAAATAATAGTACTTATTTTGCAACCATTATGCCATATTTTAAACTTATCCTTGTCTTCTGGTATTGTTCCTTCTAAGCTTAAAATTTCTAAAGTGATCCCTATATACAAAAAAGATAACCTACATAATGTTTCTAACTATCGCCCCATTTCACTACTCCCATTCTTTTCAAAGATCTTAGAAAGAATTGTGTATAATCGATTATACGATTTCCTTTTTAGTAATCATCTTTTAAATGATTATCAGTTTGGCTTTTTAAAAAATGTATCTACCGAAATGGCTTTGATTAACCTGCATGATTATATAATTAATGCATTGAATAAGAAACTTCATACTGTTGGAATATTTTTAGACTTAAGTAAGGCGTTTGATTGCATCGACTATACCATATTATTACATAAACTGCAATTTTATGGAATAAGGGGTCTTCCTCTACTCTGGTTTAAAAACTACTTATCTAGCCGTGTGCAATATGTTTCTTACAATAATGTTTTATCCGAGCCTTTAAATGTTATATGCGGTGTGCCCCAGGGATCTATACTTGGCCCACTTTTATTCTTGATATTTGTTAATGATCTTCCAAACTGTTCAAATAAGTTGAGATTTGTACTCTTTGCGGATGACACCAACATTTTAGTTTCTCATGATTCTTTACAATCTTTGAATAATATTCTCAACTTTGAATTGCAGAAGGTATCTGAATGGTTTTATTATAACAAATTATCCTTAAATACGGACAAATCAAATTATATATATTTTTATGTTAAAAATACTAAAAAAAATAACATAGAATTATTGGATATAAAAATGAATAATCAAGTTATAAAGCGTGTAAGTCACACAAAATTCTTAGGCGTCTTGATTGATGAAAAACTTACATGGAATAACCATATAACAGATGTAACAAAGTATCCAGAAATGTTGGTGTCATCCGCAAACTTAGCAATTTCTTCCCTCAACGTATTCTTTTAACTTTGTATAATACCTTAGTCTTGCCTTATTTATCTTATTGTAATGTAGTGTGGGTGAACACATATCCAACAAAATTACAACCATTGTATTTATTACAGAAAAGAGCTCTTCGTATATGTTCATTTTCTTGGAGACAAGCCCATACTAAAGAATTATTTGTTAAATTTAATGTTCTCACTGTGTTTCAACTCAACTCTTACTACTGTTCAATATTACTTTTTAAACATAAGCAGAATATGCTCCATAAATCATTATCATCAATGCTCACTTCTAATACAACTGTTCATGACCATAATACAAGAAGCAGAAATAAATATCATCTATGGACTGTTAATAAAAATTACTCACTATTCTCTTTTAGACATCATGCTCCTGTTATCTGGAATAATCTACCACTTGAAATAAAATCACTTAACTCAATGAATACCTTTAAAAGAAAACTCAAATCGTACTTAATCACAAGTGTGTGAAATTTTAAAGCCTTGTATTGTCCTGTGGTGGGTTTGTGCGGTTATGTATTTTTTAAATAAATTTTGTCATATTTTCATAATTGTTTATTCCTTTATAGTACTTTATTATCTTTTATTTTTTTAAATATTATATTGAATGTTCAATGAAACGTATTTTACCTTCATCAAGGGTGGTCGTCTCGACAAATCCACATGGTTTTTTATGGCCACCCAATTCCAATAATCTTATGTTGTTATCTGATGTATCACTTTATAGTTTTATAATTTTACCGTATTTTGTATTATTGATCGACTTATACTCTTATTCTGTCATGATTGTATTCTGTTTTGTATATTTTATTGGAATTGAATAAACTGAACTTGAACTTGAACTTGAAGATATATCTGACAGCACTAAAACCGTCGAATTTGAACGCAAGACAAATTAATTTAAATGACAAACTCGCGAATTTGGCCGGAAAATCCTATACATTAATTTTATTATCACAAAGCGGTACATCACCTTAACCCATTTATTTGGATCACTTGTGATCGCATACCACACGCCACCGGTAACACCATCTAGTCCGAGGGCATTCAGCCTCCCGCCATACGGATTGGATGAATAGGTGAGACTACTGTCTGGTATTCTACCATCTTCGACCCCAAGCCCCTCTCCGAAGACAGGAGGGGTGCAGCCCAGCTGAACATCGTGGTTCATAGATGCTGTCAATACAAAATATATGATAAAATAATTATAAAAATAATAATTATCATTATTACTATTATTACTATAATGACTGATGCTACTACTACTGGGCCTACCTCCTCTTCTTCTTCTTCTTCTTCTAGTGCTACTACTACTACTGCTACTACTACTACTATTACTACAAACTACTACATGTACTACTACCATTATTGTTATTGGATGTTCTGCTGCGAAGCATGGCAGACCATCTAATGATTTCGTCAGATTCTTTCTTTTCTCCTATTCCTTCTGTATAAATGGCCAAGCGCATGACGAAAGTCATGAAAATGTCAGACGCCGATCTGATTCCTTCTACCATCCCCGGCATCAGTGCCTTAAAAGGACGTCACACGTAGCAGGCCACTATGTCGACGTGCACGTCTAAAAGTCCCTAGTATCCCACTTCAGAGGACCAGGAACAAAACAGTTTCAGATTCAGATTCAATGGCGCATTGTAAATCACTTGAAACATCAACACTTTTTTAAACTTACCTATGATTTCATTGAGAGGTCCGTACCCGTAGAGCTCCAGCCGAAGAGCGATCCCTACGTAGCTGTATGGTGTGATCCGAACTGAGCTTGCCAACATTGGTACCACGAAGGCATTGGTCACTGCGGTTTCTTGATCATGACTTCCTGGAAACATCTATTGATATTTTATTTATCTCACGTATCAAGTGTCTACATTATACATAAGCCTTTAATTGATTTGATTTAATAATAATAATAATAATACTAATGATGATAGTAATGATAATGACAATTACAATGAAGAATAAAATTGATGATAATATTGATAGTAATAACAATAGAAACAAAATGAAGAAGAATTTCGATTTTCCAAGGAAAGCTCCATAAAACACCAACGCTGTTCCTTCTTAGGACCCCGCATTTGATTTGATTTATTCCGGTATGATTATAGGCCTAATCACAATTTAGTGACATATTCATTCCATAATTAACATGCAACAAGAAAGTAATATGTTCGTTGTCACACGAAAATAAGATAACTGAGGAAAATAACGAATCATTGTTAACCAAAATGTATAAATTGAAACGGAGGGGCGTGATGTAACAAGACAAATGCGACTGCGTCTCCTATATTTCTCCGCCCTTTGAAATATAAGGAATTATTCTTGACATATCATGATGAAAACAAAACAATTATAATAAAATGTCAATCGACGGCTATATGATCTTGACCTATTAGCCCCAAAATGTATTTGGATCATCTTTTCTATATAGTAATACAGTCACCATGTTTAGATTTTGCGATACCAAGGCTAAAAAAAAGTAATTTCAGAAATGTACCTATGTGACCTTTGACCTATTTACCTTAAATCTTATGTTTGAGGCTAATATCACTAACGGTTTTTAAGATATCGCGATAACAAGGATACAACCTGTAATCTATATGACCTTTGAACATTGACCTACCTACTGGTTTTAGCCGACCAACAAATGAGCATTCAAGGAATTGCTTCCGACCGGGTAACCATTTACTGCACCTGGGTTGAGAGCGGCAAATGTAGATTGATATCTTGCCAGAGGATATAAGTGCCGCAGAGGGACTCGAACCGCAAACCAAGTGATTCACAGTCCAGCGACGTACCAACTAGACCATGAGACCTCTGCCAAATCTGTTTTGTGATTGTTTGTATCCCCTCTCTGTACGACATATTCATGTATGAGTAGTTGGAATGTATAATAAATGCAAATTAAATAAGAAAACAAAAGACTTTGTATAACCGATTCAAATTCATTTCATTAAAGTCTGATCAATGTAATTGAAACATGCATTAATTCAAACGGGTTGGTTGTTCTATACTTATTTTTCAACAAGAGATTGTTTACAAGAAGACAATCGAAGATGTAGCCTACCTTGATTTCTCGGGAATACACGTCGACATAGTCATACCGATCCCCACTGCTTGTGCCAAATGAAATAGTGTATGACGTAGTCCAAAAATAAGGCGATGGGCCCCCTTGGGTGGCGATGCCCGTTACTACACAGCTTGATTCAAACTGGACGTCGACCCACTTCGGGTTTGCCGCATTCGGGACCCAAGCAGACGGGCCGTTAAGACGGGCATGCTGAGTGCAATAAGATGTCGAATTAATACAACCAGAAGAGGTAATAGCAGCGTCAGGAATAGTGCCTCTTTCAAGTCCAAGTGGATCACCGAGTGGATTACACATGAGTTCTGAACGTAAAATATAAAGGACAATAACATCGAGTTTAAAGCCCCAGTCCCATATAAAGCCGGACCAGCACGGACGAGCACGGACCACTCCGGACCATCCCGGACCATGGTCTGGGGTGATCCGGGATGGTCCGGGATGTTTTGTTCAAAAAATCGCAACCGCCGACCGTCTCCCCGGACCCAACACGGTACCACTACGGACCGCTCCGGACCGTCCGGGCATAGCCCCGGCAGCAGTACAGATCATTCCAGACCCAGCACGGAGCCGCCACGGACCGTCCCGGACCACCCCGGTGCCAACACGGTGCCAACACGGATGACACCGGACCATCCCGGTGCCAACACGGATCATCCCGGAACGCCCCGGTGCTGGTCCAGGGTGATCCGTGTCGCCACCGTGCTGGGTCCGGGATCATCCGTAGGGGCGCCGGGGTGATCCGGGGTCAATAACTCACTCCCGGACTGCCACGGATCAACACGGACCGCCCCGGCGCCACTACGGATGACCCCGGACCCAGCACGGTGGCTACACGGATCACCCCGGATCAAACTATTGTCCCGGACCGTCCCGGACCACCCCGGCAGTTTTTGACCGTCAAAAACATCCGGGGTCGACTCCCGGACCACCCAGGACCATCCAGGACCATCCAGGACCATCCAGGACCACCCCGGTTCCAACACGGTGTCAACACGGACCGAATCCCGGATCACCCCGGATGGGGTCCGGGATGGTCCGGGACGGTCCGGGACGTATATGGGACTGTAGCTTTAGCCTCGAAGGATGGGTATTATTACAGATATCGTTACCACTTTTTTTTTTTGAAGTTGTTTTTTCTTTATTCAGATTCTTATGTACAAAATGATAAAGAGGTACATAATTGTTCTTACAGTATAAACATAGTACATTTTCACATACATTATAAACACAGACATATTTTCAAAATATTTTTCATGAGTTTCCAAACTAATGTTGTACATATTCAATAAAGTATACAAATTGTAATACAATACATCACTGCTGTGATGTATTTTTCAATCGCGTCATCTTTCGGTGACGGCGTATACAGGGCTACATAATCATGGAGCGATTTCTTCTTCCTGTACCCAAGCATCATCACGCGCCCGTCACGCAGTTGGTGAAGCATTGTGGGACATGGCTGTCGACACATGGGGATATTGTGAGCAGCAGATGGCAGTATACGTAAATCTGAAGCACTGTCAGCAAAATATATCATTATTGTCCCGGTCATCGGATTCATGTTTGCACTCCCACAATGTATGCATAATACCCACTCCCTAGGGATTATTCCAACAAGGCAGCATGTTAAAGACGCTTTAACGATGTTCAGCAAACTACAATGACTTTCGTATCCTATCCTACCTGGTACAAATTTAACACTAGAGTGGCGAGAAGCAATGTAGATTTTTTAAATTCTTGCTTTAGGACTTCAGGACCGCCATGCCGGGGATCGAACCCGCGGCCATGCATTTCCAGTCAAGTGTTTAAACCACTCGACCACTATGAGGCTTACTCACCCGGACAGCAGACGACTGCTATGTTCTCCTCATTCACAGTCTCCATCGTCTCATTGTGCCAGCAGTTGGTAATATTTGTGGTATTCGGTGGACATATCACTGCTGCAGCTTCGACATTGGCGTCTATGGACGAGGCATTGTATTGCACTCCGCTTACAGTGGCAAACACGCCTTATGAAACCAAGTATAAAATAGAAATTCATAAATATACATCGCTGAATTGTCATATATGGTTTAACTTTTCATCCAAAATAATGCGATAGATATCATTATGGCCACGTATCCGCAATAACTTGTCATTACTTAGCACAGCAACTTAGTTCAAGGCATTGAGCCAAGAGATACCTTCAATAAAAAATTATTAAACGATATTCTGCGGGTTATCATCAAGTTTTAAAAACCTACAACATACACAAGAGAGGAAGAAAAGAGCCGTTATGTTCAGTTAAACATGCCACCCAGAAAATACTGTGCCAGATTGTATTTACCATGGGATAGATCAGACTGTCCGTAGTGCAACATTAATCTGTACCAGTGTTAAAATAGTTTTCATTGAGCTACTGACGACTTGAAAATTCATAATTTTGCAAAGCCATACTAATGTTCCACAAAGCAATCATTATGGCAAAGGGTGCATTAGTGTGGCAAATGGGAGATCGTGCATTGAGGTTAACAAAGAAATCGAAGTTGTCTCTGAATGTAGAGCAATCCAGCCGTATCTCGAAAGTATTGGTTTATGTTTTTTAATGGTTATGTCTATGGTTATTCATCCAAACAAGCAAATTGTACAATTCGCCATTTGCTGTGATTTTTTTCTAACAGGCATACCTTCGAACCCGAGATATCGACAGATCAGGTCAGATGAGTTTTTGTTCCAGTGCTCTTGGTGAATCCGCATGAACTTGGTAGGATTGGAGCGAGTTGTGAAAACGATTCGTCCTTCGTTTTGGTTTCCTCCAACGAGTTTTAAGGTGTGGATGAATGCATCTGGAAAGGCAATTACATTTTTGTGTTAATCAATCTAAGACAATCTCAATAGCATATGCGATCCTACAATATTCAGTGATCGTTGTCGCGGTTGAAATCGAGTATAAAGTTATGAAATTGTAAATAATAAACTCTTTATCTTGTATAGGTCCCTCTCAAGTTCTAATTAAGCTATAAAACAATGTAGTCTTGACTAAAATCGACCGATTAGCTATTCCCGTTGGGAAATTCTATATCACAAATGCATATTCTGAGACTTTCATCGTCGCAGCTACCATTGTACGGCTCTAAGTGCTATTTGAAATGTACCAAAATTTAACGGGAGCACCGGTACATTTTTATATTCAATTTTTTTGAAAGCAAAAGTGTTTTAGGGGCTAAATTTTCTACTGCTTATAATAAATCCACAGGGGCATCCAAATATATCAAAATTGTAAAGAATCACCATCCACCAAATTTTCAAAATTTACCAAAATTTAGTATTACCTTTATTACTACAATGGCGTATTCCACTAATGATGTCTGTGAGATATACGAAAAATGTTTGGAAAAATGTCCTTGCTTTGATTTATCTAAAGTCTTTGCGATCGTGTCAGAAAAACAAAAGTTACACATTAAAGAAGAACCAGACAAATGGGTTCTGGGGGGTGTTTCACAAAGATCCTTAGTAGAACTTAAATCTAAGTTGGACTTAAAAATTATGGACAGTCATTGGAGTCTTAAAATGAAATATATTCAAAAGCAGAAATTCAAGTATTTTCGACTTTTTATAAATTCCACATCAAGAACATGAAATCTCCTTGATGATAGAAAATATGAATGGTTTGAATAAACAATTAATACCTTCCAAAATAACTTTTACAAAATATTTTCAAAGATGCTAATGGCTTTTCCATAATTTTGAAGTCCAACTTAGAGATAAGTTTAACTTAGGATCTTTGTGAAACACTCCCCAGGAATGTCACAAAACGAAAAATTCTTTCTCCAAAAGTTGAAAACGAGGCGTCATTTATGACTGACGTAGGACTGAGTCAGCGACTGATGTGATCTTTGACGGACCCCGTCAAGAAGGAAGGAACTTGCTAACTGCAAGATCAATATTTAGACTTCAGACCTTAGAAATAATCAGAATAGAATCACTACCAAAAGAGCGTCAAGGGATATAACATTTTTGTAGAAAGGAACCGTTTTCCTTAGCATATTTTTTTAAATTTCCCCTTGTTGTTCTTTTATTTTATCCCAATTTTTCATTGTGAAACAATGGGGGCGGCATCCCCAGAACCCCCCCCCCCCCCCTCCGCGAAGATTACACTTACCATACTCGCACCTGTCACCACGGTAGCCATCTAAGCAGGAGGTGCAGTTAAATCCTGTATCGGTCTCCTCACAAGTTCCTCCGTGAAGACAAGGACCAGAGAGACAAGCTCAAATCGAAATGAATGCGAGAAGGGAACAAAAGTTAATCGGCTAGGAAGGGCCCCTGTTTCATATTAATTTAATCTATAATAAGTGTCACATTTCTATAACAAATTACCCCACAGCCAATCAGGTGCATTGATTTCAGTAGCGTATAACAGTCACCAGGGGCGGCGATTTCTTTTCATGACCGGGGGACGAAATGCGAGGAACGGGGGAGCAGTGGCGTAAAATGGGGGGGGGGGGGAGAAAAAGCACTCCTTTGTTTTCATAGATCGTTAATGGATGAGGGTGTTTTTGCTGCATTAAAGTTAATACAAAGTTTGGGGAATATTTCAACAGGATCGGATCGTGAAATTAAAATTTGCATTACCATTGTGAAACCTAGTGTAAGAACACTCAACTCTAAACAAAAAATGTGCTCTAAACCGCTTTGGATTTGGAAAAATAAAATAGAAATAGAAATTTGAATTTACCGGTGCTCCCGGTTAATTTGATTTCGCTCCCTCTCAGTTCAAAAATGTTGTCCATATTTACTTGAATCTCTCTCTCTCTCTAACAATTTGTGTATAAGGGAGTTTACAGATAGCACATGGTACAAATGACCCCAAATATCCACAGATCTTTTACACATGGAGAAGTTCCACTTTGAGCATATTAGAATAATAATTGCCGAAGTCCTAGATGTGCTTCATGAATACCTTTTGTTTGCCCTCTTGAAAAGAATACTTCCACCTGCGTATCATAGAATGTCCCGTTGGTGCATAAATGAATAATGTTACATAACTTTCATGAGCGCATAACCAGTATTAATCTCTCTGGGTTTTACCTTTTTGGTACAAATGACCTTTATCTGCCCATGCGCAGATTTTATCTGTAAACTCCCTTATTGGATAAAATATAGCTCATGAACCCATTCAGGAATGCTCTTTCCTATCGTTCTCTAATAAAATCTAGATTGTGATTATGTTACACCTTACTATAGCGAGCGAGCATGCAGCATGGTCGAGTGGATACGTCAATATTCAATATACTTGGTCATAACTGTTACTAATTGTGGAAATCTGGAAGGGATATAGTCAAATACTTCAAATCCCCTTCCTCACGTTGATTCGCCTGTGTCTGCCATTTGAGGATCTGGCCATTTGAGGAAACATTTATCTACATTTGCCACACTCTATCCTTGTGAAAGAAATATGAACCTGTCGTAGGATAAATTCCTTAGAATGCCAGCCGCGGTAATTCCAGCTCCAGTAGCGTATATTAAAGCTGTTGCAGTTAAAAAGCTCGTAGTTGGATCTTGGGCCCAGGCCTGCGGTCCGCCGTGAGGCGTGTACTGCAGTCCTGGCCTTCCTCTCATGGCAGTGGTGCTAAAGTAACGTGTCAGACATGAACGCTATACAAGACCCCACTGTTATTATTATTATAAATATTATAATCATTATATATATATATATATATATATATATATATATATATATATAGGTTCTTGTTCATTCTCGCCCTCTGTCTCTCTCTCTCTTGTCAATCTTTCCCCATTCTCTCTCTTTCTCACTTTCTTGCTCTCTGTCTCTCTCCAATTCCTCTCACTCAACTTTTCAACCCTTTTTTCTCTTACCAGCCCCCCCCCCCTAAATGTTACCTCGCGTTAGCTCGTGTTCGTGCTTTGTTCCGCGGGCGTTTAGATCTACATGTACAGTGAACACAGGACGACACGAGGTAACCTCCGAATGTTACCTCGCGTTTTTCATAGATCTAAACGTGGTATTATTTAACATTTGAATTACCCGATTTAAAAATTTATTGCACGGATAGTGAATTTGAATGAACGGATTTTTAATTTTGAAAGCTGATTCAACACTACGAGTGCAACTTGCACGAATTTGAATGCTCGATATATGAAGTTGAATTGAAAAAAATTGTGAAATCGGCCGCAAAACCTTTATTATTGTTATTATCATTTTTATTTTTATTATCATTATCATTATTTGCTGTTTGGCAATTCTCTTGTAGATGAGTAATACAAAGAAACTATAAAGAATCATAGCACAAATTAAACAATAGTCGTCGGTTATACGTGAATATTGACACTATTTAAAACGGAAGATAGCATAAAAAGTATCTTACAGCAATAACCTATCGGCGAACATTTGATTAGAAAATAGCCTGCATGCATGGCAGCATTCGCACTTCTTATATCCCTCTCTTAAAGAGATTCAATTTGGGTAACTTTGCATCAGATTCTTTAAAAAAAATCCTTGATTTAGCCCATGCTGCAATCTTAAGTATAAACCTTTAGGTCATACACGAATCCCATGATTTTTACAAGCCGATCGCCTGTATGATTATCAAGATATCTATGATTGGAATTGAAATTGAAAGAATCGTTTTCCTAACGGTTTTTATGACACTACAGTCTATTGGGAAAATGAGTATGGTAAAACCGGTCACTCAAAGAATGTTTTACTCTTTTGGGGCACTTTATGATCATTTTGAAGCGCAATTTTATTAGGGCTTCAATATAACACCATATCACAAACTGATAACACGTAGGGCCATGCACCTCAGATTTAACATTGTTAAACGATGCCTTCAAATAATACACCCCCTCCATTTTTTTTCTGTTATCCAAGTAATTATTTATTCGTCATGTTTGTTTTCATCTTATTATGTTGTTATGATCATTTTTGTGATTTCTTTTGTATAAAATTGTCGTTTACTTGTTGAGTTCAATTTTTGTTCACGACCTTGCTAAAAAGCAGCTTCTAGCTGATAGCAGGCTTTTTAACCGTGGTTACATGTACATAAATAAAATGCAAAAATACACACAAAGTCGTTCCTCATAGCGTAGCTGTATTCAGAACAATAATAATTTATCCTTATCCTTTATTAATTGAAAATAAAGCACGCATCGCCAAACATTTTCATCAATTCTGTTAGCTTACTGAAGCAATTCTCTATGTGAAGTTGAGATGACAATCCGCCCAACCCCGACCTTTCATAGTGATAAGCTTAAAAAGCCGCTGGCAGGTAATTAATCACGATATTGTTAAGGTATACTCAACAAATTACTTTGAAAATTAAAATGCAGTTTCTTTTGTCATGTGCACACAAAAGATAACGATTTTCTATTATGTCTTTTTAAATTCGATTACTTCGATTATCCTGATGCATGTTTTGATAAATTGTCTGCTACATGGTTATCTTCTCGTTGATATTTACTTTTAATTTAAAGAGAAGGTCGAGTTCTGGGAAGAGATAAACGATAGTTTGTGCGCATTATCATTGTTATTATGCAAGTGTGGAAGAACACCAGAAATAAAATTTTCCCTGAAAAGCATGGCTCTTCAATCGCCTTTAATATTCTAAATATGGCATGTAACAGTATACAAATCGGGACGGATTTTCATGCCACATGTTCGTCTAGTCCCATAAACATCTTTCTGTGTACAGCGCTTGTAACTTTACCAAGACTGTGCCAAATTTTCTTATCATTTTGATGACTCCATAATCTTGCAGTACACACCAATACTTATATGCTAGATGATCAACCTTTTCTGATCGATCCCACACGGTTTCTTACACAATGCAATCGCATGACCAGAACTCAACTTTATCTTTAAAGAAAGAGTTTTTTTGGGGGAAATGTGAACAATTCAGCTGTGAGTTTTGTTATCCTTTTCATGTTGGTGTGGACGAGTATCCAAGAACAAACATGACAAAAGTCTCTTGAAAATGCTATCATATTAAAAATACGATTATTAACAGCTGAAGGCTGTTGACCATACTTTTTCATGTCACATGTTTATGTTGCCCCATACATTCATTTATGTGAACAGTGCATGTAAGGTTTAGCAAGACTGAGCCAATTTCTTATAATTTTGATGGTTCCAAAACCACACAGTATACACCAATACTTATGTGCCACAAGATTAGCCTTTCCCAATCGCTTCCACATAGTTTCTTTCAAAATGAAATCGCATGGCCAGAACTCAACTTTATTTTTAAGATGCAGCGGTCTATCTAAAATAATCTTCATTAATTAACTACGGGGCACTACACTTTCAATATCATTTTCTGATTGGAAGCTTCCCAATAATCTCCGGGTTCAATACATTCTATATTAAAGGCAATATTAAAGCGAAATCCAACCACATGGACAACTTCTCTCAAAATCAGAGAAACAGACTGATGAGAGTTTTAATTAAATCTAACTAAATATGAAAAAAGTTATGAATTGTTGTAATCACTATACGTACGGGCACTTCAAATTGGCTGAAGCGGTAATGTCAATGTAATGTAGTGCCGGACTATCTTCCCTCTGTTCCAACATATACAATGACTACAATTTAAATTTCTCAACAAAAATCATCGCTCAGGAGGGTCTATTCTTTTTAGAAGACCTATAATAATGTGATATCTATAATATATTTTGAGTAGAGCCCCAAGGGAGAAGGAACTTAAGAGAAAAACATAAATTAGTGATATTTTCGTACACGGCAAATGGGAGAGCTATCCACGTCCAACGTCACAGTCCACTAACCAATCTACATGTACCAATTTGAGATTCGCAAAGACCTTATAGTGATCTCATATTTCAAACATTTATAACATCCTTACCTTCAGTCCGATTAATTTCAAACGTTTTCCATTCTGTTTCCGTTATTGTTCTGCTTTCACACAAATCAACGTATTACGAGAGTTAGATTACCCTTAAATCCGGACTAAAATAGACTGGAAAGGAGTTAGAGTATTTGCATCAGTAGCACCTTCATTGTGGTGTAAGTTAACCTTTTCTCTGCGAACAATCAATACACCTTGACTTTCCGTCATCTGTTTTTTTCTTCAGGGCTGTCAATTTTGGGGAACTGCTTCGAGGGAGATCGTATGCAATTTTGTTTTGGCTCAACAGGGAAGGGGGGTGGGTGTTGACTGTTGAGTAAGAAAAATAATCGAAGTGCTCACTACCCCACTTGACAACCCTGGTTTCTTGTCATAATATTGTTCTTGATAATATTTTTCCCTCTCTTTTCATAGTCATGTTAATGATGTTACTTATGTATCATTATTTCTTTTATATAGTTTTGTATTCATGTATGTTCATGTTTGAACTTCTTTTCACGTCTTTACTTAAAAGCAGCATCTAGCTGAAATCAGGTTTTACCTTGAATAAATGTGATACAATACAATTATATTATAGAATAATAACAATATTGAACATAATAGGAAGCGCACAAATCTATCTCTATAGATGCTGAAGGCAAAATAATTCCAATTCACAAGCTCCAAGTGAAATCAATACAACTATATGAAGTCCATTAACAATAAGTTGAACTTTGAGAAGGAGAAATATTTGTTACCAGCAAACATAAGGGGTGTCTTAAGTAAGGCTTAGAAAGCTAGGAAGGTATTGATAGAGAGAAGGGTATTTTATACCACTTTAGAGGTGCTAGTGAACGAATGCTCTACCCCCTCCCCCTCCTTTCCAGTCTATTTAGTCCGGATTTCCTTAAGCCTATTATTACTTCATAGACGTAAACCAGAACGATCGCATCCGGACACCTACCCCCTGAACACACACACCCCCGGATAAACACCCCCAGTCAACTACCCCCCCCCCCCTCCCGGGGACAACTACCCCCGTTGACAACTACCCCCGTTGACAACTACCCCCCAACCCCCCCCCCCCCGGGCACATACACCTGTATCCCCAGACAACTACCCCCTATGACAACTACCCCCTAAGACAACTCCCCCCGGACAACTACATGTACCCCCAGTAATAGTCTGTCCGGGGGGTAGTTGTCCTATAAGATTTCTGCAGGTCTGTGGTATTCTTCCAATCTCACATACAAATAATGGTAAACTTTAACCTGAGCTCCATTTCATTTTTTAAAGGTAAAGACCAGTTTTTGAAACGCCCCCCTCTCAAAAATGAAATGGAAGCTCTTATTACCAATCGTGTGAAAGAATATGCTTTGAGTGAAACGTGATTTTTGCCGGGAAACCGCCTACTAATTGATATATTTGGGAAATGATTATATCTATTCCTTCACGATCTTTACTTTACCAAGACTAGGCCAAATTTCTTATCATTTTGATGATTCCAAAACCTTGCAGTACACACCAATACTAATATATGCTAGATAATCAACCTTTTCTGATCGATTTCACAACGTTTCTTTCACAATGCAATCGCATGACCAGAACTGGTCTTTCCCTTTAAGTTGTCAAGTATAACATGAAGTAAATCATGAAGGATGTAACGCTAACGGTAATCAATCGTCAACCCTTCATATCTATATGACACACTGTATTACTAAATTGAGATTATTTATTTTCACGGAAACATTGATCAATTTGGTAGTGTCCTCGGCGTCATTCTTACCTGGCTTGGCACAATAGAAATGTGTAAGGCCTTCAACAGCATCGGTACCTGGTAGATGGTTCGACAACCAAGTAAGATCCGGTGGTACAAGTTTGGGAAGGTACTGTACTACCTCACCGTCATCTAATGTGACCGTTGGGCACGAATTAATAGTCGTGTGCGGACAATGGTTGTTAATTTCCAACGATGCGACAATAGCTGGGAAAATGAAGGGGAAGAGTGAGAAATGTTGTATTTCATCAGCTCGACGTTACCAAAATACAAACCTTAACTGACACAACAGGTTAGATAACTAGTACACCGCGTATAGGTTAGATATTGCTTCGTCTTGGATCGTCTGTTTTTAGTATGTATCAATTTACTTTTTCATCCATCCGCTATGGGAACAATTGAATCAAAGTAAATATATAGCGCATCTTCTTTATGAATATGCTCTTCTGCGCTGTGATGAAGACAAAACTCCCAACAATGTTACTTTACCGACACACATTTATAAAAAAAAAAGCTATTCAAAAGCTCCTGAAACAAATCCGTTTTGACAAAACTTTGAAGACAGCAACAAATGAGGCTTTACTGATGTCTGTCTAGTAGTAGGTTATTCTAGAGCTTCGGAGCGGCACAGCCGAAAGCACAATCTCCAAGAGTTACTTTTGTTTTTGCGTCAGTAAAGTAACTTTTGAAGCATCTTGTCTTGTGTACTTCGCAAGTTACGTGCATATTAATGAGATTCGAAAGATGATGTTCCATACAAATAATTTGGGGCTTGACCATTCAACACTTTGTAAACAACTAAAAGTAGTTTGAATGCTTTTCTTTGCCTTATTGGCAACCAATATAACTTGATTAAAACACGTGTAATATGGGAACATTTTGAGGAATTAAACCCAAGTCTTTCACATTAATCACTCTGCAACTTGATTATTTGTGAATCTGCCAAGCCATAAATATACAAATTGATTTGATATAGAGTCATAAATATGATCAAAAGGAAATATATTTTTCTGAAGAAATATTATAAAGAACGAAGGTGTGAGAAGTATCAATAGGCTGGCTAACTTTATTCCATCGGGTCTTCGCGTCGGGTCGGGTTGTCGTTTCGGGTTTACACGAACTTTTGTCAATATCCACGCCCTACTTGCCGGACAGAAGTAACCCACTAAACTAATGAACCTAGAATTATCTCAAATTTTACCTGATGTTTGCAGTAGAAGGGAAAGAAAAAAGAGATTCCATCGTCCGCGGTAAGACTGTTGAAAAGGAAAATTATGCAAATGAATACTTTATTGTAAATGATATTGTAAATATACAGTAGGCTTGCGGGTGCACCATGTGAGAGAGAGGGAGGATTAAGGAGTCCTGAAAAGGACTCTTGCCAAGATATTGAAAATATTTCCAAAGTTTGTTGGTTCATATGATTATTCTTACGTTACACTCGTGCAATGTTCATTAATAATAATGTTCGAATATCATTTACTTAATTCATCACGTTATAATTCATGAGTTAATTTGTGCAGGGCCATAGAGGATAACAGTGTCAATGTCACTGGCAAGGCTACGCGGGGTAAACAAAAGTAAAAACAAAAGCATACAAAAGTGGAGAGGGGCAAATATAAAAGTTAAGAGATGAATAATTCGATCAATCAAATACTTGATAACTTCTCAATAAGCACTGTGGCAAAGAATACACGTACATACATACACAACACATGTCCAATCATTTCAGTTGTCTGTACCTTAATACTTTCCTTCTTTTTACCCAAAATACAGCTATGAAGTTCCGGATTATATCACATTAAATTTTTCAAATGTTTATACAGGGGGCCGATAATGCCCTAACCTTCTAAAGACTTGTTATTGCATTACTAAAATTGTAATAAATTGCCCTTAAATCCCTACGAATAGGAATTTTGAAATCAGGGCCCCGTTTCATTAAGTTATTATCAATAACACGTGCTAAATTTCTATGACACATTTGCTCTCAGCCTATTAAATGCCACGATGTCAGTAGCTTATATCAGTTATTGTTACTTATTATTGATAACAAATTCATATAACCGGGCCAAGATATTATTCTTACTAACATCAGTGGTATAATAAAACCAGTGGTCTCGTAACCGGGAGTTCCCGGATTCGAAACCATAGCCAATGCGCCCGTGCCTTTCGGTAAAGCATCAACCCTCATTACAGATTCCCTGAAGGGAGTTCAAGTCGTCGGTCCCCTTTTTTGCTCACCTACAAGCATGAACATGCCTTTTTAGAGGCCAGTTAAAACTTTCATCTAACATTGAGAGTAATATCGTATTACGAAAAAGGTAGACAATAACTTTGACACTAGATAAAAATCTAAAAATCATGAATTTCGTTCGTGATTCTTACCTTTGCATTCATCTGACGACATGTAGATAGAGCGGACATTGTGAAAGTCGATAAACGAGAAATATGACTTCGACTTCGACCTCGAACTGCAATAGCTTCCTGTGCGACAGAGAATAAGTTTTGTCAGTCAACAAGTCTTTTAACCATCGACGTCCAGAGTTAAACCCTTGCCTGGTTCGTTGTCCTCAGGTCCCTCGTACACGCTTATATCTTTGTCTGTTTCACTTTATACTTAACGTCTCTCTCTCTCTCTCTGTCCACCAAAACAGAAATAAACAAAAAATGCAAGAGAAACGTCTTTCACACCGGTTGCAGCAAAGTTGTGGAACGACCTAGCTAATAACGTAAAAACAACTTCGTCTGTTGGCCGTCTGTTGGCAAGATCAAGAAAATTCCGAAGTCAACTTCTTTTTGCCTCAAAGCAATGGACTGCAAAAACTCAACTGGTGCTGGTTTTGAAAAAGTTATTTTGATGTGACGCGACGTGAAGCAAAAAGGAGTAACGGTGGATGTAGTACTTTGTCATTGCATCATGGAGGCACTGCATCAAATGCATATTGCATTAGATTTGATTGGATGTTGAGTTGGCCAATGCTACATGTACGTAACAATGAGTTATGACTGCGCAGATAGCGTGTGCGCAAAGCATTATGTGAGCGCGTAAGAGCGAGCTCTCGTTGGGGTGCAGGGTCATAGCACCCGATACCAATACAGTTACAGTAAAGTATCGAAGCAGATTACCCAAAGTTGCTCAGTAATATCAGAGCAGAATATGTAATCTGAAACCCAGGTGACAAAGTTGCTCTGGTAATGAACTGGAACTATTGTCACCTAGGTTAGATTTATAGAACAGTAGTGAACTGTAGGATTGAGTAATTTGTGCGCCCTGATAGTACACTGGTCTGATGAGTTTTCTTTACTCCAGACTTGACCTATTTTTAATCGCATGGGCAATGAAAATATAAATGATATAAAATAAAACGCGTGCATGCTCCTCTGTGTAAGTTGTTCATGTTGTTTAATGTTCACTTATTGATTTAGATTTTGTTGGCACTGACATAACTTTTTTTAATTCACTTTTTTAAATATTTTTAGGGGGGTAGGGGCAATGCTTCATGCATGGATAAACAACGAATTAAGCAAGATCATAGCTTTAAAAGAACCTAGCGGTAAAGAGTACCAATTGATCACCAAAACAAAGGTTGTAGTGAAGTTAGGAGTTTCATTTGTTCATAGGCCGATTGTATAACATTTTAAAAGAGCTATACATTGATATTACCCCTATTTATAAACCCTCGATTAACATAAAATCGTCTTGTGAGTAGACTATTACCTCTTACTTAAATGTTATCCAGATTACGGTAGCCACAGTAACGCACTGTTCCTCTTTATCACCTGTGAGTATTATAGTGTCTCTCCTTCTTTCCTCGTCCCCTTCTATTCTCTCGATCCCTCATCCCCATTCTCCTTTGATTTTCCCCTGCCCCCCCCCCCCCACCCCCCATGCACCCCTTCAGCCATTTCCCTCTCTTCGCCGTAAACCCAATCATCTTTCCCCCATCCTCTCTAAACTCGGTCTTCCGCCGGTTTGCTTGCTCATCCCTCCCCTCCTCCCCTTGCCTTACCGCTTCCCTTCTCTAGCTCTCTGTTTACCACTCTCTCCTTCTTTCTTCTCTCCCCTTTCATTCTCTCCTTCCTCATTCTCCTCCAACTTTCGTCTTCTACCTTTAATTCGCTCTTATCCGTTAATCCCAGTTTATCCAATCCTTTCCCCTAGTTCCTTCACTCCCTTTTCCCAAACCTTCATCAACTCATTCTCCAGTCGGCCTGCTTATTCCGCCACCCGCCCCCCCCCACTCCTCAATCTTCCTTCCCTCCACCCCGCACGCGCTCCTTCTCCCTCTCTCTTTCCCTTCACTATCCTGCGCTAGCTCTTCTTATTTCCCCTCATTTCCTAAACGCTCCACGGAGTATACGCCCTTATTCCCTTACCCGGCCGGCCGCCCTCTTAAATCCAAAAGAATGCCCCCTTTCGCCTTCTCCCCACCTCCGCTCCCTTTTCTCCGCGTCTTATTAATGTTGGTCCCTCTCTCGATCCCCCTTTCTCCCTGCTTCCCCTCTCAAGGCGCGGATCCAGGATTTCTTAGGGGTGGGGGCCCATTTTTTTTTCTTTTTGCTCCCGGAAATTTGAAAATCGCGCCAGCCGAAAATGCGCTCAGTGGGGGGTTGGGGGGGGGGGGGGGTGGCGGGTAGTAGTGAGCACATTTTTTTGAGGGGAAGCCCTCTAAAATTTGCATCCCCCCCCCTCCCCCTTGAGCGCCAGGGGGGGGGGAATCTCCCCAAAAAGGTAAAATTAACGTGTTTTTACACGTTTTATTTTTGAAGGGGGGGGGGACGGCCCCCCCCCCCCCGATCCGCCACTGCCCCTCTCTTACATCGCTCTCTCAGCTCCACCGTTCCTCTCTGTTTCCTCTACTTTTTGTTCCCCCTTTAACCTCCCCTTAGTGGGGTAGTGAGCACATTTTTTGGGGGGGGAGGGCCCTCTAAATTTTGCCCCCCCCCTTGAGCGGCAGGGGGGGGGGGGGCGTGGGGGGGGGGTAGGGTAAAATTAACGTGTTTTTACATTTTTATTTTCGAAGGGGGCCCCCCCCCACCCAGATCCGCCACTGCCCCTCTCTTACCTCGCTCTCTCAGCTCCACCGTTCCTCTCGCTTTCCTCTACTTATTGTTCCCCCTTTAACCTCCCCTTAGTGGGGTAGTGAGCACATTTTTTTTTTTGGGGGGGGCCCTCTAAATTTCCCCCCCCCCTTGAGCGGCAGGGGGGGGGGGGGTAGGGTAAAATTAACGTGTTTTTACATTTTTATTTTCGAAGGGGGCCCCCCCCCCCCCACCCCCCCACCCAGATCCGCCACTGCCCCTCTCTTACCTCGCTCTCTCAGCTCCACCGTTCCTCTCGCTTTCCTCTATTTTTTGTTTCCCCTTTAACCTCCCCTTAGTGGGGTAGTGAGCACATTTTTTTTTTTGGGGGGGGGGGCCCTCTTAATTCCGCCCCCCCCCCCCTTGGTGCTCAAGGGGGGGGGGCGGGGCATCTCCCCCAAAAGGTTAAATCGACGTGTTTTTACACGTTTTATTTTTGAAGGGACGGCCCCCCCCCCCCCTCCTCCCCGGATCCGCCACTGCCCCTCTCTCACCTCGCTCTCTCAGCTCCACCATTCCTCTCTGTAGAGGAAAGCGAGAGGAACGGTGGAGCTGAGAGAGCGAGTTAAGAGAGGGGCAGTGGCGGATCTGGGTGGGGGGGGGGCCCCTTCGAAAATAAAAATGTAAAACACGTTAATTTTACCCCACCCCCCCACGCCCCCCCCCCCTGCCGCTCAAGGGGGGGGGGGCAAAATTTAGAGGGCCCCCTCCCAAAAAAAAAATGTGCTCACTACCCCACTAAGGGGAGGTTAAAGGGGGAACAATAAGTAGAGGAAAGCGAGAGGAACGGTGGAGCTGAGAGAGCGAGGTAAGAGAGGGGCAGTGGCGGATCGGGGGGGGGGGGCCGTCCCCCCCCCCCCCACCTTCAAAAATAAAACGTGTAAAAACACGTTAATTTTACCTTTTTGCGCTCAGTGGGGGGTTGGGGGGGGGGGTGGCGGGTAGTAGTGAGCACATTTTTTTGAGGGAAGCCCTCTAAAATTTGCATCCCCCCCCCTCCCCCTTGAGCTCAAGGGGGGGGGGGGGCGGGGCATCTCCCCCAAAAGGTTAAATCGACGTGTTTTTACACGTTTTATTTTTGAAGGGACGGCCCCCCCCCCCCCTCCTCCCCGGATCCGCCACTGCCCCTCTCTCACCTCGCTCTCTCAGCTTCACCATTCCTCTCAGTTTCCTCTACTTTCTGTTCTCCCTTTAACCCCCCCCCCCCCCATTAATTCCTCTTTTTCCCCCTGCTTTCAGAGTCTCCTCATTGTATATTATATCAACTCCCATTTCTTGGCCTTCCTCCTCTTTCAGCCTAACATCATATATCGGGCATATATCATTATTATTGTCCCACTCATTTCTAGCCCTTCCTCCATTTTCTTCCCCATTTCATCCTCTTTTTCCTCACTCAATCCATCTCCTCCCTTCTTCCCTATTCTACTCTATATACCTCTCTCTTCTACCTCCTGCTCCCGCCCTCCTTTACCCCTCCAATTCTGTTTTCCACACTCAGTCTCCTTCTCACCTCGTCCCCTTCTATTCTCTCGATCCTCCTTCCCCACCCTCTCTAAACTCATTCTATCGCCTCATTCGCCGTCTTGCTCATCGTGTTGATATAGGTGATATATTACTATATTATCCTTGTCTCCTTATGTAGAAAACAAAACCTGTTACAATACAAAATATGGGGCACCTATCCCTCTTCACCAACCTCTCCCCGAATCAAAGAATATGTACAACTCATGGTTGGGAGGAACAAAAATTTAAAGGAATCAATGTTACTGATCATGCTGAGCTTATAATGCAGTCGCTTGTCTTCACACATTCTTTATATATGAAACAGCCCGGCAACTGAGTGGCCGGTGGCCGCCTATCACACTGCCCAAATCGCGTTCCAGAGAAGAACAAAGTCCACACAAAGAAATAAAATTCTCGACAAGAGTCAAGTGTTGAAGTGGATAGTAACTTTATTACAATTTATTACATATAATCATGAAAAGTCACATCTATGGGCTGGAAGCCCCCAACTCTGCTAAAACTTTAGCACCTCATGGCGGCAAAGGAAATGAGGTATGAAACAAAATGAGGAAGTCATCCGAAAAGTAAAAGCTCGTGCCAAAACCCATTTTATACCTTCTGACACGTGTGTCGCCCCTTAATAGGGCGTGTCACTACGAGGCATTGCGTCAAATTAATCCCTGGAACCATATACACCCATATTAAAAGGAAATTTAATAATTTTGCGAACTTAACCTCCAGAGTTGAGCTCACCGGACCCACCATTACTCCTCTACAATCCATTGATGTGTATTGCATGTAGTCCACAGTCAGGAGGGTCACAAACCCCTCTACATGTACATCCACTGTCACATCTTGATTCTTGAGATGAACTCGGTAGAAGTATCCACATTGTTTTGGAGTTGCATGCTCCTTCTGGTGACTGTTCCCCCCTTCAGCTACTAGTACAGAAAAGTCCAATGGCATCCTTGTACGCAATTCCGACAAGCCGGCTGTTCATGAATAAAATATAAACTATTTTCAAATAGTATACAACTTTAGGAAGTCAAGCTGACATCATCAGTGTATTTCTTCTTCTTTTTCTTCTTGTTCTACTTCTTCTAGTAAGTAATCTTCAAAGAGTTATTCGTTTTATAAAAACATATTGTTCGTTCGACAGGAGTACATTCCTTATTTTCCATGCTTATCAGCCCAACGACAGATCCCAGATAATTATAATAATACATGGTCTTCATGGTCTGAAATGAAATTACTGTATTACCAAACATGCCTTTCATTACTAATATACTACGTTTGCGTAAAAGATCTAATTAAACATTCAGACCATTGTTTTTATGTTTAAAATCACCAATCCAAACGTTGAACTTGGGTTACTGTTGTTAAGAAAATATATTGTGAAAGTGGGATGGGTTGCATGTGGTAAGGATGTGTTGCATGTTAACAATTGCAACAGAAAGTTCTCGCTCTTCTATGGGGCGACTTACTTCAGACACTGTCATCTGGCCTCCGAGCTTTAGACAGCAAGGTCCTTGTCTACCATATCATTGTGAGCTTCTCATTCTACCCTTCATTTGCGTGAAATACATTACATGTACAGGCACCTGTTTGTATAGAGACATAAAATAAATTCACTTTTACGGCATGTTCATGAAAGCAATGTGAAGTACTAATTATAAAGTGAACAGCAGGGTAGGGTTCTTGCAGAATTTCTAGAACTCGCAGTAAGGGTGTAATAAATATAAACTTTGAACAATACTGGTATGTAGAAAGGGATTTAGGGTAGCCCGAAATTGGGTCTGGCAATGTTTAATACATTTAGGGTTGACATTATGTTTAGCAATGGATCCAGGATTAAAGTTAAGAATTCATTTTGTGTTACAACATAACCAGTACATAAATGCCAATAGAGCACGTTGTAAAAATCGCTGAATTCTTTTAATTGGTAATACAGTGCTACATGTTTCACAAACTGCAGGCCAGTGTGTTTTTACTTTATAAAATCTATTTTAAATGATACTGTGTTACATACTTTTTTTTCTTCCACTCTACATCATGTTTCTGCTTTCACAATACAGAGGAAGATTTTAAAACTACCATTGATGAGTAAAAGATACATGCTGCTCCACCAGCACCTGGAAAATCAAGTTGTACAACACCTTCTCCTGAGACAATTGCTTCACATAATTTTTCTACACTATTAAACTTCATCCCTAGGCCTAACCCTAAACCTAAACCACCTTAATCACAATTCCAACCCTCAGTCTAACCCTACACCTTTGACAAAATAAAGCCTAGAGTAGTCGTTGCAGGAGCAAATGTTGAGTTACTAAGAATGCCATGACAGACTCATATGCTATGAATTTATCTCTGTTTCTTTCCCTGATTTGTTAAAAAAACATTGTAATATGCATTATGAATTACCAGTCCATTGTGCTTCGCTCATATATTGCCAGGCACAAGAGGCCATCGCTTAGAGGTAAGGGGCAGAACATCAAGACTGGAAGTGGAACCTCAAGGCACCCCATGATCTCTCAACAGCAAGCCCTTCCTCTCCATCTCTGGAACAGAATTATAAAAATATTCAATAAATATTAACCAAATATGTAAGAATACACAAAAATTGCATTATTTTTTTCTTCTTCAATTGTCTTCAATGTTTACTTTCTTTTTCAGCAAAATATGAAGGTCAATTATTTTCTTTTTGCTTGTCATTCTGTTTCGTGTATAGGACTCCCCCCCCCCCCCCCCTCCCCCATCCCTTCTTCAAGGCCTTCAAATGTTAATTATAAAAAAAATATATATTGGAAGTTAAAATACACTATAAATAAACACTACAGCAACTTGTTAGTAGACATCTTGTTGCACACATACCATGTAGCCACCCCTGAATCGATACTTCTCATACCAGCCCTTTGCATACCCCTCCAACTTGGCCTTATTTAATGCCCTCACCCATTTAAAAATTTCCTTTTACTTGACTAACTAAACAGGTGAAGTTTTAAAAAGTCCAAGTTAAAAAAAAAATTAAAAAAAATTACCTTTTCTTGTTGTGGTCCGTTTTCTCCAGGACATTCTTGTTTCAGGCACATACTCAAAGAAGCAAGCATATGGTAATACACTCTGTATATTTCCTGTAAAAGAGAGGGGGAAAATTTATTCTTAAAATAGCTAGGTTCACATTCAGACTCAGTGACTGAAAACAACAGTCACTGCTACAATGTTTGCAGTCTAAAGACTGAGAGTAGAGACAGAGTCTTGACGTAAACTAAGAGACATAGAGTCAAGACTGCGCCAAAAAAAGATCAATACTCTAGAGTAAATTTAGAAACCACTAGCATGGCTAGGCACTAGACTACACTACACTGCAGAGTGCAGTATACTTCTTCTCCTTCTTGAAGATAATCTGCCTCCTATCCTTCAATACCGGTACTGAAGATTCTTGCAGATATTCATGTATATATATATATATATATATATATTCCGCCTGAGTGGGGTGTGCAGGTAGACCACTACATCAGGTTTTTCCCCTATTCTTATACGAATAGTGCCGTGGGTTCTTAACGTGCAAGGGTAGTGATTATCCTGTACACGGGGTCTCCTTTTAACATCCTATCCGAGACGGATTGTTTTCCATGTAACATAGCCTGCGTCTATGAAACAACAAGGGGAGGGGCACGTTAACACACAACGCTTGCTTCAGTCATCCGCTTGGGTGCGATTCGAACCCAAGATCTTTGGGCCGACAGGCAGACGCTTTACCGACTGAGCCAATTTGCCTCCTAGTCCTCCTACTGTCTACCGACTAGACTCTAGATTATTTACATTTCTATTTTAATTCTAACTTAACTAAAGTCTAGTGAAATCTTTACTCCAGGGAGCTCCGTCACCGAAGCCCTTCGGAGGCCGTAGGCGGAGTTCTCTGAAGCATGTACATGTATAGCATGGAGTTAGTGAAATCTAAACACTGTTTGGGGGTTTGCAGTTTATTGCAGGAGTTGTTGTTTTGGCTGCTTACAGCTTAGCCTGCCCTTGAAATAAAAATGGAATTTTCAATTCTAAATTTATTAAATCCGACAGCCAAGTCCGGATAACAGCAATGGATGACAGTAGATCTACTACTACAGTATACCACTCCAGCAAAGTATAGACTGATATAGACCGAAAGCTTCAGTCTCTGATATCGACGGTTGTTCTGCTGAAATTGCATCTGGCTCATCTGACCGCCTCTATACATAGACTGAAGTACGTCCTATGGTGACTGAGTGGAACAAATGGTTTGGTTCGGCAGGACCGCGATGAATGAGATATGCAACAAGATTTTACTCTTTACATCCTCATATATTCACTTTGGCTGTAAAATTACATTTGACTATATTAACAAATAAAAAATAACAAAGAAATATCTACTTTGACTTACGATAGCTTGCTCATTTAGATCCTACATTAACAAGTCAACGCAAAGCGTAGCATCCCCTCGCAGGGTACAAATGGCCTATATACATGTACATCAGAACAAGTTAACTCCATTGGACTATACTATTATATTACTAGGCAAGGAAGTTAACCACATTTTCACATATATGACCTTTCACCTTTCACCTACATACTCGGAAATTAAACTTAGCCTGTATTTTGATATCATGTACCTTCATATCAAATTTCATTAAAATCCGTCAAACATTACCGAAGTTATTGATCGGAATCCAAAATTGTTACGGACGCACGCACGGACGCACGGAAGGGCGGACGGCAGTGTTTCTATATCCCCTCCGACTTCGTTGCTAGGGGATAATGATTAATCCGAGAAAGTCTTGTAGTCAACATGATTCGTTGTCAGCCACCTGGTTTTTAGATGATGAATATTCATTTTTTCTAGACTAGTACTAGCCTAGATCTAGTAGTAGTAGTAGACCTCTAGGTGTCATCAATTGTCACTAGATCTAAGTAAAGTACACATTTTGAGTGAAATCAGCTGAGTTTTGTACAGTGCTGTGTGAAATGTTGAGAATCAATAGCACAGCTTTTAATACACAGCCAGGACGCAGGAGGCGAGTTTGCTCAGTTAGTAAAGCGTCTGCCTGTCGAAGCAAACATGGAGATATAGATCTAGGTCACGTCTACTAGAATAGCGCTTAATACACATGTCTCTCAGCGCCTTTACTTTAGGCCTAAGCGCTTTACAACAAGTATATAGACCCTAAATATTATTAGATCAATATAATAATATTATTATGATGAGATCTACTATCCTTCTTCTTCAAGATAATCTGCCTCCGGCCTCCTTCAATACTGAAGATTCTTCAAGATGCCTGCCCTAGAATCTATACCATTGCCATATACTTTAGTAGTACTACTAGGCCTGATTGGGGTGTGCATGTGGACCATTACACTAGGGTCTAGATTTCACTACTTACTAGACCTCTAGCTATAATTTATAGCTACGAATAGTGCAATGAAATGGTTCTTTGCAAGGGTGACTCTCCTGTACACGGGGCCTCCATTTAACGTCCTAGTCAGTAGTCTATCCTGTTTTCCACTTGACATAACCTGCGCCTATGAACAAGGGAAGGGGAACGTTAACACACTTCAGTCATCCGCCTGGGTTCGGGTCAAACCCGGGATCTCCCTTCTTAGATCTAGACTAGACCTATATAAAAATTAAATATTATTTATTATTATTATTATGCAGCTAGGCTATGTATGTTCAGTAGACAGTAGGCCGTAGGGTCTGTTGCGAAAATGCCCGGGAGTTCTAGGGCGGGCACTACATGCAGCTTCCGCTCTCAGGTCGCGCCTGAAATTGGGCAATTTAATTAGATCCGTCTAACTTAGGCCTACCCATGCACTCGCCCCGGCACACGAGCTCTAACTCTCAGGATCAATCTTTGTTTAACCTCCGGAAAGTATTCAAATATCAAAAAACACATAAATATCACCTTATGAATACGAAATTACGGAATAAATATGACATGTACTTACAGGATTTCTACAGAAAACCGTGTCCAGCACCGAAGTTGCCTAGCTGTTACTGTTGTCACAGATAAGGTCGTTGTTTTAGTAGTTGGATATAGGCGCGCGCTAGATCTTTAGAGCGAGCGCGACAGTGCAATTAGACTCGTTCGCGAACTATCAATACATATTATTGACTATATAAACTTGTTATTTGTTTTATGAAACGGATTTTTACTTCTATCGCAGATTGAATTCTTAATTAGATGTGTTATAAATAACAAATTTGTTATATTTATTCGATTCTGAGTTCAATGCTGCGGATATATTCGAGTCTCTTAAGACTTCTGGTGCATTTGAGTCTTGAACAAGACTATTCAGTCGCTACCCTTGGTAGGCTGTTCTTAAAGAAAAGATCCGCAATTGTCAATGACTGCTAATTTGTGTCGATCACGTTGTCATTTAAGTTGTAGGCAGTTTTGTTTGTTAAAGTTCTGTTTCAAAGGGAAACAATTATCTTCATAAGCCAATTAAGTCGAATTCAGAAGAATGTTAGATGGTGCAGAGGTACAGCTCAATTAGACTATACTGTGAAGTGTGAAACTAAGGTCAGTATAGCTAGAGAAACACTGATAATGAATATATGATGATGACGATAATAATAATAATAGTAATAATAATGATAATAATAACAACAATAAAAACTTACAATAATGATAATAAACCATATGTTTGAGGCTTGGAGCTTTTATGTCACTGAGTCAATTCAGTTCGCACCATTTGACAGTTTTGGTTAAATTATGCTCTCGCCAGATCAGACATTGAATATATATTTTTCAAATTAAAACTTTGTATGTATTTAAAAACAAAATTGAATAGCGGAACTACAATTCATCGCCCCAGATTTAATACCGCTTGAACACTCATGCTGAGGATCAATTTACAAGAAACATAATAGCATATATACCTCAAAGTTAATTGTGCTGAAAATAAAGTTTATTGAGGGGGTGCATTAAAAGAAAACATATGGAGATAATGAATAATAACATATGCAAGGTAAACCAAAAAAGCCCAAATCTATACCATATAGATGAATACCAAGGTTTGATTGTTCTAAAACGACTGCAGGATTAAATAAATTCCTATTATGCGAATGATTTATTTAACATGAAATGGGTATACATAAACATTGTTAATATCGTGATATCCAATAATCATACAACTTAAATAGTTTCATACACACTAAGCAGTGGCAAACCCTACACACACAACAGCTCTTACATCTATTTGTCACATATTGCAGCTATAATCTTCTATAGATTTCTTGTGTTAGAATATTCACCACATAATGTGTATAATTTTGTTAGTTTTACACTAAGTATTATGGAAAGACATAAGAACGTATTAGGTTCAACTTTGCATATGAACTGCATAATAAATAAATGGCAGGAAAAAAAAAATCTGAATTCGTCTAATTGCTACGCAAATTCTACCTTTAATTAAACGTAATTAAACGGCGTGATACACCCTTTCCTGCATGTAAAATACACGACGTGTAAATCGATTTCCACACAATCTGTCACGAATGGGATCCATCCTGAATGGAAAAATGTGTATGTACGAAGGTTTACAGTTCGAGATGGTGTTATTGTCCTGTTTAGGTACTTTGTTCAACTTTTTGTCTTGCGCTTTAAATTGATGATTCAAACTTTGTAGAGTGATAGTTCATGCCATTACATATTTTTAGAATCAATTTTTGAAACACGGTTACATTAAAAACATATTTTAAAAATTAATTAACCTAATCTATTTTGAAGAGCGCCCTCGCTTTTATCCTCGTATCGACGTACCTAATAATATTGCACTTTACTTTTATGTCAGCTTTTTTTCTGGTCAATATAGAGGTTTCTTTCAGCTAGATTCCTTTCGTGTGCATTCAACCTTCTTTCAAATTGGTCTTACAACTGATTGGATTCAAATGTTTGTCCCTAAACGGAAAATGTGCTTAAATAGCGCATTGTTCTTAATATGTGTGCCATGTTTTGTCAATGGAGGCTTCTAATTGTAGCCACTGCCCCCTTTTAAATATAAGACGGATTATCTACAAACTATATTAAAACCGTGTAACAATTTAGGAAATTTATCAAGGAGAATTACAAAAAATGATTATAGATTATTGAAAATAAAATTTAGCCATGCCCATACATTCAGTAGAATTGCCTTAGTAAGATATATTGAATGTCTTAAATCATAGATGTAATTTTAATTTTAACGGGGCATTGCAGGAAAATGTGAAAAATAGTATTTGACAAAATATTGTGCATCAGTTTATAAAATGTACATTGTATGAGTGATGAGGGGCAGCATTGTAATGAAAAGCTTGACAATTTTGGCCCTAGAATATAGTTTTTTGATTTTGTTGTTACATAAGAGGGTTTTCATGACATGCAGTGAAATCACAGGGTTATATCAATGCCCTTCTAGTTCCCAATTTGCGACATAGAGTAGAGAACACCGATGTGTTTTGAACAGCTATCATGTTTCTGTGGAGATCCAGAATATAATCTAGCTCTGAGCAGATGTTTTACTTTTCTCGGAATCTCACAGCCCTTAGTCCAAATATTTTTACTTTACTTTAGCGGCGTCCTACCGGTTTCTCGTAATATGATGGACCAGGACTCCCCTCTCCAAATCTCAACAACCCATTTCACATCAAGTCTCTCTTAATCACACCAAGGCACAGCTGGCAGCCATTATACTTAAAGTATGTGGCGTCTACACTCAGGGGCGGATCCAGCCGGCGAAAAGAGGGGGGGGGGGCAAATCTTGAGAAAACAATTTAGCGCCGACTAAGCCGGCCGGTGAAAAATGAAAAAACGCGGGGGGGGGGGGGGGGGCTGGGTGTAGAAGCACATTTTTTTTGGGGGGTACAGTTTTAGAGGAAAAATTTAGCGCCGACTCAGCCGGCTGTGAATAAGCCGGGGGGGGGGGGGGGGTAAGAGCACATATATATTTTTTTAATATATTGGGCCCACTTCGTGAGAAAATATTTAGCAGCGATTCATCCAGTCGGTGAATACGCAGGGGGGGGGGGGTGTAATATTTTGTTTTGGTGTGGGCGAAATTTTTTAAACAAATTTTGGGCGCCGCTTTTGTTTTTGTTTAAAAAAAGGTTAAATTTACGTTATTATCCTATTTTTTTAAACATTTTTTTTTAGACTCGAGGGTGGGGGGGAGCAGGGCCGGAAAAATCGCCACGTGGATCCGCGTCTGTCTACACTGACTTAATGGCACAAACGAACAATTCAAAGACATGAAATTGCAAAAGAATAAATCTCATCCAGTTTGAAGTACATGTAGTACAATACTGATAAAATCGTTTATTAAAGATATAATTCTTCTGTCAATATTGTTAGAAGAAACACATTCTTGGTAATAATATAACGTCGGGTATTTAGGGTAGCTGAACAACAACAAATGTAAAAACACATAGATGTTTATACAGGCAAATAAAGTACAAATTGCATTCAGAGAAAGGATCCATCACCAAAGAAAAAAACAAATTATAATAGAACCTACAAATGTACTCGTTATTACACATCTCATGATTGCAATTAATATAAAGATGTCAATACAAGTTGATACTATGAAAGAGAGAAAAGACTAATGCACATGCCTCTCAAAAAAGACATACAAAAGACATAACCTCGCACTCATCAGAGCGAAACTGGAGAACATAGAGCCAAAATAACTACACTACTTTAAGATCCTTTCCTATCCAATCCAACAAGTCTGAAAATTTGAGACAAAAGGCATCATTATGTAATTGCTGAACTAACCCAATTACACATTCCTCTATCGATTGATTTGCTTGAGAGGAATACCTATATGGGGGGGGGGGAGGGGTATCTGAAATGATATGTGACATCCCATCAAGGAGTGAAAAGAAAAGTAAAGGAATGCAACATGATCGACCCCTCCCACATATGCTCCAACTTGAGATTCCAGTTATCTGTCTAAACAATTAATTCAATTAATAAGAGCAGCAGCCCCCCCCCCCCCATGACATCAGTGCCCTCTCAGTAACTCAACCCATGCTAAACTATTAACACTACCGATTAATTATCAAAAACCAAGATCATGACAAGATATCAGTTGAAAAGTCTTAAACTGCCTATAACAGGAATATCAATTATTTAAGTTAAACTTACACTGTACATGCACTATGTATTTTCTGAGAAGACTGTAGGTATTTGTTTAACCTTTTCCCTCATAAAAGATAGAGAGATTATATAAAACTTGCACACCAGAGAATTCGAAAATTTACCAGCAATTACCCTTAGCTTAATTACCTAATGTGATGGGTGTATTTTTGCTACCAAAGAATACATGCCAAAATAAAATCAATATGATTTTAAAGAATTGTATACATTTGAATGTGGGCAATTCAACTAAAATTGACCATGAGCCGAACTCATGAAAATTGGCAATGACTTCAAAAATATATATTTCCTGTAATGACAAATTTAGTACCAAACACAGGAAAAAAGGTATACAAATAGGAAAAAAATCACCCCGTTCTTTTCTTTGAGTAGAATAATAATATTGAAAATTGTTTACGCATGGCTTAATTGGGTTAACATCTAGCAAGAACTTTAGTACCCAAAAAATGCTCCAAAAAGAAATTGTATAGCAATTGTAAATAGTATAACCTTATATTTAAACAATTATGTTCAGAGTATAAGCTTTTGTTGATACCTAAATAAGACTTATTACTTATTGAGCTCTAAAACTCATACAGTTTTGAATTAAACCGACAATGGGTAATGAAAGAAATGAAATCCCATCGCAAACACAAATAAAAGCAGTCACAAAAAGTCAACACCACCCTCTCCTCAGAAAATACATGCCTATAATTGTGATTTCAAAATTCTGTAATAACCGATACATTGGTTAATTGGTGTGAAAAACCTAAATACAAGCTAAACATAATGAATAAAAAGATTGATTAAAAAGATACTTCATTCTGAGATGACTCTTTTGTAATTAATCAAAATTGTAATAATAATCATAAATATGCATGTAAGTACTTTAATTGCTGATTTAGAGAGAAGGAGAAAAAGTACATGAGAGGGGAGGATAAAAGAATGAAGAATGGAAAAGAGAAGAATGAAAAACAATAATATGGTAAGCAAAAATAAATAAATACAAACATGACAAAGATAATTAAAATCACAGTTGGTTGTTAAGGAGTTGTACGATATAGGGAATAATTGAAGTGCGGTGTCTCTCAGTTCTACAATAGGGTATAGTTATGTGTAGAGAGTTTCATAGTTCATGGCAAGAGGTTTGGCGACGAGTTGGCGATAGAACATAATTCGATCTCGTGATGACTTAAACAGTTTGAGAGAAAAGGATTCAAGAAGGACAAGACGGCAAGAAGTTAGACTCTGGAGAGAAACGAGTGGTTTCATACAACTGTTCTTATCCAAGGATAATACAGCAGACACGTTTCTGCACTTTCTTCAGACTGCAAGATAACTGTTCGGGAAATTGATGTGGACCAAACTGGAGAAGCGTATTCTAGCGAAGATCGGATATATGTCGAGAAGATGTCTGCTAGATCTTCACATGATACTCTGAGATGTCGTAAATGTATAGTCGCTTGCCGGCACTTGATATCATATCAAACACTTGGAAATTCCATTTGAGATCTGACTGTAACTCCCAGAATTGTCGGAGTGGTGCAGTTTTGGATGGCCTTGTGGTCTAGGTGCAGCATTTGAAGGGCTGGTTGGATACACTTGAGGAAAACTTACTTGGATTTGGTTTTGAACTGCTCACGTGAGTAAAATTCCTTGTCCATTACTAGCTAGTACTTCTGTACTTGTCATGTCTAGTATAGTTACATAGAGTCCAGTTTCTCTGCAACTATTCAGTTACATACTGTGCAATGCAGTGAATGCTCCTGATGGTAAAATGTATCTAAATCACTGACTGTTCTTGCCCCTTTTAATTCTCCCGCAAGATGTCTGAAATGACCATGGTTATTTCAAAATCGCATGTCTTTTCAACTGGAGTTCACCATTCTTTGGGATGTGCTGTTTTGTTTTGGGGAAACCAGGTGAATATTGCTCCACTGATAACTTTGGTCGAGCCATTTGATGCAGTGTTGAAGTTGTTCCTTTGCTAGTAGCTCTATCAAATAAAAGAAACAAAAGAGAAAAGAAAAAATTCATTAAATTTTGATAAAAAGTGAAGGAATAATGTAATAACGGATGCTGAGCTTGAGCAAAGCTGCAAAGGAGATAAAAAAAGGGACACCAATCAGACTACTGTAAGATAATTTTTCATTTCAACACTTCGACACAAATTTCCTTACGTGCTTGAGGCTCTATTTTGTTTCCTTTGCAGGACTTTATCTGTTTCAAAGTATTGCAGACTGCTGGCCTCAACTTATCTTCACATTACTGATTTTTTTTAAAATAAATAGTGTATAATATAGGCTTAAACACTATCATTTTAATCTTGAATAAATACCCTTTTTACTTTGTACAGATTAATGTGGCACATTTAAACATTAATATGAATATCATAAGTAGGTGTTTCTTCTAAATGATCCAACAGATGCAATACTAATTGGTAAAGATCGAAAATTACATATCTTGAAAACAGTCCAACATGAAGAAAACTGCACGTTCTCGCAAAACAGTTTATGTTATGCCTCAACAATAACGTTTGCTGTAAAAAGTGTGTGACTATTTCAACACTCTATGCTAGTGGGAGGCGGGTCCGCCAAAACATATATCTTGAGATCAAAGTATCATTAGATTAAATTTTCATTCCTGGATTTTGTACAGTTTGGGGTTTCAGAGATTAAAAAATAAAAAATAAAATCCCTCCATTGTGTAAATTCTATAACGTTATCTGTATTAAACAATGTGAGAGTTTTTTTCTATTGGCATAAAGAGAAATCCTTATGTGACCTTTGACCTACTTACCCCAAAATATAATCAGATTGTCTTCCTAAAGTGATACATACATGTACTATTAGCAGGTTTGAAGTTCATACCTCAAATGATTACTAAGATATCGCAATTACAAGGCTTAAAACGCATTCATTAAAAAAAAAGTGGCAACAACCAAAGGAAATTGGAAATGCCCTTTAGGCTCCCTGCACCAAAAGCAGGCATGGTGTTAGGACTTGTATGTGACAGAAGTAATTGTGAGGCAAAAGAAGCTGTGAAGGTGGAAGGATAGTGAGGATATCGTACATGATCAAGAATGTCAAATGCAATCAGATCTATAAACGAAACTTAAAACAGAATTGGGTGTACAGAATCATGCTACTTGTATGACATCAAAGTATGCCCCCCCCCCATGCCCCATGCTAAAACAAAATTCACTCAAATGTGAAGATGCAAGGAAATTTATAAAATTGACTTAATCTCTGGGACAATCACAAATGATGGGAACACTGGATGTAGCATTAGGTGTATAGGATCATGCTACTTGTATAGCATCAACGTATGACCCCCGCCCATGATGATTATACGACTGAGAGTACGTCAACCATGATCACTGCTGTTAGTGAGACAGCCCCACATCCATTGCTGCTTCGATGTACTTACCACAATATGTAATTTCTTTCATAGCAGGTAATTAACAGGCAAGTGGTTGTGTCTAAGGGTTGAATAACAGCTTCAATTGAGGCAAAGTGTCCCCAGTGCTGTCAGCTGCACCATAATCAGGCACGGTGTTTGATAGGGCTTGTGACAGAGGTAATTGTGAGGCAAAAGAAGCTGCGAAGGTGGATGGATAGCGAGGATCTTCTACATCTTCAAGCATGTTAGGTTTTCTGTTTGTATTAAAAAGATGCAATATGAAAATAAAATTAAAAAATTGCTCAAACGGCATTCGATCACTCCAATTTGAAGATGCAAGCAAATTTATAAAATTGACTTAAATAATGTTTGGAAAAATCACAAATGATAGGAACCACTGGATGCTGAATTGGGTGTATAGGACCACCCTACTTGTATGGTGCAAAGTATAACCCCCCCCCCTATGGCTTATATTCATGACTGAGAGGTCAACCTTGATCACTGCTGTCAGTGTAAGGGTTGAATAACAGCTTCAATTGAGGCTTAGGGGGGGGGGGGGCTAAGTTTTCAGAGGGGGGGGGGGGGTAAAATGTCCTTTTGCGGTAATTGTCAGGGGTGATTGTCCAGGGGGGGGGGGGTAATAGTCTATAGAACCCTATAACAACACGTACTACACCGATGCAGAATTAGGTGCATAGGATCATTACCCCCCCCCCCCTCCCTCCACTATAAATAGCTTTCCCTGAATTGTTCAAGTCAGTGCTTATTGTGTACTACTGTATATGCCCTTTGCTTGTTCGTATACAACAGTAATTACCAAAACAATAACATTTTTTTCTTCAAAAATAGAGTTGGGCCAGTGTATGATCCTAAGAAACAATTTTACCCCAAAAAAATTACATTGATAACTCATTTCAATGAAAACATATAAAATCTGATTGATTAAAATATAATGAAATTATAACATAAAGAACAATTAATATACTCCATCTACAAAATATTCAGTGAAAAATCCTGGTTATTATGTGTTAATGGCCAATAACATGCTGTCTGCTCCATAATGCATCATCATTCCATTTTGCCATTTAATGGTCCCAAATACAAAAATAGATAGTTTTTTTTTTTTTTTTTCAAATCTTGTGATGTGTATTTCTAACAATGAGTTATTCCTATCATTCTCTATCTTTATGAAAAAGAAAAATAATAATTGCAAATTACAATTATGGATGTGGCTCTTTTACTTGTCCTTGCATGGCCCTAGCTTGACTTCCTGCAGGGTACTTTGTGCCAAGTTATTTCTCTAAGAGTGGAATTGATGTGAGGAATATTGCCATTTTCAGTAGGGGCACTGGTCTGAGAATGAAGATTGTCCGCATAAACAAGAATATCCTGGTAAACGCGGACAAGTCTCGACCTAAAAAAATAAGGATAGTCTGCAATTTTCACAGACGTTTTTTCTTCTTCGGTGCTCTGCGGGTACAGGGTTCCTGATCCGCGTGCTGGCAATTAATGCGAAAAAACGGATTCCGCGTAATAAAATACCCCCAGTTCACCGTCTACTTTCTATGGGTTGTCCGTCTTCCCTAGGATTTATTGTTCATAAAAGTGAAAGTCTCTGCGTAAGTGTAAAATGCATTATGGAGCATCATCGCGGAATTCGTTTTTCGCATCACCAACGCGCGGATCAGGAATCCGGATCCTTCACAAAAATGTGGATGATCCTTATTTTTCTGGATGCGAATGGTCTTCGTTTACGAGGGTATTGTCGTTTATGCGGACGATGCTTATTCACGTACCAGCACCCCTACTGATTTTGTGAATAAACCATTGTTGTTGTTTTTTATCGTGTAGGCCTATATAATCTACAGACATGTGCAAGCATTGCGCACAATGAACCGTTAGGCTATACTGTGCAGAGTCCTTGAATGAGTGGTGGAATATTTCACAAGCATGTCAAGAATTTGTAGACAATATGGTCATCTTGACTATAAAATAATTATTTAAAATGAAATACCTACATAGTACATTGGCTATATAGCGCCAAACATGCCAAATGAGGAGAGTGAGCAGCACAAATAGCCGCAGTATTATCAGGGTTTGCCCAAAATTTCATTGAATTATCTGTTGATCTAGACAGAGTCTATCATAAAGTCTATCGATGCGCAAACGCTAGTGAAACAAAGTGCAATGGAATAAAATCAAGCTTTCAAGGGGCATTTTTTGCAGTTTTTCAACGCGATTTTGAGCTGTGACTGTGAGTGTGAATCAGATGAAATTAAATAAGAGAACTGATTTTTTAAGGTTATTTAAACTGCAGTATGATTTTGAAGCATCATAATGATTTAGATCTATATTCAATATTCAATTGAACAATAATCTACATTTTCTCCTATTTATAATTTAGTAGGCCTAGACACCTAACGTTAGATCTAGATCTAGGCTACCGGTATTTGTTTTGTAGACCTAGAAATCTACATGCATGTGTGGAAAAGTACTAATAGGAAATGAGTTTTATGACGTCGATACCGGTTAATTAATGGCTAGACCTTATGCATTGAAATTATAGGAGTGTGAAGTGGAATTTGGTATGCTCAAGTTGGATGAATTTTGATTGTACAACACTTTTTCGTAGAAAAATTGCCAACACACACACACAAATAACGATAGAATCACACACAGAAAAGTTTATATTTGGGACTAGATCTAGATAGGTCTCATGAAATACAAAGGCAAATGGTTTTCAAACAATATTAGTCCTTATAATTAGACTCTATCGATTATTCCTCTGACTTAGATGAATATCTAGATCTATATATTTAAAACTTACGGTATACATTGTAGATATTTTTGGAGTGAAGACAAGGAACCACCAGCAGGGCAAGGCTAGCTGCGCCGACCAGCTGAAACTGTATCTGATGCTAGCTAGCCGCAGGTATGCGAGCTCTGCGGGTCTAGTCTAGCGGGGACGCCGGCGGTCGACGCCAGTCCTGGGCGTACTACAGAGAGCTAGCCTTGCCGGGTCGCGCTAGCTAGCCCTGCCAGCTAGGCCGGACCCATGGGGAGCGTCGGGGATTTAATGCCCCCTTTTCCTTCCAAAAAAAGCCAAGAATTTTCAAATAAATGTTCAGTTTACGCATTCAGAAATGCCTCAGAATGTACCATAAAGCATCTTATAGTTCAATTTTTTTTCCGGGGCCCTTTGGTCCCGGACCCCACGCCGATTTAACACTTCACGCCCCTCCTTTAAAAAAAAACTCTTGGATCCGCCGCTACAGCGGGCGGTCGAGCATGATGTATTTCGCATAGGCTGCACTCCCTGATAATACGCACGCGTATTCCGCACAAGCATTCCCAGCAACTTACTGTTACAGAATATAATCTAAAGGCGACGATCTACAGAAGCTGAGTAGCGCGCGCGCGCTGGAAGACTTGTTTCCTCAGTATCTTACTGGGTCATCACTATACTCTAGGAGACAATATAGTTCCGGTACCTTACTATTGCAACTATATCACCTAGGTTATCAGATTATATTCTGCTCTGATATTAACCGACCACATTGGGTAATCCACTACGGTACTTTGCTGACTCGATTATTGGTATCAGGTGGTCATAGCCACTGAGTGATTTCAAGTTGGGTGTTTAAGGCTGGTGTTAGTGTTTAATAAACACTAACACCAGCCTAAACACCGAAATGGAAATCAGCTGGTGTTAAGGCTTTGACCTCTGAATACCGTCAACTTCCGGTAGCTAGTGTTATCGATTTTGCAAAATTGTCGTCTGCTGAACTGACCTTTGTGGCTGGTGTTAATATTTTACATACAAATGTCCTATTCACTAACACTAGCCCCTAGGGATTAAGCAAATGTTGATTTCCAGTTCGGTGTTAGTGTTGTACCCGCGCACATTCAACGCACGAACGACGCCAATTTATTGTCTGACGACCAAATAAAAATATGTGAAACACGTAATCCTATATTCTTTCGTGTAAAATTAGTTATTTTCTAAGACCAGAGAAATAGGTGTAAATTTATTCTGTACTTTTCATGATATCTTTAGTTTTGATGTACTATTTTTAAATCATCGTCGTAAAATCAAGTATGTGGTGACGTCACGGCTGGTGTTAAGCTATCGATTTTGATATCGGTATCGGGCTCTTAATTTCATCAGCAAATTCTCCGCTCGATTTAAGAGCTCTTGACTGCTCTAAACACTAACACTAACACTAACACCAAACTTGAAATCACTCACTGGCGTACCTATGGGGGGGGGCAGGGGGGGGCAGAGTGCCCCCCTGACGGGCTCCAGGGGAAAAAAAGAAAAAGGGGAAAGAAAAGAAAAGAAAGGAAAGGAAAGAAAAAGAAAAAAGGAAAAGGAAAGAAAAAAGGAAGAAGAGAAAAGGAAGAAAAAGGGAAAAGAAAAGGAAAGGAAAACAAATGGGGAAATTAAAAAAAAAAGACCATGGCCGTACGCACCAGGCGGGGGGGGGGGGGCAGTTGACCCCAGATATTTTGAAAACGTACAGTTTTTTTCCTGAAAATGTAGTGTAGGCCTATACCAAATCCTTCTATTCTACTTTTGAAAATGCAAAAGTACCCTCATGACTAGTTCGGTCGCTCGAACTCCCTTCACTCCTTTTGCTTTTGAGATTCTTCGAAAACTTTTAACGCATCTTTCCCCCTCCCCCACCAGAAAAATATTCCGCATACGGCCCTGAAAAATTAAGACAAATGAAAATAGGAAAATAAAAGTGATATAACAAATTCAAAACTCTTCGCTGGCGCGAACTGCTTGCTAGCCTATTTTGTATTAAATGTTTTCACTTGCTCTTCCCCCTGAAAAAAGAAAAGGATTAGCATTGTCTAGAATACAATTGTGCCTGCCCCGACGGGCCCCGACCTGCAACCATGGCAACAATAACACACAATGTATGTACCAAATGTTACTAAAAGAGACTAATTCATTTTTCTCGCTCGCTACACTCGCTCGCGAATAAAATGAATAGACATTGCTTTTGAAACAATTGTGCCCACCCTTGACCTGCAACAATATAGTCAAAAATGGAAGAGTTTTTTCGCCCTCTCGCCAAAAAGGAATACACCAGTTTACAGTTGTATCAGTGCGCATGCGCAGACATGGGCGCCATTTTAAATGGTGAGTAAACAAAGCCAATGACCTAGAGGTCATGTATTTATGCGTAAGTTAAGATTGCGCCCATGCAAATGATGATGATATCACTGACTGCGCGCTGCGTTGTGCGCGCATATCATCATTTGCATGGGCGCAATCTTAATTTACGCATAAATACCACTGACCTCTGGGTCATTGGCTTTGTTTACTCACCATTTAAAATGGCGCACACAACTGTAAACTGGTGTATTGAATCGCGTTGAACGCGATTGCGTCCATCCTGACCTGCACCAATAAAAACAAGTTTATTTATTAATTTCTATTAAAAGAGATTTTTTTTTTTTGCTTGCTCGCTATGCTCGCTCGCCAAAATGGAATTGACACCGCTAACGTGCCCGCCCCAACCTGCAACAACCAGTTAATAATTATGTACCAAACGTTATTCAAAGAAGTTTTGGTGTGCTCGTGCTCGCCAAAACGGAATTAACATCACCTTAGACATGATTGTGTAAGCCCTGCCCTGCAACAAAAAAATCTGAAATTTATGAACCAACTATCATTACAAAAATTTTGCTCGCTCGCTACGCTAGCTCGCCAAATAGAAATAACACCGCTTTTAATAATCACGTCCCTGACATGGAACAATGAACCCAAGTTTATGTACTACATTTTCCCTATAAAAGAGAAGTGATTTTTTTTTTCGCTCGCTCGCTACGCTCGCTCGCCAAAATAGAAATAACACCGCTTTTAATAATCACGTCCCTGGCATGGAACAATGAACCCAAGTTTTATGTACCATATGTTCCCTACAAAAGAGAAGTGATTTTTTCGCTCGCTCGCTACGCTCGCTAGCTCGTGGAATTATGTGCCCACCACTAACCTGCTACAATATCATTAAAAAGAGAAATGTAGGGGGTTGCCTGCCCGCCAAAATGGGATTGACATTGCCTTAAACACGATTGTGCCCGCCCCCGACCTGCAACAATGAAACAAATTTTATATAGCAATTCATTGAGAGAAAGATGTATTTTCGCTCGCCAGCTAAAATGGGTATAAAATTAGCCTAAACACAATATTGTTCCCGCGCCCTGCATGGGACAATTGAACCAAGTTTACTCTCTTAATTTCTAGGACTTATTTTAAATCCAAGGGGACTTGATTTAGAATAAATTCTTTGGACTTTAAAATAAGTCCTAGAAATAAAGAGAGTTAAGTGGCAATTATTAAAAAAGAAGTGATTTTTTTTCTTGCTCGCTACGCTCGTTTGCAAAAAAATGAAATTAACGTCGCTAACAAGTGAATGTTCCCACCCCCAACTTGCAACAATACCAGTTTATATACCAAACGTTACTTAAAGATTTTTTTTGCTCGCTCGCTCGCCAGAAGTGAAAATTAGCATCGCTTTTTTTTGGTTTTGTTTCGGTCGCTTGCCCCCCCCCCCCCCCCCCCCCCTGACGGAGTACCCCAGGTACGCCACTGGTCATAGCCCCTGTCGGGGGCCTGGCTGGGCTAGACGCTCTTGAATGTTAGAACTTCAGCATTGTCAGAACCATCGAAAAGCCGTCTTGATCGATAGAAACACACTCTTCTAAGGACAATTTTATACACAAATTTGTTGTCTTGCTATCTATTTCTGTTTTTACGGATGGGGTCCAGGGAGTCCCAAGGAACGATGGGTATAATATGCAGGTCATGGCTACCATACAAACGAATTACTTTAGCTTGAAGTTATGTGATTGTAAAGATCCTATTGAAGGGCAGATTACTTGACAAATTAATGTGAAGGAGTCCTAACTGTTTAATAATATGGCGCAGTTTTTCTTACCGAAATAGAAACAAAATTAGATGTAATCTTCTCCCAAAATGGTCAATTTTTCTCGTGCAACAAAGCACAAACGCAAAAGACTGACTAAGACTAATGGACTATAGAAAATAGCCCTAATTAGTGAATCTACACTGCTAACACTACTATTTTGCAAGGTTTTCAAGAGTTTTGTTCAAATAAATAAAATGGTTGCCTGATCCGTACATGCATATCAAGGAAGCTTCTAATTCAGGGTACAGTCGAATAAGGATGTCTAATTTAGGGCAGCTTTACACATGAAAGGCAGTTCCCTTCCATAGTGAAGGTCGTTCCAAGGCTGGAGGATATCATCTCCTGCGTTCCTACGCCGGAAAGGGGCGCAGTCCTCGTTTTTACCGGGGTTGTCCGGCTGAAACGTCAGCCAGGCATCGCTCAAAGTTTAGACTGGATCCATCATACCAAATGAAAGGTCCGGTTGAGCCTGGTGTTGTCTGGTAGGCACCATTCCAAGCCTCATAGACTGGCGGCCCACCCTCTCGAGGACACTTATAAAGAAATCAGTTTGTTTTTTAATCAATAAAATCAGATCGGAAGAAAAGTGAATTAATCATTGTTTATGAACTGCATGTATATGTTCCTATTAGTGCCAACATCGAATTCTGTAGAACTTATTTGCAGGAATTATGAATATGTCATGTATGTCATATCTGTGTAATTTTAACATTAGCAGTGTCCTAGTATTAAAATTATGCAAGGAAACCCGTTTACCTTCTAGACTTCACTGTCAGACACTATTAAGTGACTGACTGACTGACATCTTTTTATCTTTGGTAATAACATACTTAAAATGAGCTGTAACAGGTACATGAGCATTTTGTCTACATCAATAACCCACTACTTGTAATGGCCAAAATTAAACTGATTGAATCTTAATGCAGAACAAGAAGTACGACCACTCGGCAAAAGGGTCTTAAAATCAGACTATTACTTAGGTGATTGAAATCATTCAAATCGATTCGAGAACTGATAGTCTTTATTTTCTCACTAAAAGCCATTTTCAAGCCCTTTCGTTTTGAGGGAAGTTCCAAATTAGTACTGTTTTTCAATGCCGTTGGAATTTAACCTTTTCAATTTTTTGACCCGCAAAGTACGTTTATTTAAGCGCTCGTATCCGTAACGCTGTGATGCTCATGGCACTTGATTATACATTAGCTGGGCAGCCAACGTAACCTTGACTCACTACCATTAATAATTTGATGGAGAGTGGCAAATATAGATAAATATCTTGTCAAAGGACATTAATGCAGGGCTGGCTTCCGAACCCCGTCCTCGTAATCCACAAAATAATCCGTGGTAGAAAAAAAAAAATACCTTTGACAGTTCACATGAATAGAAAAATATGCCGTTGCATTTTCACGAATTTTCACAAATCCTAAGGGCAATTTAAAATCGTTATTTCATCCTGCCATCTACTCTCCCATCCATATACAACCTGTTTTCTCTCTTCCTCTTTTCTTCCCTCCCCCCCCCCCTCCTCGGATCTCTCTCTCTCTCTCTCTCTCTTCATTTCTTTCTCTTTTTCTCTCTCCTGCTCTCTTTCTCCCTCCTCGGGTAACTTCTCTTTCTTTCTCCCCTCATTTCTTTCTCTTTCGCTCTCTCCCACTCTCTTCACCCCTCACTCTCTCTTTCTCTCTCCCTCTCACACTTATACCATGGAGTTGTAATGCACCGTTAATATACTCTGTATCTCTCTTTCTTCTACGGTAATGAATCTAATATATTTTTTCCACTTAGTGCATAATACATCTCCACTATTATGTATAAATTTAATTTGTCCTTAAGTTATTGCTCGGAGCCGTGTAAACAATGATTGCGTATTGTTGGACCACGGCGAATATTGTTTTTAGAGTGTCTCCAACTGAAGCGGAGTTGCCTAATCTACGTGCATGATTAATTGGCTTGATCAATCTAAAGGGCCCCTGCCAGCCAAATGCAAGCTTATCATGTTGGTGTGTGTAGTCCTGCATACATCTCTTAATTTTATATGTAAACTTCTGAATGTGTTTCATAGATTTTTATCTTATTTTATTTTCAAACTAGCTATTAAAGCTCCACCATAAAATATCCTCTAGATTTTATTCTCCTTGTGACATCATCTGTCAGTCATCAATGAGCTAACTTGAAAAAGAGGTATGTAACTTTGCCAAAGTTGACCACCTGCTACAACACGTAATACAAATTAGCAACATAAAAGTTGCTACGTCAGACAAGTTGAAGCATCAACAAGATGTCAAAGACAATGATGATGTATTTTACATGTATGAAAGCATTCAATTCTATTATGATCGTGTGTTGAGCTGGGGGACATTAGTACATACAATTGTATATTTTAGATTATACAACACCTACGTGGATCCCTGTCATTTGATTGGAGGATTGTTGGTCACATGATATTCAATAGATGGTATATTGCACGGTCGTGCATTTTTGGTTATATGCAGACTGCGTACCTCTCTGCCGTGCGCGCGCGTACCCCTGCGTGTATCTGACGCGAAGGCAATCTGAATGTAATCGAGAAGGCTTGAATTCAACTTGAATTTATCTTTAATATAAGGAGTAAAGCATAATTTGTTGATTAACGTTCTATTAGATCTTCTTCGATGTTGTATGAAACAAATAATGAATGTTTTTCATTCGTTCAATGGTGCGAATATTTTCATGAGTTGAAAGATTAACATTAATTCTATTCAACTCGGCTGACGCCTCGTTGAATAGAATGTTAATCTTTCAACTCATGAAAATATTCGCACTATTGAACTCATAACCATTCATTTTGTATAATATTAGTTTAGCCAACTGTTTAGTCTGAATTGTCTGACATAAGTCTTGTTCAGACGGAGGCAAGTTACCCTGGGGTAAAGGTCTTGTTAAGAGCTAGTCGGGGGCAAATATGGTGAGGTCAGTGTAAAGGTCAGTGTAAAGTAGTGACCGTCTGAACGATGATTGTGTTCGCTACGCCTACCTTTACCCCGACCTATTTACTCCTGGAAAAATCCAGGAGTAACTCGCTATTATAAACACGACTAGAGGGTAGCGTAAGTTGACCGTGTGGATGCTCTCACTTATACCCGGGAGTATCTGTGACCTTTCACTAGCCATCTATTCACAGAGTTTGGCCAACATGGTTTCACTGGGTCAAAACATGGTGTATATTCTTTTGTTATATTGTGTCCAACTCGAACCGGGTCGGCCAAACTCTGTGTATAGATGGCATAGATGGCTCTGCGTAAGTTACGCTGGTCGGTGGAAGGTCATGTTAACAGTGCAAGTTGGTCCGAGTAAGAGCGTGTGGACAACTAATGGTGTAAGTGAAGTATACACGAGGTATTTACTGCTGCAGGGATTAACTTACGCCGACTAGCAAAACCCCGTCTGAACAAGACTAGTATAGCAACTTATATGTTGCGATTGTTTGTTGTATTGTAGTAGGAGGTAAAATTTAGCAAAGTTACATACCACTATCCCAAGTTAGCTCATTGATGAATGACAGATAATGTCACAGGGGGAGTGAGGTCGGAAGATTTTTAGGGTGGAGCTTAGCAAGTTTGAAACAAATATTTCAAAGAATATAAAAATCTATGATATAGATTCAGCATATGAGATGTATGCAGGATTACACACCAACATAAATAAACATATGTGGATGGCAGGGGCCCTTTAAGATCTATGACTAACTGAAGACAGATACGAGCAGAAAATCTTTCTTTACTCTTCTCAAAACTCTTTTCAAACTGTTCTTAGTTTGCAGGTACAGATTATTATTTGACACTATACCACGATTCCTAATGCCTTGTGTAGAGCCTAGATCTGCCAGTCCCTGGCTGTGTTAGCGGTTAAAGGTACTATGTCCCATTTGCAGGCCAAAAAAATGAAAAAGTTAAATTCCAACTGCATTTGAAAGATAATACTAATTTAGAACTTCCCTAAAAAAGTTGGGGTTTGAAAATGTCTTCAAGTGGGAAAATAACGACTATTAGTTGTCAAATCGACTTAGGGGCTATAGAACCAATAAGTAATAGTCTTGATTTTCAGACAATTGTACCGAATGGTCATACGTCTTATGCTGCGCAAAAATTCAATCAGTTTAATTTTGGACATCACAAGAAGTGGGTTATTGATGTAGACAAATGCTCATATAGCCTTTACAACTCTTTTCATGTATGTTATACCAAAGAAGAAAAAAAGCCAGTCAGTCACTCAATAGTGTCTGACAGTGAAGTCTAGTAAGTAAACGGGTTTCCTTGCATAATTTGAATATAAGGACACTGCTAACGTTTAAATTTCATAGATAGGACATACATGACATATTCATAATTCCGGCAAAGTTCTACAGAATGTGAGGTTGGCTGAAAAAGGGACATAGTATCTTTAAAGTACAGAGGCAATGCAGTGCGGCATCTGCATAGTTTATGAGATAAGGTGAGTGCAGACATTGTTACGCACAGTGACTGACAAGGGTTTGTTCGTGCAACATAGTACGTCTTTTAAAGCCCCACTGTCCTACTTGTAGCTACTTGCTCCCTCTATATAGAAAACTTCCCAAATCGGTGCTCCCCCCCCCCCCCCCCGCTTATTCAGCGCCTGGCTGAGTCGTTGCGATTTTGGGGGACCAAAACAAAAAAATGTCTTCTTACCACCCCCCCCCCCCCCCCTCCCCCCGCTTATTCAGCGGTTGGCTGAGTTGTTGCGAAATATTGGGACCAAATTTCAAAATGTTAAAACCCCCCCTTGAAAAAATCCTGCGTACGCCACTGATGTCGCATATTGCGTTGGTGTGGTGGAGATCAAAATCAAATAGCCAGATTCTGGACTAGTTTAGTTATAACAGTGTACTTTTAGGCAATAGTATTTCGGATTTAGATTTCTGTTGATGTTATTAGATCTCAGTTGCAGTGAAAGTTGATTGATAGTAATTACTCTGGTCGCCCAAGTCGTGAAATACCAGTTAGAATAAACAAAAGATATTTTTACCCTTCGAAGTCCAAGGGAAAGACTGTTGCACTGGAGGTTTCACGAATGCAACGTTGTATCTACCTAAATTGGATAGCGCCATCTCGTCGTCAAATCATGTTATGATTTTAAAAAGCAAGATGAAAACTACCGGATAAATGGAGCATTTAGTCAGTATTAGCTTCATATTTCTATTTAAAAAAATAGCCACTAGCGTAATGTAGTTAGTGTAGCTAGTTTTCATCCGATGCTTTGCATACACTACCATGTGCATCAAGTAGGGTTAGCGTTAGGGTTGTGGCTATTCGTTTAGAAATATGCCTCCACTACTGATAAAGTGATGCCTACCGAATGAAATACCGTCACTGAATGATGCAATATTAGTCAGGAATCTGATCGTTTTAATATTAAATAATCTCAACCACCACAAGCCCGATCTCACCGTACTTGATGCAAGCATTAAGATTGCTTCCCCACCCCAAAAAATGAAGAAAAAAATGAAGAAAAAAAATTAAAAAAAAAAAAAAAAAAAAAAAAGGGCGTCCCGAAAATGACGAGCGGGCGGTCGAGGACAACCAAATGATTTTTTTTTTTTTTTTTTTTTTTTTTTGGGGGGGGGGGCCTCAGCCTATGAAAGTTCTTGAGTGTCAGCATTTCGGCATTATCAGAACTTTCAAGAAACAGTCTTGATCAATAAAACACACACACACACACACACACACGCACTCTCACTATTTTCTCTCTCTTTCTCCTAAAGATAACGTTAGACAACAAATTGTTGTATTGGGATCCACTTCTGTCCTCACGGCTGGGGTCCAGGGCAGAGCCCTGCCGGGGGGTACCAGGGAACGATGGGTTTAATATGCAGGTCATGGCTCCCATAACAACAAATCATTTTCGCTTGAAGTACTTATTTGTTTGGTTTGTTTTATTTCCACTTTTTCATATCAATACAAAGAAACATACAAATAAATAAAATGAATAACATGTAAGATTGACAAAATTTGTTTCTACTTAAAATAAAAGTTTCATACAAAAGGAAAGAGCAGGAGACCACATGTCGTAAGCGTAATGATAGTCAATATCTAGTTTAAAGAAGGTCTTTAGTCCTAAACGCATGAAATCAAGTCCGAAATAAGTGAATCATGCAGGGAAAATCAACCCATAGATTACTGGACAAATGGTCTCATACATAGACGAAATAAATGTATCCGATCCACTTTAGTATATCGCTCTCTTCATACTCAGTCCTCATCACTATCCTCACTCATAAATAACCTTGAACGCAATCGTAAATAAAAACAACCAAGCAAACAAACAAGAAATGTTGTTATGTATGGACAGTAATTAATTTACTCCAGCTATAAGACAAATAAAATAATGTTGGCGAACAGTAGATAGGAAATTTGTTGCAGTAAGTGCGATAAGAAAAAGAATGCAAACACTAACAAACAAAGAAAAGATAATGAAACATATATTCAGTGGTACGTTACAATAATTCACTTTTTCATTAAATATTTCTTTAATGTCAAGAAGCATAATCTATCCCATCACATTTTCTTGATTTCCATGGTAAATATATTTTTTTAAAACTGTGAGCTTAAATTTCACTCTTATCTACAGACCATATGAGGAACGATAGGTATAACTTGTAGGTCATGGCTTCCATAACGAATTGATTAAGCTTGAAGTTCCAAGATTGCCAAGATCATATTCAAGGGCAGTATTTAGTCCTATGCGCATGGTATGTAGTCCCAAAAAAGGTTCATACAGGGAACATCGAACTTATTATGACCCATAGATTAATTGACAAATGCTCTCATACACAAGAGAAATACATGTATCCAATCCACTTTTTACATCCCTGTCTTTATACTTAGTCCTCATGGCTAGCCTCACTCATGTTAAACTTGCACATAATCTCAAATTAAAACAAACAAGCAAACACACAAAAACACCCAAACAAATATTGTGAGATATGGCATGTAATTCATTCACTCCAGCTATAAAAGCATAAAATAAAGTTGGCTTAGTCGAACTGTAGAAAGGATTTATGTAGCAGGAAATGTGATAAGGAAAAAGGAAGGAAACACTAAAAAAAACATAGAAAGAGATGATGAAATATATGTTGAGTGGTATTTTACAGTAATTCGACTTTTCAAGTAACAGATCCTCAAATTCAAGGAGCAAAATTGATCTGATCATATTATGTAGATTTCCACAGCAAATATATTTCAATTTAAAAAACGGCGAGTCTAAATTTCACTCTTATCTCCATACGCTAAGGTAAATGTCAAAACATGACAAAAGTCTAAAACCAATAAAAGTATCCTTCTTAAAATTGACACTCACTCGTGGCGAGAAGGCTGAGAGCTGGTACAGGGATGAGAATTTTGTGTTTTTCTCTTTCTTTTAAATGTGTTACTTTTTGTTTAGTTTGAATAATATTACGGCAAAAATGTCCTCTGAAATGAATTGCTCTGCAATTGCCTTCAAATCTGAAATAAAACGAGCAATAGCTAAAAGTGTTGGAATAAACTGTCAAGCCACATGTGTGTGTTCCATATACTCAATACTGTAATCCCTGAACGTGACTAAAATTGAATATCTTTTCCCCTCATTTTGATGATTCTATAACCTCAGCGTATACAGCGATTCTCAAAAACTTTGTAATAAACCTTTCCTATACACCCCCCCCCCCCACAAAAAAAAAAAAACGGTTGGTTAATATAGCGGGATCTGTGAAGGAGCCTTTAAACCGTTAAACAATATGACGGATTTTGTATACTAAACTAGAAAGAAAACTAAATGTAAAATTCTCCCAAACTGTCAATTTGTCTCTTGCAATAAAACAAAAACACAAAAGACTGACTAATGGACTGTGGAAAATAGAATTGGTCATGCATGTCACACCCTCTGAACGTTATAATAGCCCCACTTAGTCAAGCTATGATACTAGCACTACTAGTTTCCAAGGTTTTCAAAAAAGAATTCAAAGAATTCAAATTGTAGGCTTAACCATACAGATATATCAAGGAAGCTTCGAATTCAGGGTACAGCCGAATTAGGAATTCTAATTTGGCACCACCTTACAAATGAAAGGCGCGTCCCTTTCACAGACATTGTCGTTCCAACCCTGGAGGATATCATCTCCTGCGTTCCTACGCCACAAATGGACGCATCCCTCGTTGTTACCGGCGTTGGACGGCTCACCAGTCAACCATTGCTCGAAGTCTAGACCGGATCCATCAGTCCAAATGAAAGGTGCGGTTGAGCCTGATGTTGTCTGGTAGGCACCGATCCAAGCCCCATAGAATGTCGGCCCAGCCTGTCCAAGAAACAGCAAAGAAATCCGTAAAACAAAATCAGCCAAATCAGATCAGAAGAAAAGTGAATTCATCATTGTTTACTTAGATAGTGCTCATATCAGTGACGCCGTGATACCCAATATAGATCTTGCATTATGGCTCACGGCATGGGCACACAGAAGATTTTATTAGGTTGGGGACCTTGGGGGGGGGGGGGGAGGGGAATTCAATGAATTATTTAAAATTTATTGCATTTTTTAATTATGTTTTATTTGTGAGAACTTCTCCCTACCCTAGCCCCCGCTGCGTTCAGTCATGGTTCAGTGGCAAAGCAATGGCCTCGCAACTGTGAGGCCCCAGGATTAAAAACGTGTCGATGTGCTATATTAGTGCCCTTTTGTGGGGCATTAATCCTCATCACTGTCATTTATGACTTAAGGGCGTAGGTTCCTAGTTGTAGCATAGTAGCATACACATGCTTTAGCAGTCACGCAAAACAAACACTGGCAAATTATTATTCAATAAAATCTGAGAATGTATACTATTATCTAGATCTATTAGGAATAAATCATTATCAAAATAATTCCATAAATTGAGGTTAAAAAAATATTCCAACTATATGAGCGACAGTGTACGTAACTTTAGCCAAGGAAGGGGAGGGGTGGGGGAGCAGGAGAGTCAGAGAAACTATATTGCTCCGATTGTCTCATTTTCGCTCGCTCGATCACTGCAGCACAAACATAGCTCGTTCGACGTCACTACCAAACTAGCCAATCAGCTGTCAATGACGTCATATTGAATGCGGCGGCAAATATATTTTGTGAAATTATCGAGAAATTGACTATTTCTAATTGCAAACTAGTTTTATTTTTGGATGGAAAAGCAGCCATTGTTATCTTGACATTCATTGAAGTAATCAGAATAGGGTAAGTTACTTCTCAGATGATTCGAATTCAAGAGGTCCATTTTGTAGATAATGTTTTAATTTCTTAGAATGTTCCACTGTGTTGCAGGGTACCGGGTGTATGCCATTGGGTGTGATGTGTTCGCGCGCTATGAGTACAGGCCTCCGAGCAGTCGGGTGTATTCTCGTACTGATGTAAGTGCAAAGCTGGAATGGCTACCACGCCCACTTCCCTCTCTATGCCTTTCTGAACATTCCTTTCCTTCTCAATACAATAACTTTCACCTGCCTAAGTTATTCAAACCATACCGCCTCGCCACTTCCATTACGTAATCATTAAAAGGATCCGCATATACAACATTTTCCTGCTATACGTTGTACTGCAGGAAAATACAAATCTCCCTGGTATACCTTAAGGCCCGGTCACACAGAGAGGACGCATGGGGAACGCACGGCCAGCGCATGGGAAATTTGCAATTTTGGCCAGTGCGTTGTCGTGCGCCCAACTTTTGTCGAAGCCACAGCGAGCTGTAACCAAATGCATAGCGTGTTGCTAGCGCGCTGAGCGCATACAGGGCGCATACAGTGCGCATACAGACCGTACACAGAGCGCACATGATAACAACTTACACGAATGCACAGCGTGTTGCTAGCGCGCTGGACGAATGGTCCACGCATACACCGCGTTCTTCAACGCACGGCCCGCGCATTGGAAATCGGAAAAGGCCGTGTGCCTAACTTTTGTCATGATTTTGGAAAAGCTAGCGAGCTGACAAAAAAGTGCACAGCGTGTAGCTAGCGCGCTGTGCGTATACAGGGCGTGTGCTCCGCGTATGTCTGGCGCTGGTCTAGCGCGCTCCACGCATGTCTGGCGTGCCTTTGGCGTGTACATTAGTGCGTCGAGCTCCGCGCACACTTTTGAACATGCTCAAAAAAAACCCAACGCACACAGCGAATAACGACGAATGCATAGCGCTGGTCCAGCGTTGGTCCAGCGCGCTCGACGAACAAGTAACGAATGATGGCGCACGCCTAGCGAACGACAACGCACTGGCCCAAATTGCAAATTTCCAATGCGCTGGCCGTGCGTTCCCCATGCGTCCCCTCTGTGTGACCGGGCCTTTACAGTCCAAACGATGAATATGTGCCTTTAACGAAGCAGGCGACAATCGGCGTAGCAGACGACACTTGATAGTAATTTTGTATGTGAGATTGCTTTGCTAAATATAAATTACTTTGTTAATAAATATCAACTAAAATTTTCTTTTACATTTCTTTAAACCATCATTGATATTTAATAATTCATGAGTGAGTAAAAGAAACATACCAAACTATATAATTATATGAAATACTTGGTGGCAATTAGGGGAGTTTGACGTGATGACCGATTGCACCCCTCTGTTAATAACCGAATAGTCCATGGTGTGTCATGAATATTCATGTTTTTGCTTACCTCGGCTAAATGTTTGCTTTTACTAAATTGAAAAATTACGGTTGGGGGTTGGATGAAATGGACATAATGAAATAGGCAGAAGTGATCTATGATAATTCATGCTTTTTATGTTTCGTGTGCTCGACCTATAATCTTCAAATCGCTTTGCAAACTGAGTCCAAAGTTTCACATGTGTATTATAGGCAATGACGAGCTTGCAACCTATTTTGAAAAATTACGGTGGGTGATCTTTCAAAAGTCAATGAGACATGAGGGCTCCAATGAAAGAGCTATTGATAACGTACGTCGGGGTGGATGTGCTTTTCGTTTATTAATTGGACCAATATAACTAAAGTTATGATTGTTTTGAAATGAGGTCGCTATATACACCTATGCGGATCTGAAATTGGGAATTTTTTCAGTGGATTGTGACGTATGACCGATAACTCTCTCATTTGTCCTGTACTAAAACATCACTAATTTATGTTGCCCTCACCCTTGGGGCACTTCTCACATATGTTATGGAGAGTGCATTATCTACAGGTCCTATACAAAGAAAATACCATGCCAATTGACATTTTAGTCCAAAAAAGAAATTTAAACAAACGATAAAGCTGTCCGCCACTAAATCGCGAAGACGTAGCGGATTCAACCAACTTGAAGAACGCATACCAAGACTGTTGCTCTCAAAAATTCATAATTTTCGTAATTTCTGTCCGATTTTATGCTTTTCTGATTTTGCTGCTTCCTTGTATAGTAGTTTGCTATTTTGGCAGGATTTCCCTTTAATTAACAGTCTTAGCTAAGGCACACATATTTACCGCCTCTGATGTGATGCTGGCAGAAGAGCGGAAAAGGTCGTAAGCGAAGGCGTTTTCCTGTTCCGTGTGAATGGATACTAAATCAGCCCGTCCGTTGAGGGAGTAGTGATCCCTGCAGCGACCCCGAGCCGCTTCCCAAGTGACCCGCTCCCCGAAGTAACGGTAGCAGTTCCCGTTGAATAAATGCCAGAACTGGGGGCATGGATGACACGCATTGATTTCTAAGCCGTAAACTGCCACGGCTAGAACGGCCATTGATACGAGTAGAAGCTTCATGCTGACTACTGGAGTGTCAAAGAAGAACAATGGGAAACTATTTCAAAATAACGACTTCAATTTACAACCAAGAGTTAGCAATCATATATGTACGATCAATCTAGAGAACCTTTATATTTAACTTAAAGGACACTACCCCCTCATCGCCATGAATTTTGTACCCAGACTTCAATGGACCTAGCAATGCAAAAGCCAATCATTTTATGTATGGAGACGCATACTGCAAAGGAGTAAGAGCGCTGTTTTATTGTCGAAAATGTTTAATTCTAAATCTTTATAAAGAAATGCTTCTTTTCTTATGTTCGTAAGAGATTTGAGGAGTTCTTCCCCGGCAAGAAAATTCCCAGACAGTTCTAGACAAGTTAAGATTCTGTGCAAGAAAATAGAATGCCACAATAGTGTAACCCAGGTCATGACCAATGATGATCAAACGTAGAGATCTTGTTCAGATTAGCTTGTCATGAATTTGTATATTTTCTTAAAATGTTAGTGCTGTGAAATTGTCTGAGCTTGATTTGTTAAAACCCTCTACGATCTTGTTATTAAATGTAATGATACTCTCGATTACATGTACCTTTACAGGGGCGGATCCAGGAATTTCTTCCCGGGGGGGGGGGGGGGGCACACGGGGGATAAGAGGGCATATATATATATATATATATATTTTTGTTGTTGTTGGTCCCCCCCCCCCCCAAAACCGCAACGACTCAGCCAGCCGCTGAATAAAGCGCGGGGGGGGGGGGGGGGGGGGGGGGGGGGGGGGTTAGAGCACATATTTAAAAAAAAAAATTTTGCTCCCGAATTTTTAAAAATCGTGCCGGCCGCAAATTCGCTCAGTTGAGGGGGGGAGGGGGGTAGTGCGCACCAATTTTATTTTTTTTTGACCGGGGGGGGGGGGGGGTTACGTCCCTGTGTTTCAGTACATTTTGGGAGAATTTAGGGCTGATTCTTTAAGGGGTCCCAACAAAATCCCAACGACTCAGCCAGCCGCAAAATAAGCGGGGGGGGGGGGGGCATGTGTTATGGCTCAAGGCATGGGCACAGAGAGGATATTTGTATGTTGGGAACCGGGGTAAAATGCAATTAATTATTGGAAAATTATTGTATTTTCTGTTTTTTATTTTATTTATGGAAACTGTCCCCTACCCTTGCCCCCGCTGCGTACAGTCATGGTTCAGTGACAAAGCAATGGCCTCGTAACTGTGAGGCTCCAGGATCAAACCGTGTCGATGTGCTATATAAGTGCCCTTTTGTGGGGCATTAATCCTCTTTACTGTCATTTATGACTTTAGGGCGTAGGTCCCCTTTTTGATAAGCATAGAAGCATACACATGCTTTAGCAGTCACGCAAGACACACGTTTGCAAATTATTATTCAATACAATCTGAGAATGTATACTTTTATCTAGATCTATTATTTTTAAATTATTTTTGAAATAATTTCATGAATTGAGGTAAAACAAAAATATTCCACCTATATGAGCGACAGTGTATGTTAAATTGCTTGATTGATCAGAAATACATGTATACACACGAGGGGGAACAGAGAGCAAAACAAATAGAGATATAAAGCAGAGGGGAGAGAAAGAGGGGATCTACTACACACTTAGCTTTAAAGGCTCATTTCATATAGGACAATATAGAACTAAAATATACCGCTTTATTCCGCTTCATACATCATGAAATTGATTACCAGTCTCTTAATCATGTTAAAGGCTGTATCATGTTATGTGTGGTTTTGAATTGAAAACATGAATGTTTGAATTAATGCATGAATGAATATCACATTCTTTTCTCCTGTGATTGTTAGTATAACACCTCATCTCACAAACTTAGAAATGCACCCCAAACTACATAGTCTACCAACACTTACTCGTTTCTTCTATTTTACATGTTTATCTCACTTCCGTGTTTAACATCACAAATTGTTCACACTCCAACAAAGCAATACACAATACAATCTCACCCAATCTAAACGTCAGGTGCTATTCTTATCTCTGTAATATAATTTCCAAAGGAACGATGACAACGTAGAGACTCCTTCGATAATGAAAACTTTGTCGGAGGAAGATCATATCATCAATATCTAATTTGAGCTTCAGACGATCAAGATTTCGCCGAGTCGCATATCGTCCAACGTTGAACTAATGCGCATTTGGCAGTGTTATGCATGCACAGCAGGCGCAGATTCAGGCGGGGGCACAGCCGTCCCGTGCCCCCTTTTCTTGGCGGCAAAAAAAAAGAGAAATAAAGAAAAGGAAAGAAGAAGGGTAAAAAAATTATCATGCAAATGGCACATGCCATGAAAATGTCCTTGACATTGTCATAAACCATGTCATTTATGAGATATGAAGCGAACAAAATCCATACAGAAATAAATGGAACTAAATAAATGGAAATAAAATGCTGTGCGAGTGGTTCAGATGCAACAAGCTATTATTGAATTTTAAGAAACAAATTAGGTATTATGCCATTCTAAAACGAAAAAGATTCCATCAAACACTGACCCGATAATTTATTGAAAATACTGTTATTGAGAGAACCTAGTCATTAATTTTCTTTGGAATTCTCATTCATGAATAACTTGACAGGAAGTATCACATAGCTAATATACACTGTCGCTCATATAGTTGGAATATTTTTTTTAACCTCAATTTATGGAATTATTTTGATAATGATTAATTCCTAATAGATCTAAATAATAGTATACATTCTCAGATTTAATTGAATAATAATTTGCCAGTGTTTGTTTTGCATGACTGCTAAAGCATGTGTATGCTACTATGCTTATCAACTATGGGACCTACGCCCTTAAGTCATAAATGACAATAATGAGGATTAATGCCCCCAAAAAGGGCACTAATATAGCACTCTAACACGGTTTTGATCCTGGGGGCCTCGCATCTACGAGGACATTGCTTTGCTACTGAACCATGACTGTACGCCGCGGGGGCTAGGGTAGGGGGCAGTTCCCACATATGTAAAAAAAAAAAAAAAAAAAAAAAAAAAAGAAGAAAATGCAATAAATTATCAACAATTCATTGAATTTCCCCCCGGTCCCCAACTCAAAAAAAAAAATTCTATGTGGCCATGCCTTAATGCATGGCCGTACAGAGGATTTTGTTATGTTAGGGGGAATTCAATGAATTATTGAACATTTATTGAATTTTTTTTTAATGTGTGGGAACTGCTCCCTACCCTAGCCCCCGCTGCGTACAGTCATGGTTCAGTGGCCAAGCAATGGGCTCGTAATATGAGGCCCCGGATCCAAACCGTGTCGATGTGCCATGTTAGTGTCCTTTTGTGGGGTATTAATTCTCATTACTGTCATTTTATGACTTAATTTGATACGCCTAGTTGATAAGCATAGTAGGAAACACATGCTTTAGCAGTTTCGCAAAACGAACACTGGCAAATTAATTTTTGATAAAATCTGAGAATATATACTATTATCTAGATCTATTAGGAATAAATCATTGTCAAAATAATTCCATGAATTGGGGTAAAAAAATATATTCCAATTATATGAGCGACGTGTATATTCTAAGATTTCAGGAAGCATAGGTGTTTCATCCAAACTCCGAAACATTTTACAGACCAGTCAATATTGATAAACTATATATTTTACAAAAACGTGCAATGCCACTGATAAAAAAGAGTGACTTTCGCAATCCCAGTCTACCACTATTTGTTAAATAAATAATTTTTCAAGAGTTTGAACTATCAGAACTATTGTTTAAGTGTCACAAAGGGATTTTCCCAGTATTTTTCCATAATATGGTTAGAACAAATTCTTCATTCAATCTTATCACACTCGTATCCTAGAAAATATCTGTGTTTGTATTGCTTATGTGTGTTTACGTGTGCTTTGTAAAGTCTGTTGATCCGTAGGTCATCTGAGGTGACATCTGCTTCCGGAAGAGGAAAGAAAAGATCATGAGAGTTCAAAGTAACAGAAAAAAGCACACATCGCGTAGCCCTACTTTGTGACAGTATGTGGCAAGTCCCCAAACATGATCTCGAAAACTAATCATACTATCTTTGCTTCAGGCTTTATGATTTGTGGTAAAGTTTCAAATCGGAGTCTGTTCGAGCAGACAGGTTTCAGACACAGGAGTGCATATTGATCCGGTTGTCTCATGTTCGCTCGCTGGACATATGTAGCAGACGGCAATCGGCGGAGTAGACGACACTTGGTAGTGAATTTGTATGTGAGATTGGTTTGCTAAATATAAAATACAAGAACATTTTCCATATCTTTAAACTATCATTGATATCTGATAATTAAACAGTGAAATAAACCTACCAAACTACATAATACAATGGAATACTTTACTTAAAGTAGGGGAGTTTGATGTGGAGCACAATTGCACCCCTCTGTAATTAATCGAATAGTCCATGGTGATCATGAATATTCAGGTTTTTGCTTGCCTCGGCAAAATGCTTACCAAAACTAAATGGAAAAATTACGGTGGGGGTTGGCTAAAATGGACATAATGAACCGATCCGAACTGATCAATGATAATTCATGATTGTTATGCTTCGTGTGCTTGAGCTTTAACCTTACAATCCCGTGGCAAATTGCGTCCAAAGTTCGACTTGTTTCACATGTGTTATATAGGCAAAGGCGAGCTAGCGACCTATTTTGACCAAATTACGGTGGGTGAACTTTCAAAAGTCAATGGGACATGAGGGTTCCAATGAAAGAGCTAGTGTCAACGTACGTCGGGGTGGATGTGCTTTTCGCTTAAACAAAAAATGAATTGTTAACGATTTTTATTTATTTTTATTATTATTATTTTTTTTTTTTTATTTATTTATTTATTTATTTATTTATTTATTTATTTTTTTTTTTTTTGGGGGGGGGGGGGCAAAAATCAATAGGGGGCGATGTCAAATGAGACTAAACGGAGCTATATGGGATTCATTGACCATGACGGGAGTAAGAAGGGTATTAATACTCCGTTTTAGTAGGCCTGTGTATAACAAAATTCCTCTGGTTCAATTTTTATTTTAATATCCACATCGTCATGAATAACGATAGATCCATGTTTTTAAGCAATTTACCTTCTCCTTTTTTTTATTCTTTTTTCCTGTGCCAAGAGACTGTGGCTCGCAGTCGTGTAGTGACCAAAGTAACAGCCGGGGTCTTACAAAGTTCTATCGTCCCCCTTTTTCCCGTGGGCCTGCGAGCCTGAGGTGAAGGTGTTTTTTTTAAGGTGCTACACAGCAACCCCACCCCCCAACAAAAACCAAAAAAAATCCAACACTGGGTAAATCGTGCGAAATCTTGAATGTACCCAACAGTTGGTCGGACACATAATCTCCCTCATGTTTGGGAAAATTGGGCAATTTTTGGCCCAATATTTTTAAGAATGTTCCACTACTGATTAAATAATGCTTACCAAAGAAGTATTGTCACTAATGCCATATTAGTCAAGAATCTAGCCGATTCAGTATTCAATAATCTCTGCTACCCCGATCTCCCCTTTCTTGCTTTTAATTATAAGTACCGGCTAGTTTCTGGACTAATGCCTATATAATCGATAAACGCTTGCAAATGTTTTTAAAACGTTTTGCTTGCATGTTCAGATATTCCAATCAAGTAATTGGTCGCAGGAAGGAGCAAAAACTTGCTTTCTTGCTAGCAGTCGCTCAAGAAGACTAGGAATAGTTTATTATTCCAAAAGAATATTATCCAAAATAAAAAGGAAAAACGCTTGCCAGATTGGTAAATGGTCATTTGTTAAAAGGATGAATTTTCCTTCCTTCTTTTTTTTTTGGTAAGTGCAATTTCCTGTTTTACTAACTTATGTAATGGTCAAAATTTAATGGCTATTCACCTCTGCAGTGCCGGATCCAGGATTTCCAAAAAGGGGTGGGGAGGGCACGAAGCAAACGTATACGGAAAGCGCACTTTGACTGCGTATTAAAGAGAGAGCCCTTTTCCTTAGGGTGCAGGGACAGAGCCCCTTGCCTTGGACCTGATAGCTCTCGAGTTTTAGCATTTCGGAATTATCAGAACCTTCAAGAAGCCGGCCTCATCGATATAAACACCAAACTCACTCTCTCTCTCTCTCTCTCTCTCTCTCTCTTTTCTCTTTCTCTTAAGGATAATGTTATACATCAAATTTGTGTCTTGGGATCCACATGGGTATAATATACAGATCATGGCTTCCGTAACTTAAAATTACTTTCGCATGAAGTTCTAAAGATTGTCAAGATCATATTTAATGGAAGCCTTTAGTCCTAAATGCATGAAATCAAGTCCGAAATGAATGATTTGTGCAGGAAACATCGAATTTAAGTTGACCCATAGATAACTTGACTTGTCGTCGTACCCAGACGAAATACATGTATCCAATCCACCTTATACATCCCTCTCTTTATACTCAGTCCTCATGGCTAGACTAACTCATGTTAACCTTCAACATAGTCGAAAATAAAAATAAACAAACAATCAAACAAATATTATTAGATATGGCATCAGTGGTTTTCATTTACTCCAGCTATAAAAGCATGAAGTAAAGTTGACAAGTCGAACAGTATAGAAGGAAATATGCTGCAGTAAATGCTACAAGAAAAAGAAAGAAAACACACACACACACAAAGATAGAGATGATGAAAAATATATTCAGTGGCATATTACTGTATTTCGCCATTTCAAATAACATATCTTTAATTTCAAGGAGCATAATATATCTGATCATATTTTGTAGATTTCAAAAGCAAAGATATTTTATTTGAAAAAACGGCGGGTTTAAATTTCAGTCTTATCTCCATACGCTGAAGTAAATATCAGAACATGACAACATTCTAAAACCAATTAAAAGTATCCTTCTAAATTATATGTCAAATCACATTATACAGATCTAACATCTTATTAACATTGCACTCACTCGTGGAGGGAAGGCTGAGAGCTGGTACAGGGATGCGATGAGAATTTTAAGTTTTTCTCTTTCTTTTGAATATGTTACTTTTTTTTAGTTTGAAAAATATTACGGCAAAGATATCCTCTGAAATGATTTGCTCTGCAATTGCCTTCAAATCTGAAATAAAACAAGAAATAGCTAAAAGTGTTGGAATAAACTTTCAAGCCACACGTGTGTGTTCCATATACTCAATACTGTAATCACTGAACGTGACTAAAATTGAATATCCTTTTCCATCATTTTGATGATTCTATAACATCAGCGTATACAGCAATTCTCAAATACTTTGTAATCAACCTTTCCCGATTGCCTCCAGAAATGTACTTTCAACATGTATTTTAAAGGGCCTGAAGAGCCTTTATACCCCCCTCCCCCCCCAAAAAAAAAAAAATATATATATATATAATAATAATTATAATAATAATAATAATAACACAGCTTGTCTCTTGCAATAAAGCGAAAACACAAAAGACTGACTAACGGACTGTGGACAAAAGAATTGGTCATGCATGCCACACCTTCTGAACGTTATGATAGCCCCACTTAGTCAATATATGATACTAGCACTACTAGTTTCCAAGGTTTTCAAAAAAAAAATTCAAAGAATTCAAATTGTAGGCTTAACCATACAGATATATCAAGGAAGCTTCAAATTCAGAGTACAACCAAATAAGGATTTCTAGTTTGGGGCCACCTTACAAATGAAAGGCAGGTCCCTTTCACAGGAAAGGTCGTTCCAAGACTGGAGGATATCATCTCCTGCGTTCCTACGCCACAAATGGACGCAGTCCTCGTTGTTACCACCGTTGGACGGCTGACCAGACACCCATCGCACGAAGTTTAGACCGGATCCATCTGACCAAATGAAAGGTCCGCTTGAGCCTAGTGTTGTCTGGTAGGCACCAATCCAAACCGCATACTCACCCTGTCCAAGACAACAACAAAGAAATCGGTAAAAAAGAAAATCAGTAAAATCAGATCAGAAGAAAAGTGAATATATCATTGCTTATCAACTGAATGTAATATGGCTTCTTATATAGGGCTCATATCCGTGACGCTGTGATGCTCATGCAGGCGCGGATCCAGGATTTCTAAGGGGGGGGGGGGAGGGGCCCAATTATTTTAATTTTTGCTTCTGAAAATTAGAAAATCGGGCCGGCCAAAAGTTCGCTCAGTGTATTTACCCCATTTAACCGAAACAAATATGTATGTGTTTATATGTTGCCAGAGAACCCTCGTACCAAAATATGATGTATTTCAACATATGGAAACGTTGTATCATCCGCTCAATCTGACTTGCGTGCATAGAACAAATAAGCATTTTTCGATGAAAAAGTGAAGTTTTCTAAAAATGTGCGTTTCTTTCCAGCATCGGGGCGCCCGGAAGTCACTCGGGTAACATTTCATAAATTATAATATAAAAAGACCATATGCAAATTGTCTGTACTTTTGTGGTAAAAAAAACATTTATCAAGCACAATGTCGTCTCTTTTTGCGTTGGAGAAGAGCAAATAGCGAGTTTCAATCACACTTTGGCCGCTCTTGCAAGCTCTCACTCGTTTCACTGTGGTCAAGAGACTTTTGGGCAAGCGGTTAATGAAAATACTAATCGTTAGCTTTCTTCTGGTATCAAACTTGTTTTGATTGATTGTATAATTTTGTCGAAATAAAGGAAACATAAAGGCTCGACCAATAACTTATCAGCGTCTGAATTGACCTTTTGACCTTAAATTCCCTTGTACTTCATTCCAAACTGACATAAAAAAAAGTTCACAAATCTTACACCGTAACCGGACCTAAACCATGCCAAGGAAACTTTTCTTAAAGGGCAAAAAAGAGCAATCCAAACTTTTTAATACGTTCATTTGAATGAAAGCAGAAAAGCCAGAGCAGCAGAATGGTGAAAGTTCGAAACATATCGGTCCAATGATAAAAATAAAAATTTATAAATGACACCTATGCGAATCTCAAATTGTCAACTTTGTCAGTAGAGTGTAATGTAGTGACGGATAAGTCATTTCTGTTTTTATCCCAAGTGCCTTCACCCTTTGGGCACTACTCAAAATATATTTATGGAGAGTATATTATTTACAGGTCCTCAAAAAATAAAAGACCATCCAAAGTCATACATTTTTCGAAAATTAAAATTTCAGTCATTTGTTGTGTTGGCACAAGCAGGAAAGTTGTCCGCTTCTACGTCACATAGACACTATATATCGTTTCAGCCAACTTGAAGAACCCATACCGATAAAGATTGTAGCTTACAAAAATTCATAACTTTCTCAATTTTAGTCCGATTTCTTTAACACTGTCACTAGTGTCCTTCTCTATTTTTCCTGATTTCTTCTAGAGTTGTTTGCTATCAAGGTCGGATTTCCTTTTCACTTACAGTGATGCTTGCAGAAGAGCGGGAAAGGTCGTAAGCGAAGGCGTTCTCCTGTTCCGTGTGGATGGATACTAAATCAGCCCGTCCATTCAAGGAATAGTGATCCCTGCAGCGATTCCGAGCCTCTAGCCAAGTGGCCGGCCCCCCGAAGTAACGGTAGCAGTTCCCGCTAAATAAAAGCCACAACGGGGGGCATGGATGACACGCATGTGCATCTAAGCCGTAAGCTGCCACGGCTAGAACGGCCATTGATGCGAGCAGAAGCTTCATGTTGATTACTAGAGTGTCAAAGAAGAAAAGTTAAAAAAAACTATTACAAATTAACGACTTAAATGTACACCCACAAATTACCAATCATATATGTTTAATCTAGCGTACCATAATTTTATTTAAAGGACGTTGCCCAAACCTCCTCGCTAGGAATTTTTGACCCAAACATCAAAGCATCTAGCAATGTAATAGCCAATCGTTTAATGTCTGCAGACATCATACTGAAAAGGAGTAAGGGTGTCGGTTTACTTCAGAAACAACAACAAATCTTAATTAACAAAGGCATCTTTTCTTCTGTTCGTAAGAGATTTGAGGACTTCTTCCTCGTCCCTGGCAATAAAATTCTCTAACATCCGCTGAATATTCTAGACAAGTTAAGATTCTTTGCATGAGATAGAAATGCCACAGTAGTGTAAACCAGGTCATGACCAATGATAATCAAGCGTAGAAATCTTGTTCAGATTAGCTTGTCATGAGGTGCAATTTGTTGGTACCACCTCCTCGCCAGGAATGTTGAACCCAGACATCAAAGTACCTAGCAATGTAATAGCAAATCCTTTAACGTCTGCAGACGTATACTGAGAAGGGGAAAGCTTCATTGTGCCGTATCACTCCCCCCACCCAAGGTAAAGTTTGTATTGGTTTCCCTTTGCCAACCAGAGCAGTATTTTATTAATCAGAGGTTTATTAGTTGAAACTGTGTGATTCTGGCCGCATTATGTACAGCCGCTAAAGGCAGAGCAGAGGGGAGGGAGCCGGGTGCTCCATGCCCGCCAAGCCGGCGGTGAGGAAGCTCATTACGACGATAAGTCAATAGTCAGCTAGTAGCTGATGTCGGGCCGATGTCGGCAGTCATCAGCCAATATCGCTGTCGCCAAACTGACGTCGAGCCGACATCGGACGAATTTTAGAAAACGGCTCGCCAGGGGCTCTAAAGTACTAGGCCCCTGGATGCTCATCTGTCCTTAATCAAATGCCTAAACCCCCTGATTATAGACCTGCCAGTGTCACAAATAAGGTATCTAAATACGCTTAACTGACCATAACTAAATGCCTAAAACACTTGAGCTTCCGGGGGCTGCGCCCCTTGAGCCCCGCCGAGGCAAAGCCCCTGGACCCCATGCCAATCTACGCTCCACTCCCTTGGCTCGCTACGCTCTACCTGATCCACTTTGCAAAACGTTCCGCGGGGCCTGCATGTAACATATAAAGGCGGTGGCGACGCAGATGTTTCTTCTGCAACACCTCCCCAAACAACAAAACAAGTGTTTTGCTCGTTACGTCACTGCCCCCTAAAAAATGAACCCCCTGGAATATTTGCCCGCAAATCCTAAACTGCTTTCGGTACGCCTGGGCACCTGCACGTGCATGTCTCTATTATGTTTATATCGTTTGTCGAATTTATTTCCCCCTTTATTGTATTTCTAACATTAAGTTTATCAAGGGTATCAATGTTGTAATGAAGCTTGTAAAAAGTAACTTTCAAGTATAACAAATATAATTTGAGATGTGTTTAATTCCAAATTAGGACATATTATGCACACAGTTTGATGAATATTTGAATACCTTTGAGTTTTCATTCTCTAGCTTTCTATCGAACATGGATACATGAAAATACTTCATTATTGTTAGAGAAACAAGGTTACACTTTTATCTAATCCGAACGTACCGGTGGAAGGGATGGTGGTGATGCTATGTTAATTTAGGATTATCTTGACATTACTGTTAGAGATGACACCAGGACTCATTCAGATGATCTTGAATCTTTTTTCACTGAAATAATTGATAAAATTGACAAACCGATGGTAGTTAAAATGATATAAAAAAAAAAGAATCAAACATTTAAATGTTTACTTTAATATCGACTAGATTAATATGATTGGTTTTAACATTGACCATGTGAAGATTATGCAAAATAATGGTAATGATTTTGTTAGTATGATTTATTCACATTTTGTTCTGCCTCGTACCATGATAACTAAGAAGTCTGCATCTCTGATTGACAAAGGTTTTTCCTATAAATATAATGTGTGTGCCAGTTTAACTCCTAGTATTCTGTATTGTGATGCAACTGATCATTAATATATAAAACCTATTGAAATCGAGATGATCAGAAATTCATGAATACACACGAGGGGGAACAAAGCAAAGAGCAAAACAAAGAGAGATATAAAGCAGAGGGGAAGAGAAAGAGGGGATCTACTACATACATATCTTTAAAGCCTCAGCTAATATATAGAAGAAAATAGAAGTAAAATATACTGCTTCATTTCGCTTCAGTCACGTCATGAAATTAAATCACCTTCTTTTCTCCTCCTGTTTGCCTCAAACACTTCTCTCACAAAATACACTTCAAACTACATAGTCTACCCACATACACTCGTTTCTTCTATGTTACATTTTTATCTCACTTCCGTGTTTAAAATCCCAAATTGCTCATACTACATCAAAGCGATACACAATACAATCTCACCCAATCTAGATGTCAGCTGCTATTCTTACCTTCGTAATATAAATTCAAAAAGAACGTTGACAACGTACAGGCTCCTCCGATGATGAAAACTTTGTCGAAAGAAGATTAATTCAGCTATATCTACTCCTAATTAGAATTTCAGACGGGTCAAGAAGGCGCTGAGTCGCATAACATCCAACTTGAAACTACTGCGCATTTGGCGATGATATAAATGTACAGCAGGCGCGGATTTGGGCGCCTGCATAGCCGGACACCCCCCCCCCCTTTTGAAGCTTAAAAAACGTGAGAAAGAAAGAAAAAAGAAAGAGAAAAGGGTAATAATAATCATGCATATGGCACATGCCATGAAAATGTCATTGACATTGTCATTAACCATGTCATTAATGAGATATGAAGCGAACAAAAGCCATACATAAAAAAGGGGAACAAAAATTTAGATTCTGACGAAATTAATAGGTGCTCTGCTACGCTATGCGGCAGATAACATAATTCAAAATGTTATGCGACTGGTTCAGATGTCACAAGCTATTATTTAATTTGAGGAAAACAATGTATTTATTATTCCATTCTAAAAGGGAAAAAATATCCATCAAACACTGACCCGATAAGAATTGAAAATACTGTTATCGAGAGACCTGAGTCATTAATTTGTTTTGGAATTCTCATTCATAAATAACTTGACAGGAAGTTTCACATGGTTAATATACACTGTCGCTCATATAGCTGGAATATTTTTTTGATTTATTCCTAATAGATCTAGTTAATAGTAAACATTCTCAGATTTTATTATATAATGTGTCAGTGTTTGTTTTGCGTGACTGCTAAAGCATGTGTATGCTTCTATGCTTATCAACTATTGGACCTACGCCCTTAAGTCATAAATGACAGTGATGAGGATTAGTACCCCACAAAAGGGCACTAATATAGCACATCGACACGGTTTTGATCCTGGGGCCTCACAGCTACGAGGCCATTGCTTTGCCACTGAACCATGACTGTACGCATTGGGGGCTAGGGTAGGGGGCAGTTTCCACAAATAAAAAACAACAAAGAAAATGCAATTAATTATCAATAATTCATTGAATTCCCCCCCCCGGTCCCCTACAGAAAAAAAACTTCTATGTGCCTATGCCGTGGGCTATAATGCATGGCCGTACAGAGGATTTTTTGTTGTGTTAGTGATCGGAGGGGGGGGGGGGAGCGGGGGAATCAACGAATTATTGAAAATTTATTGCAATTTTGTATTTTTTGTATTTTTTGGAACTGCCCCCTACCCTAGCCCCCGCTGCTTACAGTCATGGTTCAGTGTCCAAGCTATGGCCTCGTAACTGTGAGGCCCCAAGGATCAAAACCGCGTCGATGTGCCATATTAGTGTCCTTACGTGGGGCATTAGTCCTTATTTCTGTAAATTATGGCTTAAGGGCGTAGGTTCCCTAGTTGATAAGCGTAGTAGCATACACATGCTTTAGCAGTTTCGCATAACAAACACTGGCAAATTATTATTTAATAAAATCTGAGAATGTATATTATTATCTATAAATTCCATGAATTGGGGTAAAACAAAAATATTCCAACTATATGAGCGACAGTGTATATTCTAAGATTTCAGGAAGCATAGGTGTTTCATCCAAACTCCGAAATTTGTTACCTTCCAATCTATATTGATAAACTATATATTTTTCAAAAACGTGCAATGTGACCGATAAAACATAGTGACTTTCGCAATCCCAGTCTACCACTATTTGTTAAATAAAGAATTCTTCCAGAGTTTGAACTATCAGTTTTAATGTTTAAGTATCACAAAGGAATTTTCCCAGTATTTTTAATAATATGTTTAGATCTAATTCTTCATTCAATCTTAGCCCACTCGTATTCGGGAAAACTCTGTGTTTGTAATGCTTATATGTGTGTTTGCGTGTGCTTTGTAAAGTCTGTTGATCCGTAGTTCATCTGAGGTGACATCTGCTTCCGGAAGAGGAAAGAAAGGATCATGAGAGTTCAAAGTAACAGGAAATAACACACATCGCTTAGTCATACTTTGTGACAATATGTGGAAAGTCCCAAAACATGATCTCGAAAACTTTGCTTCAGGCCTTGTCAGTTTACTAGGCAGATATCCTGATAGTTTGCAGACACAAAGCCTAGCCAGTCGCTGTGCGTAACAGTGTCTGTACAGTGAGTTTCAAATCAAAGTCTGTTCGAGCAGACAGGTTTCAGACACAGGAGTGGATTCATTGACCATGACGAGAGTAAGAAGGGTATTAATATTCCGTTCTAGTAGGCCTATGAATAACAAAATCCCTCTGGTTCAAGCTTTATTTTAATATCCATATCGTCAGGAAAAACGATAGATCCATGTTTTTAAGCAATTTACCTTCTCTTTTTTTCCCTTCTTTTTTCTTGTGCCAAAAGACTGTGGCTCGCAGTCGTGTAGTGACCAAGATAACAGCTGGGGTCTCACAAAGTCCTATCTTCCCCCTTCTTCTCGTGGGCCTACGAGCCTGAGGTGAAGGTGTATTTTTTAAAGGTGCTACACAGCGATCCCCCTCCCCCAAAAAAACAAAACAACAACAACAACAAACAAACAAACAATAAAAGTGATATTTAATTGTGTTTTGGTTACATTTTTGTGTTCTAATTTATTTTAATTTTCACATTTTGTTTGGTTAATTTGGGTTTTGGTTGTTCTGTTTTCGCTTGACCAGGATTCTTTGGACGTCAGTTGTGCTCCTCAGGTTATTACCGAATACCCTCAACTCCACTAGTGACCCAACAAAATCATTCCAACAGGGCCCTGCCCTTCCCCTCTTTCTGTTACTGGTTAGATAATATTTACTAGAGAATATGAACAAGTAAACCCTTTCCTTTTCACGTGATAATGTACGTACTTGTTCCGATACACATTTCTTTTTATTAATTCCTTGTTGTTTTAGGTGAAAATCATCAGAAGGTTTCTGGAGCCAGGATATCGCATGTTTTCTTTTTATCTTATGAAGCATCGCAGAGCAACGTCAGCATAGTCTTACAGTGCAGACATTTTTACGCACAGTGACTGATAAGAGTATCTTCGTGCAAACTAAACTCTTCTTTGCTTGTGCGTGTTTTAAGTTTAGTGCCAGTTTAGTTGTAGCAGTGTACTTTTACTAAATAGTATTTCGAGCTTAGATTTCTGTTCGTTTTATTATACCTTGACTGTAGTCAAATGTGATTGATAACAAATATTTGTGAAATACTCATCAGGTTAAATACACGAAATATTTGCCCTTCGAAAAACTGTTTCACTGGAGATTTCACGAATGCAACCTTGTATCTCCCTAAATTTGATAGTGTTGTAAAAAAAAATCAAATTAAGGATCTTGCTTCCTTTTTTTAATCGTAAACTGCCAAGATTGAAACCGCCGGATAAATAGTTCATTCAGTCGATATTAGCTGCATGTTTCTACTTTCTTTGAATAGCCTTAAGCGTAATTTAAATTAGTAGCTATTTGTAACTCCATGCTTTGCATACACTACTATGTGCATCAAGCAGGATTATCGTTAGGGCTGTGGCTATTTTTAGAAACTTGCCTTCACTGTAAAAAATCAAAAAATTGGGAAGACGTTACTGGGTAAATCGAATTTTTGCAAATTGTGTCCAATATTTGGGTTATTTTTCCCCAAGCATTTACTATATGAAGTTACCTAATGAAAGGTATAAATAGGTTGGGTAGGTGTTACTCGGCAAATCGATGTTTGGCAAATGTTGTCCAATAGTTGGGTCATTTTCTACCAACCATGAATTTACCGATGAAATAATTGGGTAATGTTATTGGCCAAATTAAAGTTGGGCCATTTTGTCCGCCATTTGGGTGATTTTCTCCAAACCATTTACTACATGTATAGTTACCCAATTAAATGTTCAAAAGTAGATGTGCAGATGTTACCGGGCAAACGTAAGTCGGGCAACAATTATGCAACAAATAGGGTTCTGTTCATACACTGTCGCTCATATAGTTGGAATATTTTTGTTTTACCCCAATTTATGGAATTATTAAAATAAAAAAAATCCTAATATATCTAGATAATGGTATACATTCTCAGATGTATTGAATAATACTTTGCCAATGTGTGTTTTGCGTGCATGCTAAAGCATGTGTATGCTACTATGCTTATCATCTAGGGGACCTACGCCCTTAAGTCATAAATGACAGTAAAGAAGATTAATGCCCCAAAAAAGGGCACTAATATAGCACGTCGACGCAGTTTTGATCCTTGGACCTCACAGTTACGAGGCCATTGCTTTGTCACTGAACCATGACTGTACGCAGCGGGGACTAGGGTAAGGGCAGCTTCCATAAATAAAAAACAAAAAAGAAAATGCAATAAATTTTCAATAATTAATTGTATTTTACCCCGGTACCCAACATAAAAAATCCTCTGGACGGCCATGCATTATGGCTCAAGGCATGGGCACACAGAGGATTTTGTTTATGTTGGAGACCTGGGTAAAATGCAATAAATTATTGAAAATGTATTGCATTTTCTGTGTTTTTTTAATATTTACGGAAACTGCCCCCTACCCTAGTCGCCGCTACGTACAGTCATGGTTCAGTGACAAAGCAATAGCCTCGTAACTGTGAGGCCCCTGGGTCAAAACCGTGTCGATGTGCTACATGTATATTAGTGCCCTTTTGTGGGGCATTATTCCTCATTACTGTCATTTATGACTTAAGGGCGTAGGTCCCCTATTTGATAAGCATAGTAGCAGACACATGCTTTAGCTGTCACGCAAAACAAACATTGGCAAATTATTATTCAATAAAATCTGAGAATGTATACTATCATCTAGATTCTTTTTAAAATAATTCCATAAATTGGGGTGAAACAAAAATATTCCAACTATATGAGCAACAGTGTATGTTAGAGGTGTTGTGGTCGAGTGGATATGTCACAGGACTATGAATCAAGGTCCGCCGTTCGAGTCCCGCCGCGGCACTATTGTCCTTTTATATATAATATGTTATCCAACCTATTTGCCCAACTAGTGTCTAATATGCTACACATTATGGTGAGAATTGGGTGAATTTTCGATTGGGTACTCTGATTGGGTAATCTTTTGTTGATTGAAAGTTGGGTATTTTCTTTTTATCTAACACTGGGTAAATCATGCGAAATCTTTAATTTACCCAACAGTTGGTCGGACACATAATCTCCCTCATGTTGGGGAAAAATTGGGCAATTTTTGGCCCAATATTTTTGAGAATGTTCCACTACTGATAAAATAATGCCTACCAAAGAAATATCGTCACTAATGCCATATTACTTAAAGATCTGGCCGATTCAATATTCAATAATCTCCACTACCCCAATCTCCCATTTCCTGCTTATATTTATATGTACAGGCTAGTTTCTGGACTAATGCCTATATAATCGATAAACGCTTGCAAAGGTAAAACGTTTTGCTCGCATGTTCAAATATTCCAACCAAGTAATTGCTCGCAAGAAGACTAGGAATAGCTTGTATTCCTTTTAAATTTTACCCAAAATCAAAGATAAAAGTGTCGTTATTGTTCACAAAAGCTTACCAGATTGTTAAACGCTTATTTTTAAAAGATATCTTGTGATCCACTTCTTTCGTTACGGATAGGGTCCAGGGGTAGTCCATGATAGGATCCAAAGGTACGATGGGTATAATGTGCAGGCAGGGGCAGCGATTTTTTTTTCATGACCAGGGGGGACGACTTCGAGGGACGAGGTAGCAGTGGCGTACTGAGCAAAACAAAATCCGCATCACCACCACTCTTACATGTTACGCAGGCCCTGGCAACGTTTTTCAAAATGGGGAGGTGGGGCTAAATTATTTACGATCAGGTAGAGCAAAGCGAGCGAAGCAAGTGGAGCGTAAATTGGTGGGGTCCAGGGGCAGAGCCCCATGAGACTCAAGGGGTTTAGGCATTTAATTAAGTCAGATGAGCATATTTTGATACCTTATTTACATGCATGTCACTTATTTGAGTGGGGTCCAGGGGTCGGAGCCCCCAGAAGCTCAGAGGTTTTAGGCATTACATTACGATTAAATGAGCATCGAGTTGCCCAATATGCAATACTAGCAATATACTTTTTTCACACTTCACTTCTCTCAGTATTTACTTGTACATTTTGAAGGAAATTATGCGAGGGAGCGTAGCTTCCGAGTGAGAAGATTTTAGCATTTTCATTCGTCTAAACGCTGCACTCTTGGGCCCTTCAGAGTCTAAAAGTATGTTGCAGACTTTAGTCAGTATTTGCTGTACATTTTTGTGCACTTTTTCAAATTTTGAGGGGGGACGATCCCCCCTAAAAAAATTGAGGGGGACGTGTCCCCCCGTCCCCCCCCCCCGGGATCGCCGCCCCTGTATGCAGGCCATGGCTCCTATAGCAACGAATTATTTTCGCTTCAATTTCTCATGATTGTCAAGATCATATTTAAAGGCAGTTTTATTCTTAAGCTCATGATATCAAGTCCAAAATAAATGAATCATGCAGGGAACATCGAACTTATGATGACCCATATATTACTTGACAAATGCTCTCGTACACAGACGAAATACATGTATCCAATCCACCTTATACATCACTCTCTTTATACTCAGTTCTTATGACTAGCCTCAATCATGTTAACCTTGAACATAATCGTAAATAAAAACAAGCGAGCAAACACACAAACAAACTTACATATATTGTTAGATATGACCTGTAATTCATTTTCTCCAAATATAAAAGCTTAAAATACAGTAAAAAGGAAATATGTTGCAGTAAATGTGATTAGAAAAAAAAAGAAACACTATAAAACTAAGGAAGACATTATGAAACATATTATGTTCAGTGGAATGTTACAAACTTACAATAATTCGTCTTTTCAAATAACATATCTTTAATTTCAAGAAGCATAATTTATCTGATGATATTTGGTTGATTTTCATAGCAAAGATTTTTTTTTAAAGTTTGAAGTTTTATTTATTCCACATTTTACTTAAAAAAACAGTTTATATTCTGTATTTGATTTTTTTTTTTTTTTACAGGCGTATATCATTATAAAAGTAGATTTCACACAAGAAAAAAAATGAAGATTTCAAATCAAATATAATGCATGGAAAAGAAGTACGAAATTTCGAAATATGTAGATATAATAGGCAAGACAGAATAATGTAAAATGTGGGGAACCTAAGTAAAAAGCATAGCTTGCATGTGAATGGGCTCCCGTGTATTTAAAATTTAGAATAGAAAGTCTGAGGGCTGGTACAGGTATTGAGTTTTTCTTATTCCTTTTAATGTCTTACTGATTTTTTGTTTGAAGAATATCATGGCAAAATTGTCCTCTAGAATGAACTGCTCTGCAAATGCCTTCAAATCTAAACAAATCACGAGGGAATGCTGAAAATATTGAACCTAACATTCAAGTCACGGGTGTGTAAGCACTCAACGTGACGAAAATCGAGTCTCCTTTTCCATCATTTTGATGATTCCATAACCTCAGCGTATACTTCAATTCTCAAATACTTTGCAATCACCCTTTCCTGATTGCCTCCAGACGTCTTCTTTAAAAATGTTTTTTAAAGGGCTTGAAGTACCTATACACAAAAAAATACGATTGGATTTATACGGCGGGATCTGTGAAGGAGCCTTAACCGTTATTTGTGTGGCCAATTTTGTATACCAAACTAGAAAAAAAATCTAAATGTAAACTTTTCCAATACTGTCAATTTGTCTCTTGCAATAGGGACTTTTAGATTGAGTGGACGAGAACACGACGAACGCCGACTGATCATGCGTGTCAACGTACTTAACTGCCCATGTTGACTACATGATTAGAAATCTTTTGGATTACACTCGAAGATGTACATGCATGCAGGAAGTAACACTATGAACATCACGGACAAAGAAAGAGGACAAAATATACAGTCCTTCATTCTACCCTCAACAAAATAACACCTGTTATACACATTCTTACATAATAGCAGGAAAGGGATGTTCCTTTGTCTACCTGCGGAACTGTATATTTTATGCGCACGCGGCATACTAGTACCTTGAGCATGTAAAGGCGCTATATAAATATCAATATTTATGTATGTATGTACTGGATTTAGGAAAATCAAGGTTGATGCATTCTCGATCGCCGACTGAGACGACGTAACGCATGCGCAGTGCCTTAAAATGACGTCACACGTTGCAGTCGAAGCTGTCGACGTGCAAATCTAAAAGTCCCTATTAAAGCGAAAAAACACACGACTGACTAGGACTGTGGACAACAGAGTCGGTCATGCATGCAACACCCTCTGAACGTTATAATAGTCCTAATTATTCAATCTATATTGCTAGAAGTAACGATCTCTAAGGTTCTCAAGATTTGTTCAAAGGATTCTAATTATAGCCTTTAATATCAATACAGATGTATATCAAGAAAGCATCAATTCAGGCTACATTTCTAATTTGGTGCCACCTTACAAATGAAAGGCAGGTCCCTTTCACAGAAAAGGTCGTTCCAAGATTGGAGGATATCATCTTCTGCGTTCTTACGCCACAAATGGACGCAGTCCTCATTTCCTTCCCAATTGGACGGCTGACCCTCAAACCATTGCTCGAAGTTTAGACCGGATCCATCAGACCAAATGAAAGGTCCGGTTGAGCCTGGGGTTGTCTTGTAGGCACCAATCCAAGCTCCATAGTATGGCGGCCCAGCCTGTCCAGGACAACAACAAACAAATCAGTAAAAAAATAAATCAGTAAAATCAAATTAGAAAAATGTAGAGTAATCGTTGTTTATGAACTGCATGTATTAATGGCTTATGATACACTGCTAATATCCCTGACGCTGTGTTGCTCGTGGCACTTATACATTATTACCCTGGTTTTAGCCAAGCCGCCAACGTAACCAGGGCTCACTACCCATTAATAACTGAATGGAGAGTGGCAAATATAGATTAATGTCTTGTCAAAGAACATTAGTGCAGGGCTGGCTTCCGAACCCCGTTCCTTACAATCCACACAATTTGAAAGTTCACATGAATAGAAAAATATGCCGTTGCATTTTCACGAATTGTCATAAATCCTAACGAAAATTTATAATCGCTATTTCACCCTTCCATCTACTTTCCCTCCTCAAAAACCCTTTTCTCTCTTTCTCTTTCTTTCTTTCTTTCTCTTTCCTCAAACCGAACCCCCCTCCCACGTCTTTTTCTCCGTCTTCCTCTTTCTTTCTTTCTCTCCCCTTCCCCCTCTCCCTCTATCCCCTCCCTTTGCTCATTTCTTTTGTTTCCCCTATTTCCGCCACTCAATAAGGGGATAACGTGCCCCTGAGCTACGCCATTGCCATGTGTTGTCATAATTATTGTACTTTTAGTGTTACACTTGTAGTTACCGTTAAAATCATATTTAAAAACACATAAAAGTATTTTCTGCTTTGTCGCCAAAGAGCCTTTAACTAGAGAGCTTTTATTTTACTTTGACCCATTTTATTTATGTCATATATATATATATACACTGTTGGTCATAATGGTGGAATAATTATTTTTACCCAAGTTTATTGAATGATTTTGACAATGATTTATTCCTAATAGATCTATATAATAGTATACATTCTCAGATTTTATTGAATGACAATTGGGGAGTGTTTGTTTTGTGTGACTGCTAAAGCATGTGTTTGCTACTATGCTAATCAACTACGGGACCTACGTCCTTAAGTCATAACTGACAGTAATGGGGATTAATGCCTCATAAAAGGGCACTAATATAGCAAATCGACACCGGTTTTGATCCTGGGGGCTCACAGTAACGAGGCCATTTCTTAGCCAATAAATCATGACTGTACGCAGCGGGCGCTAGCCCCCACAAAAAAAAACTAAGACGATGCAATACATTTTCAATAATTCATTGCATTCTCCCCCAGTCCCCAACAGGAAAAAAAATACTCTGTAAGGCCATGCATTATGGTTCAAGGCATGCCCACATAGAAGATTGTTTTATGTGTGGGGTCGGGGCAAAATGTAATGAATTATTGAACATTTATTGCATTTCGACGTAACCTGGCGCCCGCTGCGTACAGTCATGATTCATTGGCTAAGCAATGGCCTCGTTACTGTAAGCCCCCAGGATCAAAACCGGGTACTTCACAAAATATGTTATGTAGAGTATATTATTTTTAAAAGAAGAAGCATTCCCAAGTCATATATTTTTCGAAAAATGAAACTCTGTCATTTTGTGTTTTGGTAAAAGTGGGAAAGTTGTCTGCCTCTACATCAAAGAAAACTAACGATAGGGACTATTTGAAAAACCCATACCTATAGTGATTGTAGCCTCTCAGAATTTCTTAAATTTCTCAATTTTTGTCTGAAAATATTCAAACTTTCACCAGTATGCTTCTCTGATTATCCCGCTTCTTCTAGAGTACTTTGCTATCAAGACAGGATTTCTCTTTAATTGAGAGTCTAAGCTTGGTTATCCATACTTACCGTGACATGATCCGGTGTGATGCCTGCAGGAGAGCGAAAAAGGTTGTAAGCGAAAGCGTTCTCCTTTTCCGTGTGGATGGATACTAAATCAGCCCGTCCATTCAAGGAATAGTGATCCCTGCACTGATCCCGAGCCTCTCCCCAAGTGACCCGCTCCCCGAAGTAACGGTAGCAGCTCCCGTTAAATGGAAGCCAGAATTGGGGGCACGGATGACACACATTGGCATCCAAGCCGTAAACTGTCACGGCTAGAACGGCCATTGATGCGAGCAGAAGCTTCATGTTGATTACTGCAGAGTCAAAAAAGAAGAGGGAGAAGAAAATAAACTATTACAGATTAACGACTTCAATTCACACCAAAGAATTACTTATCATGTATTTTCCAATCTGGCGTACGATAAGTGCAGTAATGATATGTTTCGCCCCCCCCCCCCCCACAAAAAGTGTAAATTATTTTTGTACCATCTCCTCGCCAGGAATTGTGGGCCCAGAACTCAAAGCACCTAGCATTGTGATAGCCAATCCTTAAATGTAATGTCTGCAAACTCATACTGAAAAGGAGAAAGGGTTTCCGTTTTACTTTACCCCCCCCCCCCAAAAAAAAGTGTTAAGTCATACCATGAAAATCAACCAGCCCTTTAAACACAATAATATCATTTTCGTAATCACGCTGACTTAGCCTTTTGTTGTTTGATACTTTTGCTACTTGATTATGTTTCCAGTCATACCATGAGAATTCTTATGCACTCGTTACCATTATACTTGTTGCAGTACGTTTTTAACAACTTTACTCGTACTCCCTATATCTCTTATATTCTTTTCATTAATTCTTCTATTCTTCTTTTTGTTCTTATATATTTACATTGCATTGAGTGTATCTAGCCTATCAATAGAAGTTGTATGCTTTTAGAAAGTACGCCGTTTTCCCTGTAATTATTTGTTTTCTATGTTAAATTGCTTGATTGAAGAGAAACACATGTATACACACGAGGGAAAAGAGAGAGAGCGAAAAAAGAGGGAAAAAAGCAGAGGTGGAAGAGAAAAAGGGGATGTACATATTTAGCTTTAAAGCCTCAGTTTATATTGAAGAAAATAGAGGTAAAATACACTGCTTCATTCCGCTTTACCTGCATCCTAACATTATAACCTTCGTTTCTCCTCCTGATTGCCTCTAACACTTCTTTTCACAAACTTAGAAATGCACCCCAAACTACATAGTCTACCCACATACACTCGTTTCTTCTATTTTACATTTTTATCTCACTTCCGTGTTTAAAATCCCAAATTGCTCATACTACATCAAAGCGATACACAATACAATCTCACCCAATCTAGACGTCAGGTGCTATTCAAATCTATGTAATTTCCAAAAGAACGTTGATAATGTAGAGACTCCTTCGATAATGAAAACTTTGTCGGAGGAAGATTATATCATTAATATCTAATTTGAGCTTCAGACAAGTCAAGATGGCGCAGAGTCGCATATCGTCCAACGTTAACTACTGCGCATTTTGCAGTGATATGCATGCACAGCAGGCGCAGATTCAAGCGGGGGCATAGCCGTCCCGTACCCCCTTGTTTTGGCGGTTAAAAAAAGAGAAAGAAAGGAAAAGAAAGAAGATGGGTAAAACAAAATTCATGCCCCCTAGGAGGTGGGTGCAGGGAGGGGGGAAACTTTGAATGAAGCGCGGAAGCTTTGAAAGAAGACGATTCGTTGAACCTTTCTCGACTCATAATCCTTGTCTGATTTCAGTCCGCCCCTCCTTCGCGAAGCGCGGGAAGTTTTGACGTATTCTTAGACAAAGAAGACGATTCGATGTACCATTCTCGACTCTTAATCCTTATCTAATTCAGTTATTTCCCTTCCGAGCAAAGCGCGGAGATTTTGAAGTTTCATTAAATTATTAGAGAAAGAAGACGACTCAAAGTACCGTTCTCGACTCTTAATCCTTGTCTGAACCCCCCCCCCCTTTCGCGAGGATAGGAGTTATGTATGCTGAAGAAGACTATTGGTTGTACCTTTCTCGACTCGAATCTTTCTTTGAATTCAGTTCCCTCCCCCTCCTCCTGCGTGAAGCTTTGACGTATTATTAGACAAAGAAGACAATTCGTTGTACCTTTCCCGACTCTTAATCCTTATCTGTATTCAGTTTCCCCCTTTCCGCGCAAAGCGCGGAAGCTTTGACGTTTCATTAAATTATAAGGGAGAAAGAAGACGATTCGTTGTACTGTTCTCGAATTCTTTTCTCTTTTTCTTCCTATACGTCCTTTTACTTCTTTCCATCTCTTTCTCTCTTTCTTTCTTTTTTTTGGCCGCGGTTTTTTTTTTTTTTTTTTTGGGGGGGGGCGACCCAAGACTCGTTTAACTATAAGAACCATTCTATCCGTTTTACAGGAGAACATGAATGAAATTCAATTTGTAGTCCAGCTCCACACTTTCTCATTTTAAAACTCTATTTAAACGTTACATTTTTAAACAATGTCTTCCTTGATTGAGTAGACCCTTTCTAATCTTTCTGAATCTCACCTCTTCCCTTTTTTCTATTTCTCATTTTGAACTTTTGAACTTTTTTGCTCCTGTATGTTTGCGTGTGATTGTTGGTGTGTATATACATGGATGATACCTAGCTAGTAGTTAATGGACAGTCCTGTTTTCTCTTTCTTCTTCTGAATGTACGTATATATTTTAAGTTTTATTTACTTCGCTATTTAATTTAATATTGTGTTTACCATGATGTACAAGTACAAGTTCCTTTCAATAGACCCCGGCCTATCATTTATTCGGTATTTATGATTTTTATTGTTTGTTATGATGCCAAATAAAACTGAATTATAATAACATTTAATTTAGAGGAATACGCCCGATATTAATTTGTTCTGACTACGTAGACTTTATCGCGGGTGATTTCTCTCTACCCCCCCCCCCCCACCTCACTCTCTCTCTCTTTTTCTCCCTCTCTCTCCCTCTCAGTCTCTCCTTATCCCTCTCCCCTCTCTCCCCATTCTCTCTCCTCTCTTTCTCTCTCTCTCATTCTCTCTCTCCCTCCTCCTCCCCTTCTCAATCTCTCTCTTTCTCTCTTGTTTTATATTTACATTTATTGATAGTTCTCTAGGATTTGTGTTAAGTCTGTTGATCCGTAGATCATCTGAGGTGGCATCTGCTTCCGGATGAGGAAAGAAAAGATCATGAGAGTTGAAAATAACAGGAAATAACACACATCGCATAGCACTACTTTGTGAAAATATGTTCATATAGCTCCGTTCAGTCTCATTTGGAACGCCCCCTATCGGCAGAGTGCAACTGCCTAACATAAACGTTAGCCTATGGATTTTTACACAAAAAAAATCGTTAAAAATTCATTATTTTTTTTGTTTAAACGAAAAGCACATCCATCCCGACGTACGTTATCACTAGCTCTTTCATTGGAACCCTCATGTCCCATTGACTTTTGAAAGTTCACCCACCGTAATTTGATCAAAATAGGTTGCAAGCTCGCCATTGCCTATATAACATATGTACAACAAGTCGAACTTTGGAGTCAATTTACCACGCGATTGTAAGGTTATAAGTCAAGCACACGAAGGATAAGAAGCATGAATTATCATAGATCAGTTCTGATTTGTTCATTATGTCCATTTTATCCACCCCCACCGTAATTTGTCCATTTAGTATAGGCAAGCATTTTGCCGAGGTGAGCAAAACATGAATATTCATGAAAAACATGGACTATTCGATTATTAATAGAGGGAGGCAATTGTGCACCACATCAAACTCCCCTACTTTCAGTCAAGTATTTCATTGAATTATGTAGTTTGGTAGGTTTATTTTACTAACTGTTTAATTATCAGATATCACTGATAGTTTAAAGATATGGAAAAGATTACTGTATTTTATATTAAGCAAAGCAATCTCACATACAAAATCACTATCAAGTGTCGTCTGATCCGCCGATTTCCGTCTGCTATATACGCGAACTAGCATACGTTTGTTCTGGCGAAAATGAGACAACCGGAGCAATATGGAAAGTCTCCAAACATGATCTCGAATACAAAGTATACTATCTTTGCTTCAGGCCTACTTTTACTAGGCAGATGTCCTGATAGTTTGCAGACACAAAGCCTAGCAAGTCGCTGTGAGTAACAGTGTATGCATAGTGAAACTAGACTGAGGGCATACTACAGAGGCTCTACTTAGCTGATTTGATGTAGCCAGAGGCTGGCAGAGCTAGACTCTTATCTATGCTTTATGATTTGTGATAAGTGTCAAGTCGGAGTCTGTTCAAGTAGACAGCTTTCCTTGAGTAGATTCTTTGACCATGACGATAGTTAGAAGTGCATTAATATCCGTTTTAGTAGGCCTATAAAAACCGAAATCCCTCTGGTCCCAGTTTTATTTTAATATACATATCGTTAGGAATTACGATATATTAGTGTTTCTAAGCGATTTACCTTCTTTTTTTTTTCCTGTGCAAAATGACTGTGGCTCGTAGTCTTGTAGTAACAAAGATAACAGCTTTGGTCTCACAGAGTTCTATATTCCTCCTTCTTCTCGTGGGCCTGCTAGCCAGAGGGAAAGGTTCGTTGTTTTCAAGGTGCCACACAGGCCATCCGCCCTCTAAGATCAAGGTGATATTTCAGTGTGTGTTTGTTTATTTTGTTTTGTTTCGTTAACTTTTGTTTGGGTTTGTTCTGTTTTCGCTTGACCTGGAATTTGTGGACGTCATTTGTGCTAATCAGGTCATTACCGAATACCCTCAGCTCCATTAAGAACCCAAGAAATAATTCCCACTGGGCCCTACACTTCCCCTCCTCCTGTCACTGGTAAGATGCTATTTACTACGGAATATGAACGATTTAAACCCTTTCTATTTCACGTAAGAATGTACTTACTTGTTTCGTTACACAATTCTTTTTTTAAATTAATTCCTTGTTGCTTTGAAGACCGTCAATACTACTGGGCCAGAAGGGACTAGACCACACACCGAGGTCACTGACAGGTTGCTATCTCATTAGCTCAGCTCTCAACTAACATAAGACAAAGAGGATCATGGGGGACCAACAGGCACCGATTGGGGAAGTTTTCTATATAGAGGGAGCAAGTAGCTACAAGAAGGACAGTGGGGCTTAAACAAAAATCATCAGGAGGTTTGTGGAGCCAGGATATTGCATGATTTCCTCTTATATTATGACTTAGGAGGTCATAACCTATTCTGTAGCGAATCTGTGTTTATTTTTTTTTTAAATCTATTATATTCCGCTTATGGGAATGAAAAAATAAACATTACGATAGTTCACCGGAAACTTTGGGTGCAAAATAAAGTGAATCCCTCAATGTGATCTTACTGAGCGTTTAAATTAATTTAAAATGAACAAAAGAGAAAGGAAAGGAAAAAAGAAAGGACAAATTATGAAAATAGGCAAGAAAGATAGAAAAAGAAAATGAAAACTGTTATATTATTAGAAAGGACAAAAGAAATAAACAAGGAAAGAATTGAAATTAAAAGAAGAACAAAAATTAACTTAATAATAAAGAAAGAGAGAAAAAAATAGGGATTCGCTTTTTTCACGTGCCCCAAAAATACCCAGAAGGGAAAAATGATCCATTTTCTTCCTAATAAGTGCCTCTTTCTCTTTATACCCTTTCCCCCAGTCCCTTTTCACCTCTCAGTGATAAGTGTCCCTATCCAAATCTGAAGGTGCCTTTGTACTTTGACAAGTGTCCCTTTTCCTTTGTAGTAAGGTGCCCGTTTTCATCTCTGATGATAGCCCATGTTTTGGTATGATAAGTGCCCATTTCCTTTCAAATAAGTGATTTTTGCCTTCTGAATAGTGCCCCTTTTTTCTTTATAATAATTGCCCCTTTACCTTCCTAAGAGTACCCCATTTTAATATACCCATACAGGTTTAAAGACGAGATTTTGTTGCCCTTCAAATTATCTCCCAAATTGAGTTGTAAAATCAATTTACGACAAAAAAAAAAGCACGAGTGAAACCACCGGATAAATCAGATCATTCAGCAGTGCATGTTTCTCTTTTTTTAAAGCCTGTAGCGTAATGGTACATGTAGATATTTGTCACCTCATGCTTTGCCTACACTACCATGTGCATCAAGTAGGGTTAGTGTTAGGGTTGTGGCTATTTTTAGAAACATGCCTCCACTACTAATCAAATCATGCCTACCGAAATAATTACCGTCACATATAAGACAAGAATCTGGCCAATTTAATATTGAATAATCTCTACCACTCCGATCTCCTCGTACTAGCTGCAAGCAGAAGATGACGTGACGCGGGCGTACGAATTCGTTGATGTTGAAGGAAGTGTAGATAATGTCACAGAGATAAAATATAAAATCTGGCTAGTTCCTGGACTAATGCCATATTAACCCATTATCTGGGGCAATTGATAAACGCGAGCAAAAGTTTAGTTTTAACGTTTTAAACGCCTATTTTTTTTTTAAATGAGGAATTTCCCTTGCTTCTTTTCCTTGGTATGTTGCAAGTTCCTCTCCTACTAACTTATGCCATAGTCACAAGTTACTGGCTATTCACCTCTGCATTGCCGGATCCGGAATTTTCCAAAAAAAAGGGGGGGCGAAGCAAACGTGAGAGATTCCTTCTTGGGGATGTGGTGACTCGTGAGCTTGTGAAAGCTCTCGAATTAGAGCACTTCGGCATTGTCAGAAATTTCAAGATAGCCGTCTTGATCGATAGAAACACACACACGCACTCTTTCTCTCATAAGGATAACTTTGTACATCAAATTGTTGTCATGGGGATTCACTTCTGTCCTTACGACTGAGGTCCAGGGCAGAGCCCTGCCGGGGGTACCAGGGAACGATGGGTATAATATGCAGGACATGGCTCCCATAAAATATAATTCTTTTCTCTTGAAGTTCTTATGATAGTGAAGATCTAGTTTAAAGAAAGTCTTTAGTCCTAAACGCGTGAAATCAAGTCCAAAATAAGTGTATCATCAGGGAACATCGAACTAACGATGACCCATGATTACTTGACAAGTTCTCTCGTACACAAACGAAATACATTTATCTAATCCACTTTTTATATCCCTCTCTTCATACTCGGTCCTCATGACTAGACTAACTCATGTTAACCTTGAACATAGTTGAACATAAGAACAAATAAACAATCAAAATTGTTAGATATGACCTGTAATTCATTTATTCCAGCTATAAAAGCATGGAATAAAGTTGGCTTAGTCGAACAGTAGAAAGGAAACATGTTGCAATAAATGCGAAAAAAAGAAAGGAAGCACTACAAAACAAAAAAAGAGATGATGAAACATATATTCAGTGGTACGTTACAATAATTCACCTTTTCAAATAACATTTCTTTAATTTCAAGAAGCATAATCTATCCGATCACATTTTGTAGATTTCGATGGCAAAGATATTTTTTAAAAACTGTGAGTTTAAATTTCACTCTTATCTTCAGACGCTAAGCTAAATTACTAGATTTCCAGAACAACAGTTACACAATGACAGAAGTCTATAACCAATTAAAAGTATCCTTCTTAATTATATGTCAAATTACTTTATACAGATCTAACATCTTATTAACATTGCACTCACTCGTGAAGAGAAGGCTGAGAGCTGGTACAGGGATAAGAATTTTGGTTTTTTTTTTCTCTTTCTTTTGAATTTCTTACTTTTTTTTAGTTTGAATAATATTACGGCAAAAATGTCCTCTGAAATGAAGTGCTCTTGAATTGCCTTCAAATCTGAAATAAAACGAGAAATAGCTTAAAGTGTTGGAATAAACTTTTAAGCCACACGTGTGTGTTCCATATACTCGATACTGTAATCACTGAACGTGACTAAAATTGAATATCCTTTTCCCTCATGTTGATGATTCTATAACCTCAGCGTATACAGCAATTCTCAAATACTTTGTTATCAACCTTTCCCAATTGCCTCCAGAAATGTACTTTAAACATGTATTTTAAAGGGCTTGAAGAGCCTATACACCCCACCCCCCCCCCCACACACACAAAAAAAAAAGGTTGGTTAATACAGCGTGATCTGTAAAGGAGCCTTTAAACCGTTTAACAATGTGACGGATTTTGTATACTAAACTAAAAAGAAAAATAAATGTAAACTTCTCCCAAACTGTCAATTTGTCTCTTGCAATATAAAAGCAAAAACACAAGAGACTGACTAATGGACTGTAGAAAATAGAATCGATAAAGCATGCATCACCCCCTGAACGTTATGATAGCCCTACTTAGTCAATCTATGCTGCTAGCGCTACTAGTTTACAAGGTTTTTAAGAATGTTGTCAAAGAATTCAAATTGTAGTCTTAACCATACAGATATATCAAGGAAGCTTCGAATTTAGGGTACAGCCGAATTGGGAATTCTAATTTGGCACCACCTTACAAATGAAAGGCGTGTCAAATCCACAAGAACGGTCGTTCCAAGGCTGGAGGATATCATCCCCTGCGTTCCCACGATGCAAATGGACGCAGTCCTCAATGTTACCACTGTTGGACGGCTCACCCGGCAACCACCGCTCGAAGTTTAGATCAGATCCATCAGACCAAATGAAGGGTCCGCCTTGTATTGTCTGGTAGGCACCAATCCAAGCACTCTGTCCAGGACAACAGCACCAAAATCAGTAATAAAACAAATCATTACAATCAGATTAGAAGAAAGGTTTAGATCAGAAGAAAAGTGAATGTATCATTGTTTATGAACCGCATGTAATAGTGGCTTATTATACAGTGCGACCCAGAAAAAACGAAACCGAGAATTATCGATGTTTTATCATAACTTAATCACAATTATAATTAATAAATGACACATATGTATAAAGCTTAGATCCTCTTCTTTCATTTAATGCAACTCATATGATGCATATTTCACGCATGAGTGATTAAAAACAATTTGAAGGAAGGGAACCAAGAAATCATTTGGCGGGCTGTATCTGAATTTCGAAGAAAAATTCACACTTCTAGAAAGTTCATTTTCTGCTCTATATAACACCTCAATCAGGAAAAAATGAGCCAGGAATAACAAAGTTCTGTTTGTTTAAAGTGATCCTTGCATTTTCATAATTTGATTAAACGAATTCGTTTTCACTGGCTGCCGGCCGTAGCAACAAACAAAATTGACAAAAGACTTAAAGGTGAAATTCAAAGAACATCACAAATATGTCAACTAATGTATCACTAGAAACTGGTAAGCTAACAAATGGCCATCGTACAAGTTTTAGGTCAACTACATAACGGGTGATTTATAAAAATACAAATACAACCACCTCCATAGCAGTTGGGATATACGAGAGATTCGCCAGAAAAATAACGATGTGTTAATGACGTCACAATATGGACCAATACTGCCCAAGCAGACGACATCCCATAAAGAATGAACGTAATTGCTAAGCTATTATTTGTCAAATTATGATGAGTTTAGTGCATATAAATGAAATGGCATGTCAAACCATTCAAAAAGGGATGTGACCCGATTCCGATAACTAAAATCTTTTGCTTGTAAATAAGCAGGATAGGGGTTAATTAACAATCAAAGAAACCAGACTTTCAAATTGAAAAAAACCCGGAATGATATTAAGGACGGCATTTGTTCTCTCTTGAAACGACGAATATACAATGGCTTCTTATTTTGTTTACAAGCGATAGATTCCTTTTTTTTTCGTATCGCTGCATTTTTCATCAAAATAAAACCATGCGCGGGGTTTAGAGTGAGGCAATAGATTATACATTTAGCCTGACGGTAGAGAAGTAAGAGAAAGAACTCGAGAGAAGATGAAAACACAGGCACTGAAAATGTGTGAGATGTCATGGGACATCGTCTGCTTGTGCAAATCATGTCCATACTGTGATCTCATACATCTCAGCAGCGTTCGGAGAGCTCTTCATGTGCTATGCCGGGGCTGTATTTATTAACGTTTTGTAATTTATAATAATCATTACATAATGTTTCCAAGCATTGAATTTTGATAACCTTGTCGAATCAAAGTTTCAACTTTGCAATAATGAAAATAAACATAGTTTTTAAAATCAATGAATATCTACTTTAACTCCGTCTCGTTGACGATGAGACATAGAGGAAAGGCTTCATGCATGTCTGATTGTCAATGAAACGGGGTTAAGTCTGTTGTCAATTCTGCTTGTTGCTACGGCAGGCAGCCAATGAAAACGAACTTGTTAAATCAAATTATGGAAATTCAAGCATTACTTTAAACAAACAGAACTTTGTTATTCCTTGCTCATTTTTCCCAATTCAGGTTTCATATGAAAGGGAAGAAACTGAACTTTCTAGAAATGTGAATTTTTCTTCGAAATTCAGATACCGGTCGCCGAATGACTTTTTTGTTTCCTTCCTTCAAATTGCTTTTAATCACTCATGCGTGAAATATGCATCATATGAATTGCATTAAATGAAAGAAGAGGATCTAAGCTTTATAAATATGTGTCATTTTTGTATTATAATTTTGATTAAGTTATGATAAAACATCGATAATTCTCGGTTTTGTTTTTAGGGGGTCGCACTGTATAACGCTCATATCCGTGGCGCCTTGTTATTTGTGACACTTATACATTATTACCCTGGTTATAGCCCAGCCGCCAACGTAACCAGGGCTTACTACCCATTAATAACTGAATGGAGAGAGGCAAATATACACTGTCGCTCATAAAGGTGGAATATTTTTTTGTTATCCCAATATATGGAATTATTTTTTAAATAATTTAAAAATAATAGATCTAGATAATAGTATACATTCTCAGATTTTATTGAACAATAATTTGCCAATGTGTGCTTTGCGTGACTTCCAAAGCATATGTATGCTACTATGCTTATCAACTAGGGGACCTATGCCCTTAAGTCATAAATGATAGTAATGAGGATTAATGCCCCACAAAAGGGCACTCATATAGCACATCGACACGGTTTTGATCCTGGGGCCTCTCAGTTACGAGGCCATTGTTTTGTCACTGAACCATGACTGTACGCAACGGGGGCTAGGGTAGGGGGCAGTTTCCATAAATTTAAAAAAAACACACAGAAAATGCAATAAATTTTCAATAATTTATTGCATTTTACCCCGGTTCCCAAAATAAAAAAATCTTCTGTGTGCCCATGCCTTGAGCCATAATACATGGCCGTCCAGAGAATTTGTTTATGTCAGGGACCGGGGTAAAATGCAATAAATTATTGAAAATTTATTGCATTTTCTGTTTTTTTTTTAATTTATGGAAACTGCCCCCTACCCTAGCCCCCGCTGCGTACAGTCATGGTTCAGTGACAAAACAATGGCCTCGTAACTGTGAGGCCCCAGGATCAAAACCGTATCGATGTGCTATATGAGTGCCCTTTTGTGGGGCATTAATCCTCATTACTGTCATTTATTACTTGAGGGAGTAAGTCCCCTAGTTTATAAGCATAGTAGCATACACATGCATTAGCAGTCCCGCAAAACACACATTAGCAAATTATTATTCAATAAAATCTGAGAATGTATACTGTTATCTAGATCTATTATTTTTAAACAATTTTTTTTAATAATTCCATACATTGGGGTAAAACTAAAATATTCCACCTTTATGAGCGACAGTGTAGATTAATGTCTTGTCAAAGAACATTAGCGCAGGGCTAGCTTCGGAATGCCGTTCCCCGTAATCTATAACATTAGCATGGTGGGACATTGGAAAAGAAAACAATACTCTTGACTGTTCAAATGAATAGAACAATATGCCGTTGTATTGTCACGAATTTTAATAAATCCTGAGGAAGATTTATATTCGCCATTTCACCCTTTCATCTACCCTCCCTTCCCTGCAACCTGTTTCTCTCTTTACCTCTTTCTTTCTTTCTCTCTCTCTTCCTCTTTCTCTCTTTCTCTCCCCCTCCCCCTATCCCCTTCCACCTCTCTCTATTTACTCTTTCTTTCTTTTTTCCCCCTAATTCGATAAGGGGGGGGTACGTGCCCCCTTTCCTTCTTACGTTTCATGTGTTCAAATACTACTTGCAAGTTCTTTTTCACTGGAATTATCCGTCATTATTAAGTAATCATATTAAAAGGCACATCAAAGTGTTTTCTGCTCTGTCGAAATAAAAGAGCCTTTACTTGAAGTGATTTTATGTTATTTATCCCATTACAAAAAAAAATTACATAATACAGTGTGTATGTAATATATTGCCAGAGAACCCTCGTACTAAAAACTTATATATTCTACATGTACTAAGTCAGCCCATATCTGTTTTTCTCACTCCCCTCTTTCTCTCTGCATTTGTTTCTCTTTCTTTCTCTCTCATTATCTCTCTATACCGCTCTCTTTACACCCTCTCCCCTCTATCTCTCTCTCTCTCTCTCTTACTTAAACTCTGTATCACTATATAGCTAATAAACCTAATGTATGTTTCCCCTTTACATGTTACATCGCTACTATATTTGTTTGCATTCATCAGAGGGCGTCCTTGTAAGTTATTGCTCGGAGCCGTGTAAACAAAGATTCTGTATTGTTTTGTTGGGAAAACACAAAGAATGTGCATTAGAGTATCTCCAACTGAAGCCGAACGGCCAATTTGTGTGCTGTACTATCAGGGGACATTTGTACTTGCGCAAGCCGACGTCCTCTTCAAAAGTTAGGCATAGGTTAGGCATACGTTACACATGAGCTAGACCATAGTATTACGTCTATGGCTAGACACACCTTAAAGATAAAGGTGAGTTCCGGTAATGCGATTGCATTGTGAAAGAAAGGTGTGGAATGGATCAGAAAAAAAATGATCATATAGCATGTAAGTATTGGTATGTACTGCAAGGTTCTGGAGTCATCAAAATCATCATAGATTTGGCCCAGTCTTGGTTAAATAACAATCACTATACACAGAAAGATGTATATGGGACAACACAAATGGTGTCGGGGCTAGTACTACCTTGATTTCCTTATATTTCTATGCCCATCACTCAGCCAGTATACATTTTCTTCCAAAATTGTTTGGCACATGACATTTATTTGTAATCTTGAACATTCAGTGTAAGTTTCGTTAGATTCTGTGAGAATTCATTTTCTTCTTTTTTTTCCAGAGCTGAAGTTTATCTTTAAACGGAACTAGCCCTTCTATCTAAGCCATGCCCAGGAAACTTTTTTTTTTGTTAAAGGCAATCCAACCCTTGTAATACGTTCATTTGAATGAAAGCAGAAAAGCCAGAGAAGCAGAATGGCGAAAGTTGGAAATATATCGGTCCAATAATAACAAAGTTATGAATATATGAACATATGAGATCACTACAGCTTTCCGAATCTCAATTGTCAATTGTGTCAATGGATTGTGATATACCGTATGAGTCAATACACAAATTTACACCTAGAAAATTGCTAATTATTTTAAAATCATCTATGAACAGTATATTACTAAAGTATATTACTATACATCCTATGAAAGAGCGTTCTATCCCAAATCATTTGGTATCATTTTTTGTGTGGTATGTGTTCACGCTTGGATAAACAGAAGGCATTGTTTGCAAGAGCAACTTTGGCGCAAGTCGATTTTCGCACTCTCGCAAACAATGTCTCCTGTTCATCCAAGCGTGAACACATACCACACAAAAATGATACCAAAATGATTCGGGATAAAACACTCTTTCATTAGGTGAATAATAATTTACTGTTCATAGATAATTTTTTTAATAATTAGCAATTTTATAGGTGTAGGCCTAGACTTTTTTTTACTCAGACGCTAGTGACGGATAAGTCTTTCATTTGTTGTGTACAAACGTATCACTGATTTCTGTTTTTCACCCATGTGCCTTCACCCTTTGGGCACTAGTCAAAATATATTATGGAGAGTACACTATTTAAAGGTCCTCTAAAAAGAAAAGATCATCCCAAGTCATACATTTTTCAGAAATTGAAATTTCAGTCATTTTGTATGTTGGCACAAGAGGGAAAGTTGTCCGCTACTACATCACATAGACACTCAATACCGATTCAGCCAATTTGTATAACCCATACCGATAGTGATTGCAAATTTTAAATTCATAACTGTCTCAATTTTTGTCCAATTTCTTTCAAACTTCCACCAGTGTGCTTCTCTGATTATCGTGATTTCTTCTAGACCAGTTTGCTACCAAGGTTTGATTTCCTTTTAATTAACAGTCTAAGCTAAAGTAGGTCATCCATATTTACAGTATCCGTTGTAAAGTCTGCAGAAGAGCGGAGAAGTTCGTAAGCGAAGGCATTCTCCTGTTCCGTGTGGATGGATACTAAGTCAGCCCGTCCGTTGAAGGAGTAGTGATCCCTGCAGCGATCCCGAGCCTCTCCCCAAGGGACCCGCTCCCCGAAGTAACGGTAGCAGTTCCCGTTAAATGAAAGCCAGAACTGAGGGCATGGACGATACACTTGTTCACTGAAGCCGCGAAATGCCACGGCTAGAAGGACCATTGATGCAAGCTTCATGTTGATTACTGGAGAGTCAAAGAAGAAGAGTGAGAAACTATTCCAAATTAGCGACTCTAATTTTCACCCAAAAACCACTAAATCATGTATGTTCTATCTGGCGTACAATAAGTGTACTTATAGTACGTTAGCCCCCTCCCACCCCCCCCCCCCCCCCAGAAAAAAAGGGTTTAATTTGTTTGGTACCACCTCTTCGTAAGGAATTTTGGACCCAAACCTTTAAGCTCTTAGTAATGTAATAGCAAATCCTTCAATGTCCGCAGACTCATAATGAGAAGGAGAAAGCTTAAGGGTGCCGTATCACCTTACAACCCCCCCCCCCCCCGAAAAAAGGGTTAGTCACACCAATACAATCAACCACCCCAATCAACACGCTGTTATCGTTTTTAGTAACCCACTGACTGGGACTTAGCCTTGTGCTCTTTGATACTTTTGCTAGTTGATTATATTTCCAGTATTATCATGGGAATACTTATACGCTCGCCACAGGCGCGTACACAAGGGGGGGGGGGGTTAAACCCCCCTTTGGTATTTTGTATGTGTGTAACCCCCCCCCCCCCCCTTTGGATTTTTTTTTAATTATTATTTAAAAAAAAAATATTCCCATGGCTGACCTAAAAAAGGATACCTTAACAACCACCCCCCCCCCTCAACGGAGCAAAATGTCAATTTTTCAAATTTCGAGACCCCCCCCCCCCCCCAAAGAAAAAAAAAAAGAAAAAAAAAGGGTCCTCTTACGTTATCGAATAGAGGGGGGGCCGGGCCGGCCGCATAAAATATTGAGCCGCGGATTCAAAGTTAAACGTTAAGAACAGCCCCTGCGGTAATCACTCTTTAGTGAGAAATTTGAAAAGGGCACAATATTTTGGATGTCTTTTAAATAGAAGTTATATACTCAACCGTCAAATTTTTAATTAACGGTAGAGCCGCTTCACAACTCTTATTTTGCCCTTCATTTAGATTCAGCTCATACCAACTGGCTTGTGCTTGTATTTGAACTCATGTTGGTAGTAATCATGGCGGCAATCCTGGGCCCGATAGAGGGACACGTCCCCCAGGAAATTTAGAAAAATAGCTAGAAAGAAATATAGCGGAAAGAACGTACATATTGGGCTTAGGGATTTTCTAGAATGCATAATTTCAGCATTCAACATTGCAAAATCTCGCTTGGTCGCTACGCCTCGGCCCTCGCCCGATAACACAAAACTATGACGCTCCCGGCCGTTATTTTTCTATGGTTGGTGTAATAGATCTTTTTTCCCTTTTATTTCAACTAACCTAATTTGTGTGCTATCACAATCATGATTGTTTTATTTTCCTTTAAAGCAGGCGCGTAGCCAGGGGCGGTAGGGGCAGTAAGAGGACATTGGACAAAAAGGAGCAGACAAAGAAATATTTTTGAAAATTCTGACAAGTCGAGAACGGTACAACGAATCGTCTTCTTTCTCTAATAATTTAATGAAACGTCATAGCTTCCGCGCAAAGCGCAGGAGGGGAAACTGAATTCAGAGAAGGATTAAGAGTCGAGAATGGAACAACGAATCATCTTCTTTCTCTAATAATTTCATTAAACTATGAAAGCTTCGCGCGGGCGAGGGGGGGGGGGCTGAATTCAGTCAAGTCATAAGAGTCGAGAATGGTACAACAAATCTTCTTTCTCTAATAATTAATGAAAGGGCAAAGCTTCCGCGCTTCGCGAGGGCGGGAGGAAACTGAATTCAGACAAGGGTTAAGAGTCGAAAATGGTACAACGAATCGTCTTCTTTCTCTAATTATTTAAGAAAACGTCAAGCTTCCGCGCTTCGCGCGTGATGAGGGGGGGGGGGACAGTTTTTGATATCTTTTCTCGTGTATTTTGGTGATAATTATTAACACTTTCACAAAATACATACTTGCTCAAATTGTGGCTCGCTCGTTTCGCTCACTAGCCGAATTGTGAAACCAGAAAAAAAAAATCGGGCTAGAGGCTATAGCCCCCCCCCCCCCCGATGAAAATGTCAAAAATTGCACAGCAAAGATATTTCATTTAAAAAACGGCGAATTTAAATTTCACTCTTATCTACAGACGCTAAAATAAATGACTAGAATTTCAGAACAACAGTTAAACACCACGATTAAAGTCTTAAACCAATTAAAAGTAGCCTTCTTAATTATATCTGAATGTACTTGTTACGGATCTAGCATCTTTAATTGACAGTTTTGAGTTTGTCTCATTCTTTTTAATGTGTTACTTTTGTTTAAATAATATCATGGCAAAATGTTCATCTGATATGAGTTGCTCTGCAAATGCCTTTAGATCTGAAATATTACGAGAAATAGCTAAAATATTGAACCAAACTTACAGGCACATGTATATGTCCCATATCCCCATTTATGTGAGCACTGAACGTGACTAAAATCGAATCTCTTTTTCCATCATTTTGATGATTCTATAACCTCAGTGTATACATCAATTAACAAATACTTTGTAATTAACCTTTCCCAATAGCCTCCCGACATTTTCTTTAAACATGTATTTTAAAGGGCTTGACGTGCTTATACACCCCCCCCCCCCTCAAACCAAAATACGGCGGGATCTATGACGGAGCCTTCACCGTTTAAAAATGGGACGGATTTCGTATACTAAACTAGAAAGAAAATCTGAATGTGAACTTCTCCCAGACTGTCAATTTGTCTCTTGTAATGAAGCAAAAACACAAAACACTGACAAATGGACTGTGGAAAATAGAATCGGTCAACCATGCATCACCCCCATGCACGTTATGATAGCCCTACTTAGTCAATCTATGCTGCTAGCGCTACTAGTTTACAAGGCTTTCAGAATGTTGTCAAAGAATTCAAATTGTAGTCTTAACCATACAGATATATCAAGGAACCATCGAATTCAGGGTACAGCCGTATTGGAAATTCTAATTTGGCACCACCTTACAAGGGAAAGCAAACAATCTTGAAGAACAAGGCTCATTTATACGTAAAACCATTGACATCGAGATGATCAGAAATACATGTATACACACGAGGGGGGAGAGAGAGAGAGAGAGAGAGAGAGAGAGAGAGAGAAGCAAAGATAGATATCAAGCAAAGGGAGGAGAGAACAGGGGACCTGCTACAAACTTAGCTTTAAAGCCTCAGATTATATAGACAAAATAGAACTAAAATATACTGCTTCATTCCGTTTCATCCACACCATAAACTAATATTACCTACTTGTGTCCATCTGTTTGCCTCTAACACGTTTTCACACAAACTTGGAAAAATACACTTCCAAACTACATAGTCTACCCACATACATTCGTTTTTTCTCTTTTACATTTTTATCTCACTTCCGTGTTTAAAATCCCAAATTTGTCATACTCTATCAAAGCGATACACAATACAATCTCACCCTATCTAGGCCTCATCTGCTATTCTTACCTTCGTAATAATTGTATTGCATTCCAAGAGAACGTTGACAATGTAGAAACTCCTTCGATAATGAAAACCTTGTCGGAAGAAAATTAATTCATCAATATCTACAGCTAATTTGAGCTTCAGACGAGTCAAGATGGCGACGAGTCGCATTAGGTCCAACTTCAAATGACTGCGCATTTGGCAGTGGTATGCATGAACAGTTTCAATTGTAACTCACATTATGCAGGCACACATGTGCAACAGAATGGCAAGCAAGATGAAAAGAATTATGGCAATCGATAGGCCCTGTTGCACTTTGTAAATAAAATGATTTGAATTTGGTCCCTGTTCCATCAAAAGTATTATCAATATGTGACAAAACAGAATATCTGATAATAGTATATGCTACTGAAATCCTTGCATTTGTCAATTGGATCCGAACATTTTGTTACAGCATTGTGGCACTTGTGATTGATAAAAGGATGAAGATGCTCAACCACCCCTGAGACAAATTTCTTTTTACCAGTGTTTCCATTTTATATATCTTTCGGAAAATTTCTGTATTGATAAAAAAATGATAATAACCATCCATTTTTCACAGTTCTCACGCTTGCTGGGTTACGCCCTTCGAAAAAGGTAATACGGTCACGTGGTCTTGATGACGCATTCGACGTTATTGCGGGCATATCCGAGTGGTCCTACAACTAAGGATCTTACAATCTCATTGTAATCCATAAATGAAACGTACTGGGATTATCAAGTGCATATAATGTTTGGGATAAATGTCTTGTTTTTCCCAATTAATATCATAGTTTGCCTTTTTAAAGACCTTTAATATCTAAGTCACCGGCCCTCCTTTTCACCGGAGAGACTACTGCAGTGAGGTTATAAACAGTTGCACAGTACAGCTCCGAAACTGGGCTTTTTTTCTGAGCGTTCTGAGCCGACATTTTTAAGGCTAGAATCCAGAATTATTGATGATTTCTAAGAAAAATTATTGTCATGTCCGGAATCTCCGTCAAAAATTATTCTACATGTCTTTTATTTTCTTCATTTTTTAGCCGTTCCGGTTAGAGTGGCCCTTTAAATTCCTGTACACAGAACAGGGGCGGTGGATGGCTTTTTCAAAGTGGGGGGATGAACTAAAAGGTCACTTTCTGGAAGAAAAAAAGGGGTAGGCCTACCTACGAATGAAAATCTCAAAGCAAAAATAGACGAGTCACTTTCTGGAAGAAAAAAAAGGGGTAGGCCTACCTACAAAGGAAATTATTAAACGCTCACCAGCCCTATTTTTTTTTTCGCTGGGAGTCCTAATTTAATGATCACTCATCCTTCGGCTAACAGCAACCCAATAAACAAAATCACGTGAAAATCACGTCAATATCAAGGTATCGACTTGAGGAGAGTTACGTTCTTCAAACACCGGACATTTACGTAAATGTGTTAATACGTTTATTGCACTAGGTCACTAAAACACACGTACACTAAATCACGCAATTGTCACTGCAATATCACCATTATAATAACGTGATTATCCCTTCCTTGGAGACCATGGTTTGTAAACCTAATACTCCCGTGTTTGTTTGGTTATGAAATTACATTTTCATAAACGAAATTATCGCGTCACAGAAACACGTGAAGCGTTAGTGATAGTTTTAGTCAAAATATCTGCGTGAAATTCACGTGAATATTACGAGGCTGACTTGAGATGAATCATGTTCTTCATTCACGTGAAATTTACGTCGAAGAGGAAATATGTTACTGTAACCCGCGTTCTACCCAATAATTACGCAAATGTTACACAATAAATGAACTAAAATAATGACCTTCTCATCCCGTTTCTAAACATCGTGTTTTGGATCTTCCATGCGCCGGAAGCAGTTTGGGATTAGAGGGGGTGGGGGTGGGGTGGGTGCAAACATCCCAGAAGAGAAAGCTAGTTGCAACTGGTCCAGTTGATGAACCAGTTAATGCCAAATGGTAACACCGGAAATTTAAATGGGCTAAATGGTCCAGTTGATCCAGGCCAATTAGAATTCAATTGGTCTAGCTGAGCCATTAGAACCATATGGTAAAACTTCCAACCAGTTGAACGGCAACAACACTTCAATATTGGTAGGCCTACGTCTGTATTTCCAATGTAAAGGCATTGGTAATAAGTAGACTTACATAATTTAATTAATCTAATTTTGTTCATATACTTGTATTTTATTGAAATTATTTTAGTTCACAGTTAATGTTTGCCTTATTCACGTTTAATTAAATGTAATTTATACGAAGTAGCCAAATGTCCTAATAACTGGTAATTTATATTTGTAGTATTTTCGAAATGAATTGCATAAAACTAAATCATCAGTAATTAAGAAATATGCTGTAAATTCAGATAAATTGTTTAAAAAACATAGATCTGCACGCACCCCATATTCAATATGCAAATTAATTGGTGTCAACTGGAAATATGCCAACAGTCAGTCATCAACGGGTGCAACCGGAAATATGCACACAAACCAGTTATCAACTGGCGCAATGAAAATGTGCTGACAGTCAGTTATCAACTGGTGAAAATAGAAATATGCCAACAGTCACGGGATTATCACCACGGAACTTAAATGGTAACTGTGAAACCATCAAGACACCCAAATATAACTCATTTTCACACCTAGAAATCACGGAATACCCAGCTTATATTAATAATCCGTTTGAGTCACGAGAACATCACCGCGGAACTGCTGGCAACTTTGACTACCATTTAAATAGGTGTTTTAAGACACCTAATAATGACTAATTTTTCACACCTAAAAATCACCGATGCCCAGCTTAGATTAATAATCCGTTTGAGTCACGAGATCATCACCGCGGAACTGCTGGCAACTTTGAATACCATTCAAATAGGTGTTTTAAGACACCTAATAATTACTTATTTTTCACACCTAAATATCACGGATTCAAAGCTTAGATTAGTAATCAGATTTAGCTACGTGATTATCACCAAGAAAGTTATGGTAACTTTGAAACCATTTAAATAGGTGTTTTAAGACACCTAATAATTACTTATTTTTCACACCTTAATATCACGGTTCACAGCTTAGATTAGTAATCAGTTTTAGCTACGTGATCATCACCAAGAAAGTTATGGTAACTTTGAAACCATTTAAAAAGGTGTTTTAAGACACCTAATAATTACTAATTTTTCACACCTAAAAGTCACGTATGCCCAGCTTAGATTAATAATCCGTTTGAGTCACGAGATCATCACCGCGGAACTGCTGGCAACTTTGACTACCATTTAAATAGGTATTTTAAGACACCTAATAATTACTAATTTTTCACACCTAAATATCACGGATTCACAGCTTAGATTAGTAATCAGTTTTAGCTACGTGATCATAACCAAGAAAGTTATAGTAACTTTGAAACCATTTAAAGAGGTGTGTAAGACACCTCAGAATTACTAATTTAATATAACCAGAGGATCACGGACAGAACAATAAGACGATTAGCCGGTGTAAGTAACGTGATTATTACCATCAACCTTGGATAACCTGTGAAACCATCGATAAAGGTGCTTACAAGACCAAATAATTACTTATTTATCACCACCATCGGTTAACGGACAAAAAACTCGTTGCTTGGTCAAGTGGTTATTTGGTCATAAACACTTGATTTACAGAGGTAAGTGGAATCACGTTACTCCAGTCGCGTGATAAATTGGTGGTTTTTAGGTTAGATGAAAACGTGAACAGGAGTACCTTTTTTGTTTAAATGAAGGCACGTGTCGATAACGTTTAAATCTAGTTCAAAAGGCACCATACTTTAAAATCACTTAAAATACACATCCAAAAGAGGTTACTTTTTAGTGTTTTGCTTATTGGGAAGTATGTAGGCGGATGTCGCATAATGCGTTGGTGTGGTGGAGATCAAAATTAAATATGCCAGGTTCTGGACTAGTTTAGTTATAGCAGTGTATTTTAGGCAATATAATTTAGAATTAAGTTTTTTTTATTGATGTTATTATACCTTAGTTGTAGTGAAAGTTGATTGATAATAGTTAGTCTGGTCGCCCAAGTCGTGAAATGCCCATTAGGTAAAAAAAAAAGACAAGATTTATTTGCCCTTCAAAGTCCAAGAAAAGACTGTTTCACGGGAGGTTTTACAACTGCAACATTGAAGCTCCCTAAATTGGATAGCGCCTTCCTATTGTAAATTCAATGCTTGACTTATGAATGGAAGATAGAGACTGCTGGATAGATAGATTATTCAGTCAGTATTAGCTGCATGTTTCTACTTTTAAAAAGATATCCACTGTCTAGCGTAATGTAGTTAGGGTAGCAATTTTACATCAAATGCTTTGCATTCACTACCACGTGCAACAAGTAGGGTTAGCATTAGGGTTGTGGCTATTTTTAGAAATATGCCTCCACTACTGATAAAGTGATGCCTACCGAAAGAAAAACCGTCACTGTTGCAATATTAGTAAAGAATCTGGCCGATTCGATATTAAATAATCTCCACCAACCCAACCCCGATCTCACCGTACTTACTGCAGGCAGAACATGACGTGATCTCCGAATTTCTACGCCCGGCGTAAAGGACTAAGGTCGTTGATAGTGCCATCTGCGGCGGCTTGAAGGAAGTGTAGGAAATATCGCAGATATCAAATATAAGAACCGGCTAGTTTCTGGACTAATGCCATATAAACCCATAATCTGGAACTATCGCTAAACCAGGTAATTACTAGCAGAAAGAAGCAACAACTTGTTTTCTTGCTAACAGTTGCTCAAACCAGACTAGGAATAGCTTTTTATTCAAAAGGGATATTTTCATTATTGTTCACAAACGCTTGCCAGATTGATAAACGCTCATTTTTTAAAAGGAGGACTTTTCCTTGCTTTTTTTCTTTCGTATGTTACAAGTTCCTGTCCTACTTACTAATGCCATGGCACAAGTTTATGGCCATTCATCTCTGCAGTGCCGGATCCAGGATTTTCAAGGGGGTGACGAAGCAAAATTTAACGCAAAGCGCATTGCAGGCGTAGAGTGAGCCCTTCCCATTGTGCAGTGACAGAGTCCCCACGTGGACCTGGTAGGAGGAGGGGTGGTTAGTCTCTGAAAGCTCTCGAGTTGTAGCACTTCGGCATTATCAGAACCTTCAAGAAGCCGTCTTGATTAATAAAACACGAACACGCACTCTCTCTCTCTCTCTCTCTCTCTCTCTCTCCTAAAGATAACTTTATACATCATTTGTTTATCTTGTGATCTACTTCTGTTTTTACGGATGGGGTCCAGGGGCAGAGCCCTGCCGGGGGGTACTAGGGAACGATGGGTATAATATGCAGGTCATGGCTCCCATAAAAAAAAAAGTTCGCTTGAAGTTTTTATGATAGTGAAGATCTAGTTTAAAGTAAGTCTTTAGTCCTAAACGCATGAAATCAAGTCCGAAATAAGTGAATCATGCAGGGAACATCGACCCATAGATTACTGGACAAATGCTCTCATACATAGACGAAATAAATGTATCCGATCCACTTTATACATCCCTCTCTTTTTACTCAGTCCTCATTACTCACCTCACTCATAACTAACCTTGAACGCAATCGTAAATAAAAACAAACAAGCATACAAACAAGAAATGTTGTTAGTTATGACCTGTAATTCGTTTACTCCAGCTATAAAAGCATGAAATAAAGTTGGCTTAGTCGAACAGTAGAAAGGAAACATGTTGCAGTAAATGCGAAAAAAAGAAAGGAAACACTAACAAACACAAAAAAGATAATTAAACATATATTCAGTGGTACGTTACAATAATTCACTTTTTCATAAAACATGTTTTTAATGTCAAGAAGCATAATCTATCCGATCACATTTTCTTGAATTCCATGGCAAAGATATTTTTTAAAAACTGTGAGTTTAAATTTCACTCTTATCTACAGACCATATGAGGAACGATAGGTATAACTTGTAGGTCACTGCTTCCATCACGAATTGATTAAGCTTGAAGTTCCAAGATTGCCAAAATCATATTCAAGGGCAGTATTTAGTCCTATGCGCATGGTATGTAGTCCAAAAAAGGTTCATACAGGGAACATCGAACTTATTATGACCCATAGATTAATTGACAAATGCTCTCATACACAAGAGAAATACAAGTATCCAATCCACTTTTTACATCCCTGTCTTTATACTTAGTCCTCATGGCTAGCCTCACTCATGTTAAACTTGCACATAATCTCAAATTAAAATAAACAAGCAAACACACAACTACCCAAACAAATATTGTGAGATATGGCATGTAATTCATTCACTCCAGCTGTAAAAGCATAAAATAAAGTTGGCTCAGTCGAACTGTAGAAAGGATATATGTAGCAGGAAATGTGATAAGGAAAAAGGAAGGAAACACTAAAAAAAACATAGAAAGAGATGATGAAATATATGTTGAGTGGTATTTTACAGTAATTCGACTTTTCAAGTAACAGATCCTCAAATTCAAGAAGCAAAATTGATCTGATCATATTATGTAGATTTCCACAGCAAAGTTATTTCATTTAAAAAACGGCGAGTTAAAAAAAAATTTCACTCTTATCTACAGACGCTAAGGTAAATGATTAGAATTTCAGAACAACAGTTAAACACCATGATAAAAGTCTAAGACCAATTTAAAGTAGCCTTCTTAATTATAACTGAAGGTACTCATTACGGATCTAGCATCTTTAATTGACATTTTTGAGTTTGTCTCATTCTTTTTAATGTGTTAATTTTGTTTAAACAATATCATGTCAACATTTTCATCTGATATGAGTCGCTCTGCAAATGCCTTTAAATCTGAAATATTACAAGAAATAGCTGAAATATTGAACCAAACTTGCTGGCACATGTGTATGTCCCATACCCCCATTTATGTGAGCACTGAACGTGACTAAAATCGAATCTCTTTTCCCATCATTTTGATGATTCTATAACCTCAGCGTATAACAAATACTTTGTAAGTAACCTTTTCCAATTACCTCCCGACATTTTCTTTAAACATGTATTTTAAAGGGCGTGAAGTGCCTATACACACATTTATGTGAGCACTAACGTGACTAAAATCGAATATCTTATTCCATCATGTTAATGATTCTATAACCTCAGCGTATACAGCAATTAACAAAACTTTGTACATAATCTATCCCAATTGCCTCCCGACATTTTCTTTAAACATGTATTTTAAGGGCTTTACGTGCCTATACACTTCTCCCCAACAAAAAAACGGTTGGCTATTTAAAATACGGCGGGATCTATGACGGAGGCCTAACCGTTTAAAAATGGGACGGATTTCGTATACTAAACTAGAAAGAAAATCTGAATGTAAAGTTCTCCCAGACTGTCAATTTGTCTCTTGTAATGAAGCAAAAACACAAAATACTGACTAATGGACTGTGGAAAATAGAATCGATCAAGCATGCATCACCCCCTGAACGTTATGATAGCCCTACTAGTTTCCAAGGTTTTCAGAATGTTGTCAAAGAATTCAAATTGTAGTCTTAACCATACAAATATATCAAGGAAGCTTCGAATTCAGGGTACAGCCAACTGGGAATTCTAATTTGACACCACCTTACAAATGAAAGGCGTGTCCCTTTCACAGGGACGGTCGTTCCAAGGCCGGAGGATTTCATCCCCTGCGTTCCTACGCCACAAATGGACGCAATCCTCAATGTTACCACCGTTGGACGGCTCACCCGGCAACCACCGCTCGAAGTTTAGACCAGATCCATCAGACCAAATGAAAGGTCCGTCTTGTATTGTCTGGTAGGCACCAATCCAAGCACTCTGTCCAGGACAACAACACCAAAATCAGTAATAAAAAAAATCATTACCATCAGATCAGAAGAAAGGTTTAGATCAGAAGAAGAGTGAATGTACTATTTTTTATGAACTGCAAGTAATAATGGCTTCTTATACAGTGCGACCCAGCAAAAACGAAACCGAGAATTATCGATGTTTTATCATAACCTAATCACAATTATAATTAATAAATGACACATATTTCTAAAGCTTAGATCCTCTTCTTTCATTTTATGCAACTCGTATGATGCATATTTCATGCATGAGTGATTAAAAGCAATTTGAAGGAAGGAAACCAACAAATCAATTGGCGGGCTGTATCTGAATTTCGAAGAAAAATTCACATTTCTAGAAAGTTCATTTTCTGCTCTGTCATATGACACCTCAATCAGAAAAAAATAAGCCAGGAATAACAAAGTTCTGTTTGTTTAAAGTGATGCTTGCATTTCCATAATTTGATCAAACGAATTCGTTTTCACTGGCTGCCGGCCGTAGCAACAAACAAAATTGACAAAAGACTTAAAGGTGAAATTCAAAGAAAATCACAAATATATCAACTAATGTATCACTAGAAACTGGTAAGCTAACAGTTGGCCATCGTACAAGTTTTAGGTCAACTACATAACGGATGGTTTTTTAAAACTACAAATACAACCACCCCCATAGCAGCTGTGATATACGAGAGATTCGCCAGAAAAATAACGATGTGTTAATGACGTTACAATATGGATCAATACTGCCCAAGCAGACGACATCCCATAAAGAATGAACATAATTGCTAAGCTATTATTTGTCAAAGTATGATGAGTTTAGTGCATATAAATGAAATGGCATGTCAAACCATTCAAAAAGGGATATGACCCCATTCCGATAACTAAAATCTTTTGCTTGTAAATACACAGGATAGGGGTTAATTAACAATCGAAGAAACCAGACTTTCAAATTTAAAAAAAACCCGTAATGATATTAAGGACGGCATTTGTTCCCTCTTGACGAACATACCGCGGTGTGTGCAGTTGAATATACAATGGCTTGTTATTTTGTTTACGAGCGATATATTCCTTTATTTTTGTATAGCTGCATTTGTCATCAAAATAAAACCATGCGCGGGGTTTAGAGTGAGGCAATATATTATATATTTAGCCTGACGGTAGTGAAGTAAGAGAAAGAACTCAAGAGAAGATGAAAACACAGGCACTGAAAATGTGTGAGATGTCATGGGACATCGTCTGCTTGTGCAAATCATGTCCATACTGTGATCTCACACATCTCAGCAGCGTTCGGAGAGCTCTTCATGTGCTATGCCGGGGTTGTATTTAAGCGTTTTGTAATTTATAATAATCATTAATTACAGAATGTTTCCAAGCATTGAATTTTGATAACCTTGTCGAATCAAAGTTTCAACTTGGCAATAATGAAAATAAAGTTAGTTTTTAAAATCAATGAATACCTACTAACTCCGTCTCGTTGTCGATGAGACATAGACGAAAGGCTTCATGCATGGCTGATTGTCAATGAAACAGGGTTAAGTCTTTTGTCGATTCTCCTTGTTGCTACGGCAGGCAGCCAGTGAAAACGAACTTGTTAAATCAAATAATGGAAATGCAAGCATCACTTTAAACAAACAGAACTTTGACATTCCTGGCTATTTTTTTCCTGATTGAGGTGTCATATGAAAGAGCAGAAAATGAACTTTCTGGAAATGTGAATTTTTCTTCGAAATTCAGATACCGCCCGCTAGATGACTGTTTGGTTTCCTTCCTTCAAATTGCTTTTAAAGGCAGGCTTTACTACTTCAGCCAGAAGAGATTAGGCCGCCCAGCGAGCCAGCGAGGTCACTGTGACAGGTGGCTATCTCATTAACTCAGCTCTCATTTAACATAAGAAAAAGAGGATCACGGGGGGCCAACAGGCACCGATTGGGGAAGTTTTCTATATAGAGGGAGCAAGAAGCTACAAGTATGGCAGTGTGCCTTTAATCACTCATGCGTGAAATATGCATCATATGAGTTGCATTAAATGAAAGAAGAGGATCTAAGCTTTATAAATATGTGTCATTTTTTAAATTATAATTGTGAGTAAGTTATGAAAAAACAGATAATTCTCGGTTTCGTTTTTTCTGGGTCGCACTGTATAGCGCTCATATCCGTGGCGCCTTGTTACTCGTGGCACTTATACATTATTACCCTAGTTATAGCCAGGGCTTCCTACCCATTGATTACTGGGTGAAGATTGGCAACTATAGATTAATGTCTTGCCAAAGAACATTAGTGCAGGGCTGGATTCCGAACGAACGCCATTCCCCGTAATCTATAACATTAGCATGGTGGGACATTGGAAAAGAAAACAATACTCTTGACGGTTCAAATGAATAGAACAATATGCCGTTGTAGTGTCACGAATTTTAATAAATTCTGAGGACGATTTATATTCGCCATTTCACCCTTTCATCTACTCTCCCTTCCCTGCAACCTGTTTCTCTCTTTACCTCTTTCTTTCTCTCTCTTCCTCTTTCTCTCTTTCTCCCCCCTCCCCTATCCCCTTCCCCCTCTCTCTATTTGCTCTTTCTTTCTTCCCCCCTAATTCATTGGGGGGGGGGGGGTTATGTGCCCCCTTTCCTTCTTACGTTTCATGTGTTCAAATACTACTTGCAAGTTATTTTTCACTGGAATTATCCGTCATTATTAATTAATCATATTAAAAGGCACATCAAAGTGTTTACTGCTTTGTCACTATAAAAGAGCCTTTACTTAAAGTGATTTTATGTTATTTATCCCATTAAAAAAAATCACACATATACAGTGTGTGTAATTATGTATATATATTGCCAGAGAACCCTCGTACTAAAATCTTAAATATTCTACATGTACTAAGTCAGCCCCTATCTGTTTTTCTCTCTCCCCTCTTTCTCTCTGCATTTGTTTCTCTTTCTTTCTCTCTCATTATCTCTCTATACCGCTCTCTTTACACCATGTCCCCTCTATCCCTCTCTATCTCACTCTCTCTCTCTCTCTTACTTAAACTGTGTATCACTATATAGCTAATAAACCTAATGTATTTTTACCCTTTACATGTTACATCGCTACTATAGGATTTCCTGGTCAAATTCGCGAGTTTGTCATTCAAATGAATTTGTCTTGCGTTCAAATTCGACGGTATCAGTGCAGTCAGGTATATCTCGGGTTTATATTCCCTTTTCTAGTTTTCAAATCTATGGATTTTTCGTTAGAATCTACGTATGTTTCATTCAAGTTAATGAACAAGGTGCTTCTTTCGCTATTTGGTCATTCGATTTAGCGCAACACGATTTTCTGACAACGCGACGGTGTACTTTTAGCATTCTAATTCATTTGTAGCATTCAAATAAGCACTTTGTGCACTTAAATTGATGGTCAATATACATTTCTCGTTTATTACACACTTTTTATAGCTCATTCTTTTTCTTTCAAGATTGTTTTTTCATGTGTATTTTATCATATTTCATTTTCTTGCATTTATACACTTATATTTATTAGATTTATCTGATATCCATCAGCATTTAAGTTTGATTGTTAAGAAGAAAAAAATGACTTGCATCTACGGACCTGATGGTCTCAGTATATTTGTAAATGTTCATGTAAGGAAGTTGTTTGTCTTACTGATGTTTTATCATAAATTTATCATAATTTCATCATAATTTCATTATGGAAGAAGGGTACAATATTTTGACTGGGGTAGGGACTAGAGTTAACAATTTGAACATGATTCATTATTTAGCCATGTCGTTAGCCATCGATCTGCTGGCGGGCAAGTAAACTATGAAACTCTCTAAGAAAAATAGAGGGGTGTGCTGGGTATAAGAGACGATGTGAATTACTTTTGTAAAATTCCGAGTCTGTAGTAAAAAAAAAAAAAAAAGAAGGTGATTGAGGGTACCCCCACCTTTCCCGGGTATATGAACATGTCCGTGCAGAAATGCCATATCCCTTCTTTACCTTATGTCTGACTTCACCCATCTGCATTGTCCTGAAAATATATAAATGGAACAACAGCTTAGACCCCAATGGTAAATCATGCATTTTAACTGTATTATTTAAAAACTGTAACAATTTGTTGCAATTCTTCCCCCTAACATTCCTTACTTTAATAAAAATCTTACGAATATGAATGACAGGTGTTAATTTGAATGATAAAACTTACGCTTCGACAAGTGAATATTAATTTGAATGCTAGTTGAGCAGTTTCTAAATTGAATGACAGATCTATGAAACCCTTCGACCAAAATCCTAAATTAAATACAAAAACTGGAAAATTGAATGATAATTGGCATGGCAAAGCCGATCTGCGCTAACTTAAATGCAAAGTAAAGGAATTCGAATGACAAACACGCGAATTTGGCCGGAAATCCCAGATTATGTTTTTTTTTTTTTTTTTTTTTTTGCATTCATCAAAGGGCGTCCTTGTAAGTTATTGCTCGGAGCCGTGTAAACAAAGATTCTGTATTGTTTTGTTGGGAAAACACAAAGAATGTGCATTAGAGTATCTCCAACTGAAGCCGAGTTGGCCAATTTGTGTGCTGTACTATCAGAGGACATTCGTACTTGCGCATGCCGACGTCCTCTTCATAAGTTAGGCATACGTTACACATAAGCTAGACACACCTTAAAGATAAAGGTGAGTTCCGGTAATGCGATGGCATTGTGAAAGAAAAGGTGTGGAATGGATCAGAAAAAATTGATCATATAGCATGTAAGTATTGGTGTGTACTGCAAGGTTCTGGAGTCATCAAAATCATCATAAATTTGGCCCAGTCTTGGTAACGTAACAATCACTATACACAGAAAGATGTATATGGGAAAACACAAATGGTGTCGGGGCTAGTACTACCTTGATTTCCTTATCTTTCTCATCACTCAGCCAGTATACATTTTCTTCCAAAAATTTTTGGCACTTGACATTTATTTGTAATCTTGAACATTCAGTGTAAGTTTCGTTAGATTCTGTGAGAATTCATTTTTTTAAACCAGAACTCAAGTTTATCTTTAAACGGAACTAACCCTTCTAACTAAGCCATGCCCAGGAAACTTTTTTTGTTAAAGGCAATCCAACCATTGTAATACGTTCATTTGAATGAAAGCAGAAAAGCCAGATAAGCAGAATGGCGAAAGTTGGAAATACATCGGTCCAATAATAACAAAGTTATGAATATATGAAAATATGAGATCACTACACCTATCCGAATCTCAAATTGTCAATTTTGTCAGTGGATTGTGATGTACCGTGTGAGTCAATACACAAATTTACATCTAGAAAATTGTTTATTATTTTAAAAATCATCTATGAACAGTATATTGTTATACATGTTATGAAAGAGCGTTCTATCCGAAATCATTTGGCATCATTTTTGTGTGGTATGGGCATTGTTTGCGAGAGTGCAAAAATCGACTTGCGCCAAAGTGATGCCTACAGTATGTGATATGTTGGGATTAAAGTGAGAGAATGAATTTAATGTATCAAATGAGATTAATTGCATATGCTTTTTGCAGAAGCAAAGTCACACACACACACATACACACGCACCCACGCGCGCACACATGTTCGTTGATATGTGATATTCGATATTTGATATGTGTGGCATGATTAATTTTGTTTGGGATGTTATTTGGATCTGCAATGACCGATTTAATACCCAAATCCCATTTTTTTTTATTCAAACATCACATGAGCAACTTTGGCGCAAGTCGATTTTCGCACTCTCGTGAACAATGTCTCCTGTTCATACAAGCGTGAACACATACCACACAAAAATGATACCAAAATGATTCGGGATAAAAAACACTCTTTCATAAGGTGAATAATAGTTTACTGTTCATAGATGATTTTTAAAAAATTAGCAATTTCATAGGTGTAGGCTTAAACTTTGTTTGACTAACACGGTAGTGACGGATAAGTCTTTCATTTGTTGTGTACAAACGTATCGCTAATTTCTGTTTTTCACCCATGTGCCTTCACCCTTTGGGCACTAGTCAAAATGTATTATGGAGAGTACATTATTTAAAGGTCCTCTAAAAAGAAAAGATCATCCCAAGTCATACATTTTTCAAAAATTGAAATTTCAGTCATTTTGTGTTTTGGCACAAGAGGGAAAGTTTTCCGCTACTACATCACATAGACACTAAATACCGATTCAGCCAATTTGTATAACCCATATCGATAGTGATTGTAAATTTTTAAATTCATAACTGTCTCAATTTTGCCCGATTTCTTTCAAACTTCCACCAGTGTGCTTCTCTGATTATCGTGATTTCTTGTAGAGCAGTTTGCTACCAAGGTTAGATTTCCTTTTAATTAACAGTCTAAGCTAAAGTAGGTCATCCATATTTACATGATCCCTTGTAAAGTCTGCAGAAGAGCGGAAAAGTTCGTAAGCGAAGGCGTTCTCCTGTTCCGTGTGGATGGATACTAAGTCAGCCCGTCCGTTGAAGGAGTAGTGATCCCTGCAGCGATCCCGAGCCTCTGCCCAAGGGACCCGCTCCCCGAAGTAACGGTAGCAGTTCCCGTTAAATGGAAGCCAGAACTGAGGGCATGGAAGATACACATTGGCATCTAAGCCGCGAAATGCCACGGCTAGAAGGACCATTGATGCAAGCAGAAGCTTCATGTTGATTACTGGAGAGTCAAAGAAGAAGAGTGAGAAACTATTCCAAATTAACGACTCTAATTTTCACCCAAGAGCCACTAAATCATGTATGTTCTATCTGGCGTACAATAAGTGTATTTATAGTACGTTAGCCCCCTCCCACCCCCCCCCCCAGAAAAAAGGGTTTAATTTGTTTGGTACCACCTCTTCACAAGGAATTTAGGACCTAAACCTTTAAGCTCCTAGCAATGTAATAGCAAATCCCTCAATGTCCGCAGACTCATACTGAGAAGGAGAAAGCTTAAGGGTGCCGTAACACATTACAACAACCCCCCCCCCGAAAAAAAGGTTAGTCATACCAATACAATCAACCACCCCGATCAACACACTGTTATCGTTTGACCGCTGACTGGGACTTAGCCTTGTGCTCTTTGATACTTTTGCTAGTTGATTATATTTCCAGTAATATCATGGGAATACTTATACGCTAGCCTCAGGCACGTAAACAGGGGGGGGGGGGGGGGGGGGGGGGGGGTTGGGGGGTTAAACCCCTCCCTTTGGTATTTTTATGTGTGTAAACCCCCCCCCCCCCCCATAACGCCCATACCCCCCCCCCCCTTTGGATTTTTTTTTTTTTTTTTTTTTTAATTATTTTTAAAAAAAAATTAAAAAATATTCCCATGGCTGACCTAAAAAAGGATACCTTACCCCCCCCCCCCCCCAACGGAGCAAAATGTCAAATGTTCAAATTTCGAGACCAAATGGAAACGTTGTATCATCCGCTCAATCTGACTTGCGTGTATAGAACAAATAAGCATTTTTCCATGAAAAAGTGAAGTTTTCTAAAATATGCGTTTCTTTCCAGCATTGGGGCGCCCGCAAATCACTCGGGTAACATTTCATAAAGTATAATATAAAAGGCCATATGCAAATTTTTGTACTTTTGTCGGAAAAAATACATTTATCCAGCACAATGTCGTCTCTTTTTGCGTTGGAGAAGAGCAAATAGCGAGTTTCAATCACACTTTGGCCGCTCTCGCAAGCTCTCACTCGTTTCACTGTGGTCAAGCGACTTTGGGGCAAGCGGTTAATGAAAATGCTAATCGTTAGCTTTCTTTTGGTATTAAACTTGTTTTGATTGATTGTATAATTTTGTCGGAATAAAGGTAACAAAAAGGCTCGACCAATCACTTATCAGCGTCTGAATTGACCTTTTGACCTTGAATTCCAAGGGATGCAAGCGCACTAATGACGTCATGTTCGCTAAATCGGTGTATTTTATCGTGAAATGCGACACTTTCACAATGTTTATATATCTTTTAGATTTATTAGTAAGATATAAGATATTTTTTCTGATATCACTGAAGTTTTGGGTTTTATTTAATGAGTAATTTTACTGTTTTAATTTACTGGATCGTACCATTAAAGTCGCAGGGTAGAATTAAGATGCATTTTCCAACCGCCCCAAAATTTAATTTACGTTCCGACATTCTGTTAAATGGGTTCGTGTTGTTAAGAATCCACTGCTTTCTGCTCCAACAAACGTCCACATGCGGATTCGTTTATCAACTAAATTATTCAAATTTATGGATGCTTCCTAGCTTCCTAGGTGTTTGTGTTGCTGTTGAAGCATTTCATTTACATGCTATCATTCTGTGTAGTCCAATTGCCAGAACGCAAAATTCATTTTGGTTTTATAGTTTCATCGGAGTCGTTTATCAACTATATGTATTCAAATTTATGAATGCTTCCTCCCCAGGAGTTTGTGGTGTTTATGCATTTCATTCACCTGCTATCATTCTTTGTACTCCAATTGTTAGAATACAAAATGCATTTTGGTTTTATAGTTTCATGCAATAAGTAAGTCAATATTAAGAGTATGTTCTGCACAATAAAAACAATGTGTGTCCCTATTGTACAATGTAATGTGTCCCCTCATTTTGTAATAGTTAATTTACCCATTCACATAATGGAACTACCTGCCCGATGATGCCAGTGGTCTGTGACCCCTGAGCACTCAACACCGTGTGGGAGTCAGTTTGTGTTCAACTTCTTTTATGAGACAAATACAAGCAAACGTTTCCATATGCACCCCCCAAACCCCCACCCCCCCCCCCCTTGAAAAAATCTTGCGTACGCGCCTGGCTAGCCATAACTTTACTAGATCTTATTCCTTTTCCCTTCATATTCTTTTCCTTTCTTCTTCTTCTATTCTTCTGTTTCGTCTTATATGTTTATATTGTATTGATGTAGGGCGTATCAAACCCATACATAAAAGTTACATGCTTTAAATAAAGAAGTACGCCATCTTCCCTCTATTAAAAACTATTTTTATGTTGAATTTCTTGATTGATCAGAAATACATTTAATAATAATAATAATAATACGAAAAATTTAAATAGCGCTTGTGACATAAAAGTTTCAAAACGCTGTACACAAATCAAAATTACTTTTAAAAAAAATCAATATTACTAATGGAATAGTTAGTCCTTTGTTGTGTTTGCCGTTTCTTTTCTCAATGACAGGCCAGGTTGGAATTTGTGAGCTGAACAGATTGAGGACTAAGCGTATCTCTCAATACGCTCAACCAGGGGCGTACGCAGGGGGGGGGGGGGGTTTGGGGGTTCAAACCCCCCCTTTGATATTTTTATGTACGTAAACCCCCCCTAAAAAAACCTAAACCCCCCCCCCCCCCTGCGTACGCCCCTGGTTGAGCGTATTGAGAGATACCCTTTGGTTTTTTTTTTTTATTATTGGTTTTTTTATTATTTAAAAAAAAAAAAAATAAAAAAATAAATTATACCCACGGCTAACCTAAATAAGGTGACCTTACCCCCCCCCCCCCCCCCCAACGACAAAAAATGTCAAATTAAGAAATTTCGAGACCAAAAAAAAAAAAAAATGTGTCCGCTTACCCCCATCCCCCCCCCCCCCCCCCCCCCCCCCCCCCCCCCCCCCCCCCCCCCCCCCACTGAGCGACTTTTCGGCTGGCTGAGTCGTTGCGATTTTTTTTTACCTCCAAAAAAAAAAAAAAAAAAGTGTCCGCTTAGTGGCTCAGTCGAACTGTAGAAAGGAAACATGTAGCAGAAAATGTGATAAGAAAAAGGAAGGAAACACTAAAAAAAACATAGAAAGAGGTGATGAAATATATGTTGAGTGGTATTTTACAGTAATTCGACTTTTCAAGTAACAGATCCTCAAATTCAAGGAGCAAAATTAATCTGATAATATTTTGTAGATTTCCACAGCAGTAGCGGATCCAGGAGGGCCGAAACGGCCGCGGCCCCCCCCCCCCCCTATTGGCGGCGCAAAAAAAAGAAGAAAAAAAGAGAAAGAAAAGAAGAGAAAAAAGAAAGGAGAAGAGGGAGAAAGAAGGAGAAGAGAAAAAAGGAGAAGAGAAAGGAAAAAAGAAGAGAAAAGAAATAGAAGAGAAAAGGTAAAAAAAAGGCCTAGAGGCTATAGCCCCCCCCCCCCCCCCCCCCGATGAAAATGTCAAAAATTGTACCGGTATAGTGCTTCTAATATGACCTTGAAAAAACTGTCTGCGCAATTTTCAAATTTTCTCGTCTGATATGAGTTGCTCTGCAAATGCCTTTAGATCTAAAATATTACGAGAAATAGCTGAAATATTGAACCAAACTTGCAGGCACATGTATATGTCCTATATCCCCATTTATGTGAGCACTGAACGTGACTAAAATCGAATCTCTTTTTCCATTATTTTGATGATTTTATAACCTCAGCGTATACATCAATTAACAAATACTTTGTAATTAACCTTTCCCAATAGCCTCCCGACATTTTCTTTAAACATGTATTTTAAAGGGCTTGACGTGCCTATACACCTCCCCCCCCCCCCTCAAAAGAAAAATACGGCGGGATCTATGACGGAGGCCTAACCGTTTAAAAATGGGACGGATTTCGTATACTTAACTAGAAAGAAAATCTGAATGTGAACTTCTCCCAGACTGTCAGTTTGTCTCTTGTAATGAAGCAAAAACACAAAATACTGACATGGTATGTAGTCCAAAAAAAAAGGTTCATACAGGGAACATCGAACTTATTATGACCCATAGATTAATTGACAAATGCTCTCGTACAGGCGCGTAGCCAGGGGGGCACGAGGGGGCGCGTGCCCCCTATTATTTCCAGGATCGGTTGAAATTTTGTAGACCCCTTTTTTGACCTCGATCGATTACATGTATGTGCCCCCCCCCCCCAAATATCAAACTCTGGCTACGTGCCTGCTCTCGTACACAAGAGAAATGCATGTATCCAATCCACTTTTTACATCCCTGTCTTTATACTTAGTGCTCATGGATAGCCTCACTCATGTTAAACTTGCAGATAATCTCAAATTAAAACAAACAAACACCCAAACAAATATTGTGAGATATGGCATGTAATTCATTCACTCCAGCTATAAAAGCATAACATAAAGTTGGCTAAGTCGAACTGTAGAAAGGAAACATATAGCAGGAAATGTGATAAGAAAAAGGAAGGAAACACTAAAAAAAACATAGAAAGAGGTGATGAAATATATGTTGAGTGGTATTTTACAGTAATTCGACTTTACAAGTAACAGATCCTCAAATTCAAGGAGCAAAATTAATCTGATCATATTTTGTAGATTTCCACAGCAGTGGCGGATCCAGGGGGCCGAAACGGCCGCGGCCCCCCCCCCCCCCTATTGGCGGCGCAAAAAAAAGGAAGAAAAAAAAGAGAAAGAAAAGAAGAGAAACAAAGAAAGGAGAAGAGGAAGAAAGAAGGAGAAGAGAAAAATGGAGAAGAAAAAGGAAAAAAAGAAGAGAAAGGAAAATAGAAGAGAAAAGATAAAGAAAAAAGCCCCCCCCCCCCTCCCTCCCACTCCGGGGTCGGAGGGACCGAATTTGTGTTCCCAAAATGGACTGTGGAAAATAGAATCGGTCAACCATGCATCACCCCCTGCACGTTATGATAGCCCTACTTAGTCAATCTATGCTGCTAGCGCTACTAGTTTACAAGGCTTTCAGAATGTTGTCAAAGAATTCAAATGGTAGTCTTAACCATACAGATATAACAAGGAAGCATCGAATTCAGGGTACAGCCTTATTGGGAATTCTACTTTGGCACCACCTTACAAGGGAAAGCAAACAATCTTGAAGAACAAGGCTCATTAATACGTAAAACCATTGACATCGAGATGATCAGAAATACATGTATACACACGAAAGGGAGAGAGAGAGAGAGAAGCAAAGATAGATATCAAGCAAAGGGAGGAGAGAACAGGGAATCTGCTACAAACTTAGCTTTAAAGCCTCAGATTATATAGACAAAATAGAACTAAAATATACTGCTTCATTCCGTTTGATCCACACCATAAACTAATATTACCTACTTTTGTCAATCTGTTTGCCTCTAACACGTTTTCACACAAACTTGGAAAAATACACTTCCAAACTACATAGTCTACCCACATACATTCGTTTTTTTCTATTTTACATTTTTATCCCACTTTCGTGTTTAAAATCCCGCATTTGTCATACTCTATCAAAGCGATACACAATACAATCTCGCCCAATCTAGGCCTCATCTGCTATTCTTACCTTCGTAATAATTGTATTGAATTCCAAAAGAACGTTGACAATGTAGAAAACCCTTCGATAGTGAAAACTTTGTCGGAAGAAAATTAATTCATCAATATCTACTGCTAATTTGAGCCTCAGACGAGTCAAGATGGCGCCGAGTCGCATAGCGTTCAAATTCAAATGACTGCGCATTTGGCAGTGATATGCATGTACAGTTTCAAATATAACTCACATTCAGTATGAACACGACATATTATGCAGGCATACAGTGCAACAGAATGGCAAGCAAGAAGAAAAGAATATGACAATCGATAGGCACCGTTTCACTTTGTAAATAAAATGATTTGAATTGGGTCCCTGTTCCATCAAAAGTATTACCAGTGACAAAACAGAATATCTGATAATAGTATATGATACTGAAATCCTTGCATTTGTCAATTGGATCCGAACATTTTGTTACAGCATTGTGGCACTTGTGATTGATAAAAGGATGAAGATGCTCAACCACCCCTGAGATAAAAAATGTTTACCAGTGTTTCCATTTTATATATCTTTCAGAAAATTTCTGTATTGACAAAAATATGATAATAACCATCCATTTTTCACAGTTCTCACGCTTGCTGGGCTACGCCCTTCGAAAAAGGTAATACGGTCACGTGGTCTTGATGACGCATTTGACGTTATTGCGGGCATATCCGAGTGGTCCCGCAACTAAAGATCTTACAATCTCATTGTAATCCATAAATGAAACGTACTGGGATTATAAAGTGCATATAATTTTTCGGATAAATGTCTTGTTTTTCCCAATTAATATCATAGTTTGCCTTTTTGAAGACCTTTAATATCTAAGTCACCCTCCTTTTCACCGGAGAGACTATTGCAGTGACGTTATAAACAGTTGCACAGTACAGCTCCGAAACTGAGCTTTTTTCTGAGCGTTCTGAGCCGTCATTTTTAAGGCTAGATTCCAGAATTATTGATGATTTCTAAGAAAAATCATTGTCATGTCCGGAATCTCCATCAAAAATTATTCTACATGTCTTTTGTTACTTCATATTTTAGCCGTTTCGGTTAGCTTGGCCATTTAAAATCCTGTACACAGAACGGGGGCGGTGGATGGCTTTTTCAAAGTGGGGGGATGAACTAAAAGGTCACTTTCTGGAAGAAAAAAAGGGGTAGGCCTACCTACCAATGAAAATCTCAAAGCAAAAATAGACGAGTCACTTTCTGGAAGAAAAAAAGGGGTAGGCCTACCTTCCAATGAAAATCTCAAAGCAAAAATAGACGAGTCACTTTCTGGAAGAAAAAAAAAGGGGTAGGCCTACCTACAAAGAAAAATCTCAATGCAAAAATAGACATGGGTATATACGTGACAGTCACGTAGAGAAGTGTCTTAGTTTTGTCCCGTGATAAGCTTATATTGTAAAAGAAAGCCGCTCTTTTAAAAGCGAATAGAAGAAAAAAACGAAAGAAAAAAGAAAAAACGGGAACCGTCCTGTAACTACAGTAAGAAATTTTAATTATTCAAATAGCGGGAAATTCTAAATAAGAAAAGAAATTATTTTTTTTAGAGACATCAAGTGCGTGATTAACAATTTAAATATAGGCAAATTCTAAAGTTCTTTTAAAAAAGCGATGAAAAAAGAAAGGAACTTTAAAGAGAGATCAATTGAGTGACTACACTGTTAGAAAAAACTTAAACAAGTTGTTTAAAATTTTAAACAACCCCGAGTTAACCGGTGAATCGCTCAACGTTGTTTAAAAATTAAACAAATTAAGGTTGTTTACATTTTGAACACTTAGTTGTTTAAAAATTAGGAAACCTTTTAAACAACAGTTGTTTAGTAATAAAATTGCACAACTCGGTTGTTTAACGCAAGTTGTTTAAATTTTAAACAATAATGTTTAAATTACTAAGCAACTGTTGTTTATTCAGTATTACTGCACAACTGGGTTGTTTAAAAGGAGTTGCTTAACTTTTAAACAGAACTGTTTAATGGTTATTATCTGGTTGTTTGAATTTGTGAAATGACCTACTGGAACCACTCCTGCAATAATCACAACGATTTATACACTGTAACATGCAGAGCTTGTTGCCAATTTACTTCAACATTTGTTCATCATTTTCATGGCCGTGACAGACAACATTATTATTTGTCTAAACTTCACCTAAACCCCATCGGCGAAGCCGAGAAGAACCAAGTTGTCGCCTTGCCCTTGTTCCGCCATTTTCGTATGCACTTGCACTGCACACTAGCACTGCATGCTTGCATGCATGTATTATGTACGTACTTTGTGCATATCGCATGTGTGAGCGCAAATTGGAATCGCGTATCGAGAAAATATCAACGACGCCCCCGGGACTTTTTAAACAACTCTGTTTAATTAAATATTTTTGTCTTTTAATACATAGTTGTTTAAGTCAATCGAGCACTGATTTTTCGATTTTGAACAACGTTGTTTACTTTTTTAAACAACATTCTTTTAAACAGTGATATTTTAAACACCGGAAGAAGAAAAAAACAATGTCAATAATAGCCTGGGCTGCATGTGCATGTCTTAATTAGTATTCTTCTCAAGGGGATTTATAAATCCTACTCTTAATGTACGGGGATTTATTTAGCTATTTTTAAAAAGTAGAAGGAAAAATGAAAAAGATAGACTGAAAGAAACTGATTCGAGACCATGAAACAGGTGTTTTTTTAATGGAGAAAATAACGATTGAAGACACGTAAAGTCATTGTGAGATTTTTTTTCTTCTGAAGACCGAATCAGTAGGGCGGAGAGGAGATGAGCGTTGAACAAAAGATCTGTTCATGATGAGGTGCTTTTCGTTTGGTAAAAGATCGAATTCCAAAGACAGTTCACTTATAAACGAGAGAACAGAGACTGTGTCGAGAATGTATGTTTTAGAAGGAAAGAACATCAACATATCTGATCGGTGTGGGTTTTCATTTTTAATCTTAAAATGCGGGAAATTCTATAGCTCTTTTAAAAAGCGAAATGTAAAGAAAGCCAACTTTTACAAGAAAGAAAACAGGAAATGCCTCGAGATTATGACACAAGTGCTCTTTTCCTTTCTATAGGAGGCATTAATCTAAGGGGCGTTTACATATTACACAAAAAGATCAGTTGACAGAGAGACAGAAAATGACTGCATCAAAATAAGATATCGATGCTTGATTCTAGAAGGAGCGCAAAAAACAAACAAACAATCAAAAAGAAGAATGTCAATAATGGTTTGATAAACAAGTGAAAAGTTGTCTATCTTTGTAATCATAATCATACGAGCAACAAAAATACTACTTTACTCTTCTAAAAAACTTTTTCAAACTAGTCTTAGTTTACAGGCACATATTCTATTTTGCTATAGCTCACAGTGAATGACAAGGGTTTGTTCGTGCAAATAGTACGTCTTTCAATATCAATGGGCAAAATATATTACAGCTTCCAAAGCTCTTCTTTAGTGTACGCCAGGTTAGTTATAGCCCAGAATCTGACCGGTTCTTCATATTATTTTCAAGATATTTCATTCAAGCCTCCGAAGATGGTGTTATCACTATACGCTCACCAGCCCTATTTTTTTTTTCGCTGGGAGTCCTAATTTAATGATCACGCATCCTTCGGCTAACAGCAAGTATGTAGGCGGATGTCGCGGCGTTGGTGTGGTGGAGATCAAAATTAAATATGCCAAATTCTGGACTAGTTTAGTTATAGCAGTGTATTTTTAGGCAATATAATTTAGAATTTAGATTTCTGTTGATGTTATTAGACCTTAGTTGTAGTGAAAGTTGATTGACAATAGTTAGCCTGGTCGCCCAAGTCGTGAAATACCAATAGACCAGTTCACGGTTAGCACCTTACTGCAATGACCCCGATTATCCACAGATTTTCAAAACATGAAGAGGTCCCACTTTGTACATTTTGAAATAATCACTCCTACAGCGATGGAGATGCTATATAAATAGCCTTTGTTCCCCCTTTTCAAAGAATACTTCCACCTGTGTACCATGGAGTGCACTGAATTTGCATGAATGAATAATGTTACATAACTTTCATGAGCATGTATCCAGTATTTCGTCTCCGTGTATTTTAAAATTTGTTCTGCAATGACCTTTATCTGCTCATGCTCAGACTGCAACCGTGAACTCGCTTATTGGGATAAACAAAAGATATTTTTGCCCCGTTTCACTGGAGGTTTCACGAATGCAACGTTGAAGCTCCTTAAATTGAATAGCGCAATCTCGACGTAAAATAATTTTATGATTTTAAAAAGCAAGATGAAAACCACCGGATAAATGGATCATTTACTCAATATTAGCTGCATATTTATATTAAAAAATAGCCACTAGTGTAATTTACTTAGGGTAGCTATTTGCCACCACATTCCGTGCAAACACTTCCATGTGCAACAAGTAGGGTTAGCATTAGGGTTGTGGATACTTTTTAGAAATATGCCTCCACTACAAAGTGATTAAGTAATGCCTTCCGAAAGAAATACCGTCACTGATGCTATATTACTCAGGAATCTGATCGATTTAATATTTAATAATCTCCACCACCCCAACCCCGATCTCACCGTACTTACTGCAGGCAGAACAGGACGTGATCCCCGAATTTCTACGCCCAGCGGTTTAGTTGATCTCCACCACACCAACGCTACCTCTCCCTACCTACTTGCTACCAGCCGATGATGGCGTGATCATTAAATTAGGACACGCGGCTGGCGTCTTATTTTTTCGTACCACGGCGAACCCGGATTGAGCTCGCGAGGGAAACCTGCGCATGCGCACTCGCGAAGGAAACCAGCGCATGCGCACGTGGAATCCGGTAGGGTGGTCAATAGGGTGATGGTAATTATACAAATCAATCTTTCATCAACTCATCGTTAGCTCAAACGGTAAGGACACTGTCTTTCTAATAGAATCTTGGAGTTGCCGTGAGGGTTCAAATCTCAGTTTATTTACTTTGTTTACCTTTATAAATAGTGAGGCAAAGCAATAAATAATATAATAAAATAAAATAAGTCTAATTGTTTGTGACCTCTTTGCAAGCTTACGTAGTTTGTTATGTATGAAAATGAATTCATACTGGAATCTGGGCTCGCCGTGGTACGAAAAAATAAGACGCGCCCGGCTGGCTGGTGAGCATAATTATGAGTTTGTTGATAACGCCATCTTCGACGGCTTGAATCAAGTGTGTAGGGAAATTATAAAGGACCGTGCAGATTCTGGACTACCAGCGGATAGGCTGGTGTACGAGTTCGTTGGTAGTGCCATCTTCGGCGGCTTGAAGGAAGTGTAGGGAGTATCGCAGAGATGAAATATAAGAACCGGCTAGTTTCTGGACTAATGCCATATAAAAACTAGCCGGTTCTTATATTGTAAGTCTGCGATATGCCCTACACTTCCTTCAAGCCGCCGAAGATGGAACTATCAACGAACACGTACGTCCAGCCTCTCCGCCAGACGTAGAAATCCGGTGATCCCGTCATATTCTGCTTGCAACAAGTTGATCAGTGTGGTGAAGATTATAATCTGGGACAACCGCTAAACACTTTCCAAGTTTTTAAAAGTTTTTCTTGCATGTTCAGATATTCCATCCAAGTAATTGCTCGCAGGAAGACGTAAAAACGTGCTTTCTTGCTAGCAGTCACTTAACCAGACTAGGAATAGCTTTTTAATCCTATTGAATTATACTCCCGATCAAAAGGAAAATGTCATTATTGTTTACAATCGCTTGCCAGATTGATAAACGCCCATTATTTCAAAAAAGGAGGAATTTTCCTTGGTATGTTGCAAGTTTTTCTCCTACTAACTTATGTCATGGCATAAGTTTATGTCCATTCACCTCTGCAGTGCAGGATCCAGAACTTTCAACAACAACAAAAAGGCGGGGGGGGGGGTGACGAAGCAAACGTATACGCAAAGCGCACTGTGAACGCGTAAGAGTTAGCCCTTCTCATTGTGCAGTGACAGAGTCCCCGCGTGGACCTGGAGGGGGGGAGGGGTGCTTAGCCTCTTACAGCTCTCGAGTTTTAGCACTTCGGCATTATCAGAACCTTCAAGAAGCCGTCTTGATCAATAAAACACACACACGCACTCTCACTCTCCCTCTCTCTCTCTCTCTCTCTCTTTCTCTCTCTCTCATAAAGATAACTTTATACATCAAAATGTTGTCTTGTGATCTACTTCTGTTTTTACAGATGGGGTCCAGGGTGCAGAGCCCTGCCGGGGGTACTAGGGAACGATGGGTATAATATGCAGGACATGGCTCCCATAACAACAAATTATTTTCGCTTGAAGTTCTTATGATAGTCAAGATCTAGTGTAAAGGAAGCGTTTGGTCCTAAACGCATGAAATCAAGTCCAAAATAAGTGTATCATCAGGGAACATCGAACTAACGATGACCCATAGATTACTTGACAAATGTTCTGGTACACAAACGAAATACATGTATCCAATCCACTTTTTATATCCCTCTCTTCATACTCAGTCCCCATGACTAGACTAACTCATGTTAACATTGAACATAGTCGAAAATAAAAACAAAAAAACAAACAATCAAAATTGTTAGATATGACTGTAATTTATTTATTCCAACTATAAAAGCATTAAATAAAGTTGACTTAGTCGAACAGTAGAAAGAAAACATGTTGCAGTAAATGCGAAAAAAAGAAAGGAAGCACTACAAAACAAAGAAAGAGATGATAAAAGATATGTTAAGTGGCATCTTACAATGATTTCTAAATATCATATCTTTTATTTCAAGGAACTTAATTTATCTGATCATATTTTTGTAGATTTCTACAGCAAAGATATTCTATCTTTATAAAAAAAAAACAGTTAACACCATAACAAAAGTCGAAAACCAATTAAAAGTATCTTTTGTAATTATATTTGAAAGTACTTAATATAAATCTAGCACCTTATTGACATTGCACTCGCTCGCAAAGAGAAGGCTGAGTGCTAGCTGGTACAGGGATTAGAATTTTGAGTTTGTCTCATTCTCTTTAATGCATTACTTTTCATTTAATTTGAATAATATCATGGCAAAAATTTCCTCTAAAATGAAGTGCTCTGCGAATGCCTTCAAATATGACAAAAATCAGGAGAAATAGTATAGTATTAATGACTGCTTTGAGATAAGTAGTTGTTTTTATACGCTCAAGGGAAGATTAGAATTGTGCTATTGCCCGAGGCGTGCCGGGGGCAATAGCCCAATTGTAACCTTCCCGAGAGCGTATAAAAACTACTATTTCTCGAATATTAAAGCAGTCATTAATACTTTTATATGCCGAAAAAAAAGAGTCAACTTATGACACCACCTTGGCCTTTATCTAGTTTATCTGCACGGTTGTTTTTTTATGAGTGTATCTTTCAGAGTAGACTAAAAAATAAAAAATGATCAATATTTTTTAAGTCGAAGATGGGATTCGATCTCTTGCGTACGAACGATAGTATGACTAAAATCACAGCCTTAGACCGCTTGGCCATCGCGCACTGATAACATATGTAGCAGTTTTCTCTAATGTATACATTAAAATGGATTGAAAACGGCTTCGCGTGCTGGATGCTTCGCGGCAGCTCCATTAAACGGGCCCTTCTTTTACTTTTGCAATGCATTGGCACGAACTTAGATCAAGATCTATCGGCATATGTTGTTTTTCGAGATTCAATTGTATAGAAATTACCGACCAATTCATCGCACACGTACGGTATCCTCGATCGCTCAGACCATTTTTTAACATGTGAACCTACGGGTTTTTCAGCACGACTGAACTATTTTCCCAGTAACCATGGTAACTGGGATTTTAGAACTATTTTTTTGAACTATCACATGGGTTTGGAATTTTACCGGGAATTTTACAGGAATAGTTTATGAATGCAATTTCGACCAATCAGATGGCTGGATTTCTTAAGTGAGGTATATAACTAACAATATTGAACCAAACTTTCAAGCCAAACGTGCGTGTCCCATATACACATTTATGTGAGCACTCAACGTGACTAAAATCGAGTCTCTTTTTCCATCATTTTGATGATTCCATAACCTAAACGTATGCAGTAATTCTGAAATACTTTGTAATCAACATTTCCCAATTGCCTCCAGAAACGTACTTTAAACATGTATTTTAAAGGGCTTTAAGTGCCTATACACATCCCCAAAACCGCGGTTGGTTAATACGGAGGAAACTTTGAAGGAGCCCTTATCGTTTAATATTGTGGTGCAGTTTGTATACCAAAATAAATAGAAAATTATATGTAAAATTTTCCACACCGTCAATTTTTCTCGTGCAATTAAACAAAGACGAAAAAGACCGACTTTATGCAATATGGAAAATAGCCCAAGTTTGTTAATCTACACTGCTATCACTACTAGTTTCCAAGGTTTTCAAGAAATTTGTCAAAGGATTCAAAATTGAAATTACAGATATATCAAGGAAGCTTCGAATTCAGGGTATAGCCGAATCGGGATTTCTAATTTGGGGCCACCTTACAAATAAAAGGCAAGTCCACTCCACAGACAATGTCGTTCCAAGACTGGAGGATATCATCTCCTGCGTTCCTACGCCAGAAATGGGCGCAGTCCTCTCTGTTACCATTGTTATCGGGCTGACGAGTCAACCATTGCTCGAAGTCTAGACCGGATCCATCAGTCCAAATGAAAGGTCCGGTTGAGCCTGATGTTGTTTGGTAGGCACCTATCCAAGCCCCATAGTACGGTGGCCGAGTCTGTCCAAGAAACAACAAAGAAATCAGTAAAACAAAATCAGCAAAATCAGATCAGAAGAAAAGTGAATTCATTATTGTTTACTTAGATAGTGCTCATATCAGTGACGCCGTGATACCCATGATACTTATACGTTACTTTAGCCGAGGAGAGGAAGGGGCGGGGGAGCAGGAGAGTCAGAGAAACAGCTTGGCGAAAGTTAGAAATAAATCGGACCAATAATTCTAAAGTTATGATTGTTTTTAAATGAGGTCGCTATACATATGCGGATCTGAAATTGGTAATTTAGTCAGTGGATTGTGACGTAATGACCGATAACTCTCTCATTTGTCCTGTACAAAAACATCACTAATAAGCGAGTTCGTAATTAGGATTTGCGCATGGGCAGAAAAGGGTCATTCGTACCCAAATTGTAAAACCATTGAGACGAATACTCGGATCTTGCTCATGAAAGTTATGTAATCAGTATTCATTTATGCACCAACAGTACATTTATCTGATACACAGGTGGAAGTATTCTTCTCAAGAGGCAAACAAAAGGTATTCACGAAGCACCTCCATCCCTTTGGCAGTGATTATTCTAAAATGCACATGTGGGACGTATCCATCGTGTAAAAGATCTGTGGATATTTTGGGGTCATGCGTTCCACAGCTATTTACGAACTCGTTGCCTTCACCCTTGGGGCACTTCTCACATTATGTTATGGAGAGTGCATTATTTACAGGTCATATAAAAAGAAAAGACCCGGCCCCCCACTCAGTGTTATTTAGGGTACGCATATGCGTGTTCCAACCGACCCCCCCCCCCCCTTTTTCAGCAAAAGTCCGGTGTGTAAAGTCAATACGGCTCGACCTTTTTCTTTTGTATACGAGCCTTTTTCAGCACCCCCCCCCCCCCCCTTTCAGCAAAAGTCCGGTGTGTAAAGTCAATACGGGTCGACCTTTTTCTTTTGTTACGAAAAGGACATTTTGGCAACACGCATGCGGTCATTTCGAAACCTGAGTGGGGGGGCCGGGAGAAAAGACCATCCCAATTGACATTTTAGTAAAAGAAAAATTTAAACAAACGGTAATGTTGTCCGCCACTAAATCGCGAAGACGAAGCGGATTCAGCCAATTTGAAGAACGCATACCTAAAGTGAGTGCTGGTTTCAAAAAATCATAATTTTCTTGATTTCTGTCCGATTGTATGCTTTTCTGATTTTCCTGCTTTCTTGTATAGTAGTTTGCTATTTTGGCAGGATATCCCTTTAATTAACAGTCTAAGCTAGGTCACACATATTTACCGACGGTGTGTTGCCTGCAGAAGAGCGGAAAAGGTCGTAAGCGAAGGCGTTCTCCTGTTCCGTGTGGATGGATACTAAATCAGCCCGTCCATTCAAGGAGTAGTGATCCCTGCAGCGATCACGAGCCGCTACCCAAGTGACCCGCTCCCCGAAGTAACGGTAGCAGTTCCCGTTAAATGGAAGCCAGAACTGAGGGCATGGACAACACACATTTTCATCTAAGCCGTGAACTACCACGGCTAGAACGGCAATGGATGCGAGCAGAAGCTTCATGTTGATTACTGGAGAGTCAAAGAAGAAGAGTGAAAATCTATTACAAATTAGCGACTTCAATTTTCACCCAAGAATTACCAATCGTGTATGTTCAATCTGGTGTACCAAAAGTTTACTAAAAGAGAGTCGCCCCAACCCCCGAAAAAGGGGTGTTTTGGGGGGTACCACCTCCTCGCCGGGAATTTTGGACCCAGACCTCAAAGCACCTAGCAATGTAATTTCCAATCCTTTAATGTCTGCAGACTCACACTGTAAATGAGAAGTGCCGTTTTTATTCAGAGAAAAAATATCTTAATTACCAAAGGCATCTTTTCTTCTTTTCCGCGTAAGAAATTTGGGGACTTCTTCCTAGTCCCCGGCAAGAACATTCCTTGTCCACCGCAGAATATTCTAGACAAGCTAATTTTATTTACAAGAGATAGAAATGCCACAATAGTGTAACCCAGGTTATGACCAATGATGATCAAACGTAGAAATCTAGTTCAGATTAGCTTGTCATGATTTGGATATTTTCTTGTCATGTTCGCGCGGTGTAATTGCCCGAGCTTGTTTTGTTGAAAGCCTCTGCGATCGTGTCAATAAATGCAAAGATACTTTCGATTAGTACCTTTAATCTATTAATCATCTTTTCTGCTCTCCCCAAGCCGAGACAGAGTAAAAGCAAAAGGGAAAAAAGAATCCAATTACCTATTTTTACTGGTTTTTATTAATACCCCCTTCCACTTTCCATTATTTTCCTTTCCTATTCTATTCTTCTTGTTGTTCTTATATATTGTATTAATAATATGAGGCGTATCCAACCATGGTATATGCTTTTAAGAAGTCCGCCGTCTTCCCTGTATTAGAACTGATACCATGTTAAATTGCTTATGCGAATGGGTATGGTGATAAACTTATTCATTTTGTTGATATGGAAACAGAAAAGGGAGAAAATAAATGTTACTTTGAATTGAATTGAATTGAATTGAATAATTAAAGAATCGTATTAGTACTTATAAATTAGTCAATACTTACGTTTAGTTTGCCTTTGTGAACTTGATTTCGGCTGCTGAAAGAACTGATGAACGTCAGTGATTATCGATGTGATGCAGTCCTCCTCATCACAGCCATATTTATTGACAAACTCATCCGGACCTAGCTGACATGATCTACTCCTTAGATCCCTCAAGATTTGAAAAATACCAGCAAAAGGCTGCTTATTTTCCTCTTAAATAAGGACAGGAGGCTACCAATGACCGCGAATATCCGTGAATTACGAGAAACACAGAGAATTTCTGATTATCAACCTCTTATTTTGTTGAAAGTTGTGTTGGTATTGGGCGTCAATCTAGACAGTATTATACTAGAGATCTACTCAACGATGCCATCGCGTCTAGGTCTAGTCATCAATACATCTCTTAAGAGTTGAAAATATACCAGTAAAAGACGTGGTGTGTCCGTGAATGATCATGTACTATGTTCTTTCAAGGCTGCCATGAAGCATAAATTATTATCAGCATACAAATCATAATCTAATAAGCGCTCCAAAGCCGGCACTAGCACACACACTTGCACATACATGTACATAAACAAGAACATAAATAACACGTTCCCCAAAAGAAATACGCTTATAATATAAACATTTAAACTTAATGGAATTTATTTTATACCTTTTTGAAAGATTGAATATCTTCATTATGTGGCCGTTATGATTAATTAATTTCTGATTATAAGATTGGTCGTCCTGTTTGGCCCATGTATAGGTACATTTTCTGGGGCCGCTATCACGTTCAAGCTCTCGCTTTTATAAACTATATAATTTTTAAAAGTATGATTATCTAATTGATTAATATTATGATATGATTATAATGGTTTTTGTATCTTTTGTTAATAATGTATGTAACTAGTTTGTTTATGATTCTTATTAGGCCTATGTTGAACAAAACAGAAATAACATCAAACAAACAAACAAACTGCTCAATGGGGACATTTTGATCACCAACGTATGTATGGTTGAAAGTTAGAAGCTGAAAAAAGGCGCCAAGATTGACATACTTCGTCGAGGGGCTTTCGTTTTAGGGAGCATTTTTGTGACGAAAGGTAGGAGTTCAAATTTGTATAGTAGGTTTAAGCTATTCTTATATTTTCCTGTGGGTGTTTAACAGTTTTCTTTACAAACAGTACAAACATATTTCCCATGCGTGTTTTCTCCAATCATTCCACCAAGACAGCATTCCTTTAACATCTATTTATTAACCAAAGCAAACAAAGCTTGATCATTTTAAGATCTCAGACGAACGCTGCTCAAAACTCTTCTCAAATTATTTTTAGTTTGCAGACACAGATTCTTACTAGTTGAACACTTAAACACAAATTCTCAAGCCTTGTGCAGAGCGTAGCTCTGCCAGTCCCTGGCTGTGTCAAATGTAAAGTACAAAGGCAATACAGTGCAACGTCAGTATAGTGTCACAGTGAATTAGTGAATTGAGCGGAAAAGTCAGAGAAACAAAATGGCGAAACTTTGAACTAAATCAGACCAGTGCTGTTATGATATTTTGAAAAAAGAGATCGTTACACATTATGTGGATCTCAAATTGGCAATTTTGTCAGCGGATAACAGATAACTCTTTCATTTGTCGTGTACAAAAATATCACTAATTTATGTTTCTTCTCTCAAGTGCCTTCACCCTGGGGGCACTTCTCAAATATGTGATGGAGATTATTGTACAGGTCCTATAAAAATGAAAGATCATCCCAAGTTATACATTTTTCGAAAATTTGCGTTTTAGTCATTTTGTGTGTTGGAACAAACGGTAAAGTTGTCCGCCAGCAAATCACAAAGACCAATCGGCCAAAATACCTACATTTGTCATCTTTATCTTTTCTTGAAGGTTTAATTATTTAAATCATTAATATTATAATACGATTACATGTCTTCTTTTTTTGGTTAAACCGTTTCTTACGGTTTGACCTAACGCCTGACTACTCTTTGATACGGTTTGGAATGGCGAATGGACACCCAGTTGCAATGAAGGCGTTGCTTTCGCATGCATATGTATAGGCCTAGAAATGCCCCATTGGACGAGACGCATCCTGTGTATGCATATTTATGAGCATTATATATTCTTCGTTCCGGGAAGCGTGATTTTTTCCCACTTGAACTCCGGACCCCAGTATGAACTCATGTTCATACAGCCAATCAGAGCTCATCTTGTCAATAACAAGCTGTATGCGTGCTAAAGATGCGAAATTCGAAACGGTGCAAAGCTTCACACACGTACACACAGCGCCTTGCCTATATCAGCATGCATAGGCATAGGCTTGCAAATGTTTCATTTCTGCTCTAGCATCTCTACCTTTAGCAAATTCATTACAGATCCACGAATATCAGCTTATCAAATTGCTGTGAAAAACTGTTACTAATAACTAAGTTGAAAGTACTCTAGCAATCAAGGATAGGCATTTCTCGTCATCGAAGCCACTATATATTTATAAAGACTCATTTCTAAAGATTTTACAGTTGAGAACTTATTATAGATCAAGACTATATACACCTCTAAAAGGCTCTAATAATATCAGCTTTATTGTTTACTCCTTTTATTGCAGGAATTCTTACCTGAGAACATCACAGCAGTTTCTTAAGGTGATATTATTAGAGCCTTTTAGAGGTGTAGATCTATAATAAATTTCTCAACCATAATTTTTTTAGAAATTAGTCCCTATATATAGTGGCTTCGGAGACGATAGGCCTATCATTAATTGCTAGAATAATTTAAATTTTGATCTAGCGCTAAGTAATAATCTTACACGGCCTTTTAGAGGTGTATAGATCTATGATAAATTCTCAACCGTGGAATTCCCTTCCCAATTGTGTACAGGAAATAGAAAACTATGCTCATTTTAAGAGGAAATTAAAGGAATACCTCATACTTGCCAGTCAAAGAAGAGAAGTGAATGACATGTTATATGATTGAAATTTGTATTGTTCTGCCGGTTCATACTTTTTCATTTTGTATATATTATGTTTTCGTACGTTATAGAACTTCTACAAATTCATCATTATTTTCCTCTTCTTCCTCCTCCTCTTTCTTCTTCTCCTTCTTCTTTTTCTTCTTGTACTTATTATCGTTTCTATCATCAGTTCAATGTTCTTATTATTATTATCTTTAATAAGTAATTCTTTTATTTTCTTATCTGTCTGTAAATATTACTATTTTAACTTATTAATTTATACATGTCTGTAAGGGATCCCACTGGAAATAAGCTCTCGAGCTTTCGTGGGTTATCCTGTTTAAGCTGACTTATTTCTGATCTGTTATTTTTGTATATTGTTGTATGTTGGAAACTTGTCGAATAAAATTCAATCAATTAGACGGGAGTTACTGTTACCTTGTTAGGCGTTCAACAATAAGGGATAGAGCAACGTCGATCTGGCGCTGCTCAGTGGCTGCCGGGTTCACCATCAATTGGGGCAAAAAGAATTTCCATTTTTGGTTTAACTTAATCAAATTTGGAGTGGACTTTAAAAGATTAGTATTATTATTATTATTATGCACGCACACCTTGCATGCTGATATAGGCAAGGCGCTGCGTGTACGTGTGTGAAGCCTCTGATTGGCTGTATGCAAATGAGTTCATACTGGGGTCGGAAGCTCAAGTGGGGAAAAAAATACGCTTCCGGGAAGCAAAAGGCGGCTTGTTGTGCATATTTTTGATTCCCGCGCTGTGTTGCGTAAAAAACAAAATTCTCAGCTATTATCATTGGTTTGCGACAACGCAACAATCGACAGAGTCATGCATATTCATACGGTTGCAGTACGAGGCTGCATGCGTGCCAAACAATGTTGTCTACATGGTAGTAGAAAATTCATTTTGAGGTAGAAGCAACGCCGAATGAATGCTTTCCCTCTCTTCCGTATAATACATTGTTCACCATTATTAGATTATGAACATGAAAATAACATATCGAACATGTCAAAGAAATCAAACTGAACAAAATCAGTATAAGTGTCTAGTGTTCCTCTATCTGCCAATATCTACTTATCATGTCTATAAATTATCTATTGATATATTTTAATGATTTTTCAAGAAAAGAAAGAGTATCCAATATCGAGCGTGTGTTTCCTAGGCTGTAGATTTCATGCATCTTATCGAAGCGAAAATATATTCGAAAGATCACAAAAAATTGATGTTGGAAAAATTCTGATAATAAAATCATTCAACAAGAATGAAAATAAAGCTAGCTAGGAAAATAACTTATCATGCAATGAGGGATATACTCGATAATGTTCTTTCAAAATATCCAAAAGAATTTCATACTATTTTGTTTTCTAAAATCCATCTTTACATGCTAGACTTCCTCATCCAAAGGAACTTTGTTATCATCATTACTATTCATTTTTTTTTTCATTACTATATCTGAACAAATTTGCCTATGAATGAAAGCAACTCCCAATAATAAAATAATACTATATCTCAATTTTTTTAATTATTCGGCGAATATTATTGTGCTGTCATAGTTTTAAACTGATCGTTAAGTGAAACATGTGGAAGAAGATTCTTGAACAAAACAAAATTGAGCAGTGCGGCGTCTTGTTACCTCTTCATAATGGTCGTATAAATTGTATTTTTAAACGGATGCGTTTTAAAGAATTCTTTCTGATGACATTTACATGGATTTATATCATGATTATTTATATGTTTTCATGTATACATTGGTCAGAGTATGCCATAGGCAAGAAACATCTAAAGAGTTTCGTCGCAAAATGCAATACATTGTATCTCCATTTTTGCGCTTAACTCGTTTTGTGATGAAACTCTTCATTTCTTCTTTTAGTTTTAATTTACAACATTATGTTTCAATAATAATTTCCCGATGCGCACGCGCTTGGAATTACAAGTCAAGTTGCTGAACATCATGAAATAATACCTACTTGAGGGTTAAACATCCTGGTAATTGATACTCTCAGATAGCTCCCAATTATCTTGATCTTTGCGATGCTGGTATAAACTAGATTGATGTTCGACTACACGCAGTCGATAATGATGCCTCCGTCATAGAGCGATTTTAGAAACCTTAACAGAAGCTACTTTAAAAATTCAAGTTTGATTGTAGTCCATTTGATACAGGTTCTAAGAATATCGTGATAAAAGTTATTTTTTATATTTAATTTCATTTATTTCCATTTCCATATCTAACATAATAAAAAAAGAAAATGGAATTGCATTGTACATAGTAAACAGTGTACAACAGGCATATAAAACAGGTTGGTCGTGGAGGGGCCTGCTGAAAAGCTGGGCTTGCAGATTGCAGCCCCCTTTAACTTATAATTGCAAAAATAGTATATCAATAATAAGGGAACGCACGAATACATAAACCAAATAGACATGACATAGAAGGAGTGAAAGTGACAGGGAAAGAAGAGAGACAAGGAACGAGAGAGGGCAGGACTCTTTCCTATAACACACACAACACAAGACGGACCGACTGGAATACGGGTGGCCAGTACAAAATGAATAAAAATATAAAAAAGTATTTTATTGAGTGAAATATATTTAATGAGGGAGAGCTGACGCTTTATAATCACGCAGAAAATATTTTTTTAAATTTGGATTTAAAAGAATTTAAACTGGGGGCGTTCTTGATGCTAACATCGAGAACGATCCATGGCTTTGGGTCTGCGTAAGTGAATATGGATTTAGCAAGTACAGTTCTAGTTAATGGCAGATATAATTCGTCAGATTGGCGCGTGGGGTATTGTGTATAGTTTTATTTTGATGAATATTAAATTGAAGACTGAGGGTAGCGTATTATTTTTTATCTGGTACATAAACTGACCGAGGCTATAACGATATAAATCATTTATCTTCAACACATTATTTTCAACAAACAAAACATCAGTATGGGATCTCCAGGAAGTGTTGTAAATAACACGCATAGCTTTTTTTGTAGAAGTAGTATTCTATGAAGATAAGTATCGTGTGTATTACCCCAAACAATAATACCATAATTTAAGTAAGGCAAAATTAATGTCGAGTAAAGCATTAGCAGGGAGGAGGTTGGCAGAAAAAACTTAACCTTATTTACAATCCCTATATTGCGAGAAATTGTTCAGCAAATGCTATCAATATGAAATTTCGATGAGAGTTTATCGTCTATTATCAGACCTAAAAATGTAATTGAAGTGATGGCTTCTATGTCAGTATTATCTAGTTTATCATTATGTGGTAAGTTACCTATAGAATTGCTGAAGAGCATACATTTGGTTTTTTGTAAATTTAATAAGTTCTTAGCTCTTATCCATTGTAACAATTTATCTAATTCATTATTTAGTGCATTGACCACAATATCAAGATCTGCATGTGAGAGGAGCACATTCGAATCATCTGCAATATAAGAGGAAGGAAAGGATATTAGAGGAATTTGGATATCATTTATATAGGTAATAATTAAAAGTGGGCCCAGTAGACTGCCCTGTGGAACACCACAATCTACATCTTGCATAGAAGAACATTGGTCGTTCATATTGCTCCGGTTGTCTCATTTTCTGATTAGTATTCATATTTCATGCTAAAAATATGAAATTTGATTTTTTTTTTTGAATATTTTTTCTTTTCATCGCCAGGTGCTGATGACCAACTTGTTTCATTTCATTCATTTCATTTTAGATGTGATGACACATTCAATAACACATTACTTTATTATAAGTATAACATTACTAAAGCATCAAATTTGTAGAAAAATACGTTCCCCACAATTAAACACTGATGACCTGCTGTTGCAAATTTAGAAGGACCTTGAAAAAATTCCCTTTTTGTTTTCAGCACTGAGACATTTCATTTTCAAATTGACACAAATGTCTATTATCAAGAAATAATCATATCTAATTCCGAATCAGTTTATTGTACAACTGCTGTGCTATGAAATATGCGTTATTAATTAAGTTGACTTTCCCTAAATTTGTTTACTTGTATTGCAATTTGAGTCATACTTTAAAAAATTATTACTGCATACCTGTAACATATGAGGGGCTCATTTTAAGATTTCCTATAGGAAAATAATGTTTACTATGATGCAAAAAAATAGCTCAAATTCCTTAATACTCTTGTTTGAAGTAGGCATACTATGAAATATTAATTATTATTTTACATGACAATTTTGTCAAAAGATACTTTAAACTTGTTAAAACATTTATGACATTTGATAGTACAGGTGTAATCGAAGTAAACATGTTTTTCCCAACTGGCAACTACAAATATGCTATCTGTGGAAAACAAAATTATTTCAAACACTTGAACGATGCATATTTATATCATAATCATGCAGAAATACGAAAAATGGAAATGTAACTGTATACAAAGAAGTTGTTTCTATTACAGAAGGCTGCCGCTCATTACATTTATAACTCGCTAACGCTTGTAAGCGTCCGTTATGTAAGGAAACAACAATGCATCTATCACAGTAATAGAAATCAAAATTTCAACAATACAAATAAGGGGTAGCACTGTTTCTAAAGCAAAGGCTGCCGCTCGTCACATAACTAACTCGCGAATGATTGTAAACGTCCGTTATGTAAGGAAACAACAATGAATCTATCACAGTTATAGAAATCAACATTTCAAAAATACAAATAAGGGGTTGGAATGTTTCCACATTACATGTAGGTTAAAGACAAGATTTATTTGCCCTTCGAAGTCCAAGGGAAAGACTGGAGGTTTCACAACTGCGACGTTGTATCTCCCTAAGTTTGAATGGCGCCATCTCGTGGTAGAATCAATTTATAATTAAAAAAAGCAAGATGGAAACCACCGGATAAATAGATCTTTAATTCCAGAGGCGGTGCTCCGGGGGAGGAAGAGGGGGGGGGGGGCACAATACCCCTGCCTATTACTTTGTAAATGTGCCCCCTTTCCTTTGACAAGTTTCCTTTTCCCTCTGCAATAAGTGTCCATATTCTATTCTTATAAGTGCCCTTTTTAATCTCTAGTAAGTGCCCCTTTTCAGGTACGAGAGGTGGCCTTGTTCACCCCTGATTATTGCCTTATTCAAATCTCAGAGGTGCCTCTGTTACTTTGAAAAATGTCCCTTTTCATTCTCATAAATACCCATTTTCATCTCTGGTAAAAGACCGTTTTCAGGTACAAGAAGTTACTCCTTTTCACTTTAGATAAGTGCCCCCTTCACCTTCGATGATTGTCCCAATATAAATCTGAAAAATGCTCGTTTTTCTTTGAAAAGTGCCCCTTTCCCTCCTGATAAGTGCTCTTTTCATCTTTGATGAGTATCCCTTTTCAACTCTAATAAATGCCCCTTTTATTTTGACACGTGCCCCTTTCCATTCTAATGAATGCTCTTTTCCCTTTATTATAAGAGCCGCTTCCCCCTTTTTCGTAAAAGCCCCTTTTCACCTCTGATAAATGCCCCTATCGAAATCTGATCGATGCACATTTTCCTTCATTATAGGTGCCCCTTTTTCATTCTCATAAGTGCCCCTTTTCATATCTGGTCAGTGCCCCTATTTTGAGGTGCGATATGTACTCCTTTTTACCTTTGATAATTTCCCTTTTAACAATGATACGTGCTACTTTTCCTTTCTAATAAGGGACCTATACCCTTTTCACAATTGCCCCTTTTCACCTCTGATAAATGCCCATATCAAACTCTGATAGGTGCCTTTTTCCGTCGACAAATGCCCATTTGCCTTTCTCATGGTGCCCTTTTTCATCTCTGGTCAGTGCCTCTTTTCGGGTGTAAGAAGTGCCACATTTGCACCTCTAAAAATTTCCCTTTCTATTTTAACACGTGCACCTTCTAATAATTGTCTCCATCCCTTTCGATACGTGTCTCCTTTTCCTTTCATCACTACACGTGCCCCTAATTTAAAGCAACCAAGAACAATTTCCACCAAATGTCGCTCGCTATGCTCGCTCGCATTTATAGATGATATGATTATGTTACTTATCAAAGGTTTTTTCAGTCGTCCGTTATGACAATTTGCTGATAACCCAATCAGGATTGGGGTTTTTTCCTGTACATAAGATGTAAGTCGCTCCGCCGCCCTTGATTCAGTCAGTATTAGCTGCATGTATCTATTTTTTTTTAAATAGCCACTAGCGTAATGCAGTTACGGCAGCTATTTGTCAACTCATGCTTTGCATACACTACCGCATCAGGTAGGGCGAGTGCTAGGGTTGTTGCTATTTTTAGATACATGCCTCAACTACTGATTAAATAATGCCTACCGAAAAAAATACTGTCACCGATGCCATATTAGTCAAGAATCTCATCGATTTAATATTGAATAATCTCCACCCCGTATTTGATGCTGCAAGCGTACGAGTTTGTTGATAATGCCATCTTCGGCGGCTTGAAGGAAGTGTAGGGAAAATTGTAGATATAAAATATAAAAATCGGCGAGTTTCTGGACTAATGCCAGGCGCGTACGCAGGGGGGGGGGGGGGGGGGGGGGGGGGGGGGGGGGTTTGGGGGGTCGAACCACCCCCCCCCCCCCCTTTGGTATTTTTATGTGTGTATTTTTCCGGAAAACCCCCCTAAACCCCCCCCCCCCTTTGGGTATTTTTTCTTCTTTTTTTAATTATTAAAAAAAGACAAACAAAAATCATGCCCATGGTTGACCTAAAAAAGGTGACCTTACCCCCCCCCCCCCCCCCAACGAAGAAAAATGTCAATTTTAAAATTTCGAGACCAAAAAAAAAGAAAAGTGTACACCCCCCCCCCCCCCCCCCCCCCCCCCCCCCCCCCCCCTCTTTAAGCGGCTGGCTGAGTCGTTGCGAAATTTTCGGCCCGATTTCAAAATGTTAAACCCCCCCCCCCCCCCTCTTTAAAAAAATCCTGCGTACGCCACTGACTAATGCCATATTAATCCATTATCTGGGGCAATCATTAAAGGTACTATGTCCCATTTGCAGGCCAAAAAAATGAAAAAGTTAAATTCCAACTGCATTTGAAAGATAATACTAATTTAGAACTTCCCTAAATAGGGTGGGGCTTGAAAACATCTTCAAGTGGGAAAATAACGACAATTAGTTGTCAAATCGACATTAGGGCTATAGAGCCAAAAAGTAATAGTCTTGATTTTCAGACAATTGTATCGAATGGTCATATGTTTTATGCTACACAAAGATTCAATCAGTTTAATCTTGGACATCACAAGAGGTGGGTTATTGATGTAGACAAATGCTCATGTACCCTTTACAACTCTTTTCATGTATGTTATTACCAAAGAAGAAAAAAGCCAGTCAGTCACTCAATAGTGTCTGACAGTGAAGTCTAGCAAAACGGGTTTCCTTGCATAATTTGAATATGAGGACACTGCTAACGTTTAAATTTCACAGATAGGACATAGATGACCTATTCATAATTCCTGCAAAGTTCTACAGCATTTGAGGTTGGCTGCAAAAGGGACATAGTACCTTTAATAAGGGGTATCTCACGAACGCTTACGAACGTTACGAATGGGGTTTAAGATTTTAAAAACTTCAACGACACCGTCTTACAACGGCTTGAAAAGGCCTACGACTGTTTTGCGACAATGAAAACTTTTTGCGAACCCTGGCGGAAACCTCAAATTCGGTACGTTTGCAAGCATTCGCCGCTTAGTGAGATACCTCCTGTACGCCTGCAAAGTTTTTTGTAATGTTTATCTGGCATGTTTAGATTTGCCAACCAAGTAATTTAATACTCGCAGGAATAAGCACAAACGTGCTTTCTTGCTAGCAGTCGCTCAACAAGACTAGGAATAGCTTATTATTCCTATTGAATTCCCCCCCCCCCAAAAAAAGGAACAAATTCACTATTTTTAACAAACGCTTGCCAGATTGGTAGACGGTCATTTTTTTTAAAGGATGAATTTTCCTTCCTACTTTTCTTTCGTAAGTGCAATTTCCTATTTTACTAACTTATGTTATGGTCAAAAGATAATGGCTATTTACCTCTGCAGTGCTGGATCCAGGATTTTCAAAAGTGGTGGGGAGGGGACGAAGAACGTATACGGAAAGCGCACTGCGACTGCATAAGAGAGAGCCTTTTTTCCTTGGGGTGCAGGGACAGAGCCCCTGTCATGGACCTGATAGCTCTCGAGTTTTAGCACTTCAGAATTATCAGAACCTTCAAGAAGCCGTCTTGATCGATATAAACACCAAACTCCCTCTCTCTCTCTCTCTCTCTCTGTCCCTCTCTTAAGGATAATGTTATACATCAAATTGATGTCTTGGGATCCACTCCTACATGTATGTGTACGGAGGTGTGACTCCAGGGGCAGAGCCCTGCTGGGGGTCACAAGGAACGATGGGTATAATATACAGATCATGGCTCCCATAACAACAAATTACTTTCGCTTGAAGTTCTAATGATTGTCAAGATCTTATATAAAGGAAGTCATTAGTCCTAAACGCATGAAATCAAGTCCGAAATAAGTGAATCATGCAGGGAACATCGCATTTAATTTGACCCATAGATTACTTGACAAATGCTCTCGTACACAGACGAAATAAATGTATCCGATCAACTTTATACATCCCTCTCTTTATACTCAGTCCTCATAAATAGCCTCACCTTTGTTGACCTTAATAGTAACCGTAAATAACAAGCAAGCAAACACAAGCAAATATTGTTAGATATGTCCTGTAATTTATTTACTCCAGTTATAAGACAATAAAATAAAGTCGGCTTTAGTCGAACAGTAGAAAGGAAAAATGTTGGAGTAAATGCGAAAAAGGAAAAGGAAGCACTACAAAACAAAGAAGGAGATGATGAAAGAAATGTTAAGTGGCATCTTAAAATAATTTCTAAATAACATATCTTTCATTTTAAGGAGTCTTATTTATCTGATCATATTTTTGTAGATTTCTACTTATCTTCAAAAAAAAAACGACGGTGAGTTTTCACTCTTATCTACAGACGCTAAGGTAAATGTTTAGAATCCCAGAACAGTCGAAAACCAATTAAAAGTATCTCTTTTAATTATATTTGAAAGTACTTAATATAAATCTAGCACCTTATTGACATTGCACTCGCTCGCAAAGAGAAGACCGAGTACTAGCTGGTACAGGGATTAGAATTTGACTTTTTCTCATTCTCTTTAATGCATTACTTTTCATTTAATTTGAATAATATCATGGCAAAAATGTCCTCTAAAATGAAGTGCTCTGCGAATGCCTTCAAATATGACAAAAATCAGGAGAAATAGCTGACAATATTGAACCAAACTTGTATGCCAAACGTGCTTGTCCCATATACACATTTATGTGAGCACTCAACGTGACTAAAATCGAGTCTCTTTTTCCATCATTTTGATGATTCCATATTAAAAAACCTCAACGTATGCAGTAATTCTGAAATACTTTGTAATCAACATTTCTCAATTGCATACAGAAACGTACTTTAAACATGTATTTTAAAGGGCTTTAAGTGCATATACAAACCCCAAAACTGCAGTTGGTTAATGCGGAGGTATCTTTGAAGGAGCCCTTATGTGGTGCAGTTTGTATACCAAAATAAATACAAAATTATATGTAAAATTCACCCACACTGTCATTTTTTTTCTTGTGCAATTAAGCAAAGACGAACAAGACTGACTTGATGGAATATGGAGAATATCCCCCAAGTTTGTTAATCTACACTGCTAGCCCTACTAGTGTCCAAGGTTTTCAAAAAAATTGTCAAAGAATTCAAAATTGAAATAAAAAATATATCAGGGAAGCTTTGAATTTAGGGTACAACCGAATAAGGATTTCTAGTTTGGGGCCACCTTACAAATGAAAGGCATGTCCCTTCCACACTGATTGTCGTTCCAAGACTGGAGGATATCATCTCCTGCGTTCCTACGCCACAAATGGACGCAGTCCTCGTTGTTACCGGCGTTGTCGGGCTGACCAGTCAACCATTTCTCGAAGTCTAGACCGGATCCATCAGTCCAAATGAAAGGTCCGGTTGAGCCTGATGTTGTTTGGTAGGCACCGATCCAAGCCCCATAGTATGGTGGCCGAGTCTGTCCAAGAAACAACAAAGAAATCAGTAAAACAAAATCAGCAAAATCAGATCAGAACAGAAGTGAATTCATCATTGTTTATTAACTGCATGCAATATGACTTCTTAGAAAGTGCTCATATCAGTGACGCAGTGATACCCATGGCACGAATACGTTACTTTACACAGTTCATTTTTTTGTGAACAAGTTGTTTAAAAGTTTAAACAACCTCGGATTAACGGGTGACCTGATCTGAGAGTTGTTTAAAATGTTAAGCATCTCGAGTTGTTTAAAGTTTAAATACTTAGTTGATCAACATTTTGAACAACTAATTGTTTAAAATCACAATTTAAACAACCGGTGTTGTTTAAAGACGGTTAAAGGAGCTGTTGTTTAGTGGGGGTTGTTTACACCAACTGGGTTGTTTAAAAAGGAGCTGTTGTTCAGTGGGGGTTGTTTACCACAAAAGGGTTGTATAATGGGGTATAATTTGGGTTTGATACTCTGAACAAGTGCACCTCTACTTCTGGGTCTCTATATAGGTATATGAAGACTAACAATATGGTAGGGTAATTCTACAATTTATGAATTAGCGCCAAAACAGTGCCCATTTTGCATGAGCGCGCATGCACGCACGTATAAACTGCGTATATAGGGATGCATGCAATCTCTATGGCAAGGAATTTAGCACACGGTATAACCGAGTGCGCGATCAGTGCCGCAGTGCATGACACGATGATTTTAAGTCTACCTATATTCTGACATTTGCGTACAGATACTGAAAAATTTAACTGTGAGCTTACGCTATAAGTTAAAAACTTCAAATTGGTTAATAGAAAAGTGATTTCAATTAGGCCATTGAATCCCCAGTCACTTAGAAGTGCGTCGGTAACTTGAATTGGTCGGCCATGATGTGAAATAAGGCTTCAGCCAACGCACACTTTATGACGTCATATGTAAACAACACTGTCTAAAAGCTCTCGTATAGTAAATATAGCAGTCATTAGATTATAAACAGCGAATGTTTAACAAAATAACTTTCGTTTCGAGCAATATTGTTTTCAATTTGTTCAACTGTTGTTTAAGATAGTGTACAACTGTTAGTGAACATCACTTTTTTTAAGCAGCGTTTTTACTGTGTAGCCCAGGAGAGGGAGGGTTGGGGGAGCAGGAGAGTCAGAGAAACAGCTTGGCGAAAGTTATAAATTAATTGGACCAATATTACTAAAGTTATGATTATGTTTAAATGAGGTCGCTATATACACCTTTATGCGGATCTGAAATTGGTGATTTTGTCAGTGGATTGTGACGTAATGACCGATAACTCTCTCATTTGTCCTGCACAAAAACATCGCTTATTTCTGTTGCCTTCGCCCTTGGGGCACTTCTCAAATATGTCATGGAGAGTGCATTTTGTACCGGTGCTATACAAAGGAAAGACCATCCCAACAAACGGTAAAGTTGTCCGCCACTAAATTAAGAAGACGTAGCGGATTCAGCCAATCTGAAGAACGCATACCTATAGTGAGTGTTGCTTTCAGAAAAATTATAATTTTTATAATTTCTGACCGATTGTCTATGCTTTTCTGATTTTCCTGCTTTCTTGTATAGTAGTTTGCTATTAAGGCGGGATTTCCCTTTAATTAACAGTCTAAGCTAGTAACACATATTTACCGACGGTGTGATGCCTGCAGAAGAGCGGAAAAGGTCGTAAGCGAAGGCGTTCTCCTGTTCCGTGTGGATGGATACCAGATCAGCCCGTCCGTTGAAGGAGTAGTGATCCCTGCAGCGATCCCGAGCCTCTCCCCAAGTGACCCGCTCCCCGAAGTAACGGTAGCAGTTCCCGTGAAATGAAAGCCAGAACTGAGGGCATGGACGATACACATTGGCACCTAAGCCGTGAACTACCACGGCTAGAAGGACCATTGATGCGAGCAGAAGCTTCATGTTGATTACTGGAGAGTCAAAGAAGAAGAGTGAGAAACTATTCCAAATTAACGACTTTAATATACATCAAAGAATGACTGATCATGTATGTTTAATCTTATGTGCACTTATAATACGTTTGCCCCCCCCCCCCAAAAAAAAAGGGTTAAATTCTTGTTTGTACCACCTCCTCGACATGAATTTTGGACCCAGACAAAACTTTGTCGGATGAAGATTAATTCATCGACAATTACTCCTAATTCGAGCTTCAGATGAGTCAAGATTACACTGAGTAAAATAACGTCCAATTTAAAACTGCTTCACATTTGGCATTGATATGCATGTACAGTTTAAAATACAACTAACATTATGCAGGCATACATGTGCAAAAGAAGTTTTTTTTCGCATGTAGTCAAGAAGTGCGACTGATCTACTTGTTAACACAGTTTAAGCATACATTTTTTAAACAAAGTTTCTCATGATAACTGAAAAGCTCACCAGAGGGTTGCCCCACATGATAATGTATCGTAAGAACATTACACATACATCTTACCTACATCCAAATTCATGTCAAGATAGTAACGACGACGATGCCTAAAACCCCTGATTATAGACCTGCCAGTGTCACAAATAAGGTATCTAAATACGCTTTACTGACTATAACTAAATGCCTAAAACACTTGAGCTTCCGGGGGCTCGGCCCCTTGACCCCCGCCGAGGCAAATCCCCTGGACCCCACGACAATCTACGATCCACTTTCTTCGCTCGCTACATTCTACCTGATCCACTTTGCAAAACGTTCCGCGGGGCCTGCATATAACATATAAAAGCGGTGGTGATGTAGATGTTTCTTCTGCGCCCCCCCCCCCCCTCCCAAACAACAAAACAAGTTTTTGCTCGTTGCGCCACTGTCCCCTAAAAAGTGAGCCCCTTGGAATGTTTGCTCGCAAATCCCAAACTGCTTTCGGTACGCCTTACTACCTGCAAATGCATGTCTCAATTATGTTTGTATCGTTTGTCGAATTTATTTCCCCTTAAATATATTGCTAACATTAAGTTTATTAAGGGTATCAATATTGTAATGAAGCTTGTAAAAAGGAACTTTCAAGAGTATAACAAATATAATTTGAGATGAGTTTAATTCCAAATTAGGACATATTATGCACACAGTTTGATGAATATTTCCATGGAACATGGATACATGAAATTACTTCATTAATGTTTAAGAGACAAGGTTACACTTGTATCCAATCCGAACGTACCGGTGGAAGGGATGGTTGTGTTGCTATGTTAATTTTGGATTATCATGACATTACTGTTAGAGATGACACCAGGACTCATTCACATGATCTTGAATCTGGTTTAACTGAAGTAATTGATAAAATTGGCAACCAATAGTAAACATTATATTAAAAAACCCAAATCAAACATTAAAATATTTACTTTAATATAGACTACATTAATATGATTGGTTTTAACATTGACCACGTGAAGATTATGCAAAATAATGGTAATGATTTTGTTAATATAATTTATTTACATTTTGTTCTGCCTCGTACCATGGTAACTAAGAAGTCTGCATATCTGATTGACAACAGTTTTCCCATACACATACTGTATGTGCCAGTTTAACTCCTAGTATTCTGTATTGTGATGCAACTGATCACTTTCCAATTTTCAAGTAACGAATGACCACAGAATAACTCCTCCATCTGAATCCTTAACATACCGTCAAATCAATATATGACATTCAAATGGCTCTAAAGGTTGATGAACATTTACATATAACAAATACTAAAGGACTTATGTTCCAATAAATGATAATGTTTATAATGCATAAGATATTTTTTAAAGCAATTATGACAAAAATCTCCTGAAAATGAATTGGAATAAACTATAAAGAGCTGTACAAATATCAACAACAACATCAACCTTGGATGGAATTTAAGGTAATAAACGAGATTGTCTGAATACTAACGAGATTAATAAGAAGGTGTATATATGCGTACTTTACTTGATAAATTATCATCCAAAAACAAAATAATAAGAGAAATCTTATATTAAACTACTTGGAATATTATGAAAGGCTTGCTGGGTAGCAACATTAAAGCCATACTATCATCAATAACACTTGATGGTCAAGTGTAACGCCAAAAGCGTATCGCATGTTACAACGTTAATGTTCATTTTGTGACCCTTTTTATCTAATTAGTAAACATCTCAGAGGTTGAGAGCAAGTAGTAAGTATTGATAGTATATAGGTATCTTTTAGGGAAATGTATCCCTAATAGTAAGTTGCTCTGAGGGAATGCAAAAAGTCTTGAAGAACAAGGCTCATTAATATGTAAAACCATTGACATCGAGATGATCAGAAATACATGTATACACACGAGGGGGAGAGAGAGAGAGAGAGAGAAGCAAAGATAGATATCAAGCAAAGGGAGGAGAGAACAGGGAATCTGCTACAAACTTAGCTTTAAAGCCTCAGATTATATAGACAAAATAGAACTAAAATATACTGCTTCATTCCGTTAATCCGTTTCATCCACACCATAAACTAATATTACCTACTTGTGTCCATCTGTTTGCCTCTAACACGTTTTCACACAAACTTGGAAAAATACACTTCCAAACTACATAGTCTACCCACATACATTCGTTTTTTCTCTTTTACATTTTTATCTCACTTCCGTGTTTAAAATCCCAAATTTGTCATACTCTATCAAAGCGATACACAATACAATCTCACCCTATCTAGGCCTCATCTGCTATTCTTACCTTCGTAATAATTGTATTGCATTCCAAGAGAACGTTGACAATGTAGAAACTCCTTCGATAATGAAAACTTTGTCGGAAGAAAATTAATTCATCAATATCTACAGCTAATTTGAGCTTCAGATGAGTCAAGATGGCGACGAGTCGCATAGAGTCCAACTTCAAATGACTGCGCATTTGGCAGTGGTATGCATGAACAGTTTCAATTGTAACTCACATTATGCAGACACACATGTGCAACAGAATGGCAAGCAAGATGAAAAGAATATGGCAATCGATAGGCACTGTTGCACTTTGTAAATAAGATGATTTGAATTTGGTCCCTGTTCCATCAAAAGTATTATCAGTATGTGACAAAACAGAATATCTGATAAAAGTATATGCTACTAAAATCCTTGCATTTGTCAATTGGATCCGAACATTTTGTTACAGCATTGTGGCACTTGTGATTGATAAAAGGATGAAGATGCTCAACAACGACCTGAGACAAATTTCTTTTTACCAGTGTTTCCATTTTATATATCTTTCGGAAAATGTCTGTATTGACAAAAAAATGATAATAACCATCCATTTTTCACAGTTCTCACGCTTGCTGGGTTACGCCCTTCGAAAAAGATAATACGGTCACGTGGTCTTGATGACGCATTCGACGTTATTGCGGGCATATCCGAGTGGTCCTACAACTAAGGATCTTACAATCTCATTGTAATCCATAAATGAAACGTACTGGGATTATCAAGTGCATATAATGTTTGGGATAAATGTCTTGTTTTTCCCAATTAATATCATAGTTTGCCTTTTTGAAGACCTTTAATATCTAAGTCACCGGCCCTCCTTTTCACCGGAGAGACTACTGCAGTGAGGTTATAAACAGTTGCACAGTACAGCTCCGAAACTGGGCTTTTTTCTGAGCGTTCTGAGCCGACATTTTTAAGGCTAGATTCCAGAATTATTGATGATTTCTAAGAAAAATTATTGTCATGTCCGGAATCTCCGTCAAAAATTATTCTACATGTCTTTTATTTTCTTCATTTTTTAGCCGTTTCGGTTAGAGTGGCCCTTTAAATTCCTGTACACAGAACAGGGGCGGTGGATGGCTTTTTCAAAGTGGGGAGATGAACTAAAAGGTCACTTTCTGGAAGAAAAAAAGGGGTAGGCCTACCAACGAATGAAAATCTCAAAGCAAAAATAGACGAGTCACTTTCTGGAAGAAAAAAAAAGGGTAGGCCTACCTACAAAGGAAATTATTAAACGCTCACCAGCCCTATTTTTTTTTCGCTGGGAGTCCTAATTTAATGATCACGCATCCTTCGGCTAACAGCAAGTATGTAGGCGGATGTCGCATAATGCGTTGGTGTGGTGGAGATCAAAATTAAATATGCCAGGTTCTGGACTAGTTTAGTTATAGCAGTGTATTTTAGGCAATATAATTTAGAATTAAGTTTTTTTATTGATGTTATTATACCTTAGTTGTAGTGAAAGTTGATTGATAATAGTTAGTCTGGTCGCCCAAGTCGTGAAATGCCCATTAGGTAAAAAAAAAAGACAAGATTTATTTGCCCTTCGAAGTCCAAGAAAAGACTGTTTCACGGGAGGTTTTACAACTGCAACATTGAAGCTCCCTAAATTGGATAGCGCCTTCCTATTGTAAATTCAATGCTTGACTTATGAATGGAAGATAGAGACTGCTGGATAGATAGATTATTCAGTCAGTATTAGCTGCATGTTTCTACTTTTAAAAAGATATCCACTGTCTAGCGTAATGTAGTTAGGGTAGCAATTTTACATCAAATGCTTTGCATTCACTACCACGTGCAACAAGTAGGGTTAGCATTAGGGTTGTGGCTATTTTTAGAAATATGCCTCCACTACTGATAAAGTGATGCCTACCGAAAGAAAAACCGTCACTGATGCAATATTAGTAAAGAATCTGGCCGATTCGATATTAAATAATCTCCACCAACCCAACCCCGATCTCACCGTACTTACTGCAGGCAGAACATGACGTGATCTCCGAATTTCTACGCCCGGCGTAAAGGACTAAGGTCGTTGATAGTGCCATCTGCGGCGGCTTGAAGGAAGTGTAGGAAATATCGCAGATATCAAATATAAGAACCGGCTAGTTTCTGGACTAATGCCATATAAACCCATAATCTGGAACTATCGCTAAACCAGGTAATTACTAGCAGAAAGAAGCAACAACTTGTTTTCTTGCTAACAGTTGCTCAAACCAGACTAGGAATAGCTTTTTATTCAAAAGGGATATTTTCATTATTGTTCACAAACGCTTGCCAGATTGATAAACGCTCATTTTTTAAAAGGAGGACTTTTCCTTGCTTTTTTTCTTTCGTATGTTACAAGTTCCTCTCCTACTTACTAATGCCATGGCACAAGTTTATGGCCATTCATCTCTGCAGTGCCGGATCCAGGATTTTCAAGGGGGTGACGAAGCAAAATTTAACGCAAAGCGCATTGCAGGCGTAGAGTGAGCCCTTCCCATTGTGCAGTGACAGAGTCCCCACGTGAACCTGGTAGGAGGAGGGGTGGTTAGTCTCTGAAAGCTCTCGAGTTGTAGCACTTCGGCATTATCAGAACCTTCAAGAAGCCGTCTTGATCAATAAAACACGAACACGCACTCTCACTCTCTCTCTCTCTCTCTCTCTCTCTCTCTCCTAAAGATAACTTTATACATCATTTGTTTATCTTGTGATCTACTTCTGTTTTTACGGATGGGGTCCAGGGGCAGAGCCCTGCCGGGGGGTACTAGGGAACGATGGGTATAATATGCAGGTCATGGCTCCCATAAAAAAAAAAGTTCGCTTGAAGTTTTTATGATAGTGAAGATCTAGTTTAAAGTAAGTCTTTAGTCCTAAACGCATGAAATCAAGTCCGAAATAAGTGAATCATGCAGGGAACATCGACCCATAGATTACTGGACAAATGCTCTCATACATAGACGAAATAAATGTATCCGATCCACTTTATACATCCCTCTCTTTTTACTCAGTCCTCATTACTCACCTCACTCATAACTAACCTTGAACGCAATCGTAAATAAAAACAAACAAGCATACAAACAAGAAATGTTGTTAGTTATGACCTGTAATTCGTTTACTCCAGCTATAAAAGCATGAAATAAAGTTGGCTTAGTCGAACAGTAGAAAGGAAACATGTTGCAGTAAATGCGAAAAAAAGAAAGGAAACACTAACAAACACAGAAAAGATAATTAAACATATATTCAGTGGTACGTTACAATAATTCACTTTTTCATAAAACATTTTTTTAATGTCAAGAAGCATAATCTATCCGATCACATTTTCTTGAATTCCATGGCAAAGATATTTTTTAAAAACTGTGAGTTTAAATTTCACTCTTATCTACAGACCATATGAGGAACGATAGGTATAATTTGTAGGTCACTGCTTCCATCACGAATTGATTAAGCTTGAAGTTCCAAGATTGCCAAAATCATATTCAAGGGCAGTATTTAGTCCTATGCGCATGGTATGTAGTCCATAAAAAGGTTCATACAGGGAACATCGAACTTATTATGACCCATAGATTAATTGACAAATGCTCTCATACACAAGAGAAATACAAGTATCCAATCCACTTTTTACATCCCTGTCTTTATACTTAGTCCTCATGGCTAGCCTCACTCATGTTAAACTTGCACATAATCTCAAATTAAAATAAACAAGCAAACACACAACTACCCAAACAAATATTGTGAGATATGGCATGTAATTCATTCACTCCAGCTGTAAAAGCATAAAATAAAGTTGGCTCGGTCGAACTGTAGAAAGGATATATGTAGCAGGAAATGTGATAAGGAAAAAGGAAGGAAACACTAAAAAAAACATAGAAAGAGATGATGAAATATATGTTGAGTGGTATTTTACAGTAATTCGACTTTTCAAGTAACAGATCCTCAAATTCAAGAAGCAAAATTGATCTGATCATATTATGTAGATTTCCACAGCAAAGTTATTTCATTTAAAAAACGGCGAGTTAAAAAAAAATTTCACTCTTATCTACAGACGCTAAGGTAAATGATTAGAATTTCAGAACAACAGTTAAACACCATGATAAAAGTCTAAGACCAATTTAAAGTAGCCTTCTTAATTATAACTGAAGGTACTCATTACGGATCTAGCATCTTTAATTGACATTTTTGAGTTTGTCTCATTCTTTTTAATGTGTTAATTTTGTTTAAACAATATCATGTCAACATTTTCATCTGATATGAGTCGCTCTGCAAATGCCTTTAAATCTGAAATATTACAAGAAATAGCTGAAATATTGAACCAAACTTGCTGGCACATGTGTATGTCCCATACCCCCATTTATGTGAGCACTGAACGTGACTAAAATCGAATCTCTTTTCCCATCATTTTGATGATTCTATAACCTCAGCGTATAACAAATACTTTGTAAGTAACCTTTTCCAATTACCTCCCGACATTTTCTTTAAACATGTATTTTAAAGGGCGTGAAGTGCCTATACACACATTTATGTGAGCACTAACGTGACTAAAATCGAATATCTTATTCCATCATGTTGATGATTCTATAACCTCAGCGTATACAGCAATTAACAAAACTTTGTACATAATCTATCCCAATTGCCTCCCGACATTTTCTTTAAACATGTATTTTAAGGGCTTTACGTGCCTATACACTTCTCCCCAACAAAAAAACGGTTGGCTATTTAAAATACGGCGGGATCTATGACGGAGGCCTAACCGTTTAAAAATGGGACGGATTTCGTATACTAAACTAGAAAGAAAATCTGAATGTAAAGTTCTCCCAGGTCAATTTGTCTCTTGTAATGAAGCAAAAACACAAAATACTGACTAATGGACTGTGGAAAATAGAATCGATCAAGCATGCATCACCCCCTGAACGTTATGATAGCCCTACTAGTTTCCAAGGTTTTCAGAATGTTGTCAAAGAATTCAAATTGTAGTCTTAACCATACAGATATATCAAGGAAGCTTTGAATTCAGGGTACAGCCAACTGGGAATTCTAATTTGACACCACCTTACAAATGAAAGGCGTGTCCCTTTCACAGGGACGATCGTTCCAAGGCCGGAGGATTTCATCCCCTGCGTTCCTACGCCACAAATGGACGCAATCCTCAATGTTACCACCGTTGGACGGCTCACCCGGCAACCACCGCTCGAAGTTTAGACCAGATCCATCAGACCAAATGAAAGGTCCGTCTTGTATTGTCTGGTAGGCACCAATCCAAGCACTCTGTCCAGGACAACAACACCAAAATCAGTAATAAAAAAAATCATTACCATCAGATCAGAAGAAAGGTTTAGATCAGAAGAAGAGTGAATGTACTATTTTTTATGAACTGCAAGTAATAATGGCTTCTTATACAGTGCGACCCAGCAAAAACGAAACCGAGAATTATCGATGTTTTATCATAACCTAATCACAATTATAATTAATAAATGACACATATTTCTAAAGCTTAGATCCTCTTCTTTCATTTTATGCAACTCATATGATGCATATTTCATGCATGAGTGATTAAAAGCAATTTGAAGGAAGGAAACCAACAAATCAATTGGCGGGCTGTATCTGAATTTCGAAGAAAAATTCACATTTCTAGAAAGTTCATTTTCTGCTCTGTCATATGACACCTCAATCAGAAAAAAATAAGCCAGGAATAACAAAGTTCTGTTTGTTTAAAGTGATGCTTGCATTTCCATAATTTGATCAAACGAATTCGTTTTCACTGGCTGCCGGCCGTAGCAACAAACAAAATTGACAAAAGACTTAAAGGTGAAATTCAAAGAAAATCACAAATATATCAACTAATGTATCACTAGAAACTGGTAAGCTAACAGTTGGCCATCGTACAAGTTTTAGGTCAACTACATAACGGATGGTTTATAAAACTACAAATACAACCACCCCCATAGCAGCTGGGATATACGAGAGATTCGCCAGAAAAATAACGATGTGTTAATGACGTTACAATATGGATCAATACTGCCCAAGCAGACGACATCCCATAAAGAATGAACATAATTGCTAAGCTATTATTTGTCAAATTATGATGAGTTTAGTGCATATAAATGAAATGGCATGTCAAACCATTCAAAAAGGGATATGACCCCATTCCGATAACTAAAATCTTTTGCTTGTAAATACACAGGATAGGGGTTAATTAACAATCGAAGAAACCAGACTTTCAAATTTAAAAAAAACCCGTAATGATATTAAGGACGGCATTTGTTCCCTCTTGACGAACATACCGCGGTGTGTGCAGCTGAATATACAATGGCTTGTTATTTTGTTTACGAGCGATATATTCCTTTATTTTTGTATAGCTGCATTTGTCATCAAAATAAAACCATGCGCGGGGTTTAGAGTGAGGCAATATATTATATATTTAGCCTGACGGTAGTGAAGTAAGAGAAAGAACTCAAGAGAAGATGAAAACACAGGCACTGAAAATGTGTGAGATGTCATGGGACATCGTCTGCTTGTGCAAATCATGTCCATACTGTGATCTCACACATCTCAGCAGCGTTCGGAGAGCTCTTCATGTGCTATGCCGGGGTTGTATTTAAGCGTTTTGTAATTTATAATAATCATTAATTACAGAATGTTTCCAAGCATTGAATTTTGATAACCTTGTCGAATCAAAGTTTCAACTTGGCAATAATGAAAATAAAGTTAGTTTTTAAAATCAATGAATACCTACTAACTCCGTCTCGTTGTCGATGAGACATAGACGAAAGGCTTCATGCATGGCTGATTGTCAATGAAACAGGGTTAAGTCTTTTGGCGATTCTCCTTGTTGCTACGGCAGGCAGCCAGTGAAAACGAACTTGTTAAATCAAATAATGGAAATGCAAGCATCACTTTAAACAAACAGAACTTTGACATTCCTGGCTATTTTTTTCCTGATTGAGGTGTCATATGAAAGAGCAGAAAATGAACTTTCTGGAAATGTGAATTTTTCTTCGAAATTCAGATACCGCCCGCTAGATGACTGTTTGGTTTCCTTCCTTCAAATTGCTTTTAAAGGCAGGCTTTACTACTTCAGCCAGAAGGGATTAGGCCGCCCAGCGAGCCAGCGAGGTCACTGTGACAGGTGGCTATCTCATTAACTCAGCTCTCATTTAACATAAGAAAAAGAGGATCACGGGGGGCCAACAGGCACCGATTGGGGAAGTTTTCTGTATAGAGGGAGCAAGAAGCTACAAGTATGGCAATGTGCCTTTAATCACTCATGCGTGAAATATGCATCATATGAGTTGCATTAAATGAAAGAAGAGGATCTAAGCTTTATAAATATGTGTCATTTTTTAAATTATAATTGTGAGTAAGTTATGAAAAAACAGATAATTCTCGGTTTCGTTTTTTCTGGGTCGCACTGTATAGCGCTCATATCCGTGGCGCCTTGTTACTCGTGGCACTTATACATTATTACCCTAGTTATAGCCAGGGCTTCCTACCCATTGATTACTGGGTGAAGATTGGCAACTATAGATTAATGTCTTGCCAAAGAACATTAGTGCAGGGCTGGATTCCGAACGAACGCCGTTCCCCGTAATCTATAACATTAGCATGGTGGGACATTGGAAAAGAAAACAATACTCTTGACGGTTCAAATGAATAGAACAATATGCCGTTGTAGTGTCACGAATTTTAATAAATTCTGAGGACGATTTATATTCGCCATTTCACCCTTTCATCTACTCTCCCTTCCCTGCAACCTGTTTCTCTCTTTACCTCTTTCTTTCTCTCTCTTCCTCTTTCTCTCTTTCTCCCCCCTCCCCTATCCCCTTCCCCCTCTCTCTATTTGCTCTTTCTTTCTTCCCCCCTAATTCATTGGGGGGGGGGGGGTTATGTGCCCCCTTTCCTTCTTACGTTTCATGTGTTCAAATACTACTTGCAAGTTATTTTTCACTGGAATTATCCGTCATTATTAATTAATCATATTAAAAGGCGCATCAAAGTGTTTACTGCTTTGTCACTATAAAAGAGCCTTTACTTAAAGTGATTTTATGTTATTTATCCCATTAAAAAAATCACACATATACAGTGTGTGTAATTATGTATATATATTGCCAGAGAACCCTCGTACTAAAATCTTAAATATTCTACATGTACTAAGTCAGCCCCTATCTGTTTTTCTCTCTCCCCTCTTTCTCTCTGCATTTGTTTCTCTTTCTTTCTCTCTCATTATCTCTCTATACCGCTCTCTTTACACCATGTCCCCTCTATCCCTTTCTATCTCACTCTCTCTCTCTCTCTCTTACTTAAACTGTGTATCACTATATAGCTAATAAACCTAATGTATTTTTACCCTTTACATGTTACATCGCTACTATAGGATTTCCTGGTCAAATTCGCGAGTTTGTCATTCAAATGAATTTGTCTTGCGTTCAAATTCGACGGTATCAGTGCAGTCAGGTATATCTCGGGTTTATATTCCCTTTTCTAGTTTTCAAATCTATGGATTTTTCGTTAGAATCTACGTATGTTTCATTCAAGTTAATGAACAAGGTGCTTCTTTCGCTATTTGGTCATTCGATTTTAATAGCGCAACACGATTTTCTGACAACGCGACGGTGTACTTTTAGCATTCTAATTCATTTGTAGCATTCAAATAAGCACTTTGTGCACTTAAATTGATGGTCAATATACATTTCTCGTTTATTACACACTTTTTATAGCTCATTCTTTTTCTTTCAAGATTGTTTTTTCATGTGTATTTTATCATATTTCATTTTCTTGCATTTATACACTTATATTTATTAGATTTATCTGATATCCATCAGCATTTAAGTTTGATTGTTAAGAAGAAAAAAATGACTTGCATCTACGGACCTGATGGTCTCAGTATATTTGTAAATGTTCATGTAAGGAAGTTGTTTGTCTTACTGATGTTTTATCATAAATTTATCATAATTTCATCATAATTTCATTATGGAAGAAGGGTACAATATTTTGACTGGGGTAGGGACTAGAGTTAACAATTTGAACATGATTCATTATTTAGCCATGTCGTTAGCCATCGATCTGCTGGCGGGCAAGTAAACTATGAAACTCTCTAAGAAAAATAGAGGGGTGTGCTGGGTATAAGAGACGATGTGAATTACTTTTGTAAAATTCCGAGTCTGTAGTAAAAAAAAAAAAAAAAAAAAAGGTGATTGAGGGTACCCCCACCTTTCCCGGGTATATGAACATGTCCGTGCAGAAATGCCATATCCCTTCTTTACCTTATGTCTGACTACACCCATCTGCATTGTCCTGAAAATATATAAATGGAACAACAGCTTAGACCCCAATGGTAAATCATGCATTTTAACTGTATTATTTAAAAACTGTAACAATTTGTTGCAATTCTTCCCCCTAACATTCCTTACTTTAATAAAAATCTTACGAATATGAATGACAGGTGTTAATTTGAATGATAAAACTTACGCTTCGACAAGTGAATATTAATTTGAATGCTAGTTGAGCAGTTTCTAAATTGAATGACAGATCTATGAAACCCTTCGACCAAAATCCTAAATTAAATACAAAAACTGGAAAATTGAATGATAATTGGCATGGCAAAGCCGATCTGCGCTAACTTAAATGCAAAGTAAAGGAATTCGAATGACAAACACGCGAATTTGGCCGGAAATCCCAGATTATGTTGTTTTTTTGTTGTTTTTTTTGCATTCATCAAAGGGCGTCCTTGTAAGTTATTGCTCGGAGCCGTGTAAACAAAGATTCTGTATTGTTTTGTTGGGAAAACACAAAGAATGTGCATTAGAGTATCTCCAACTGAAGCCGAGTTGGCCAATTTGTGTGCTGTACTATCAGAGGACATTCGTACTTGCGCATGCCGACGTCCTCTTCATAAGTTAGGCATACGTTACACATAAGCTAGACACACTTTAAAGATAAAGGTGAGTTCCGGTAATGCGATTGCATTGTGAAAGAAAAGGTGTGGAATGGATCAGAAAAAATTGATCATATAGCATGTAAGTATTGGTGTGTACTGCAAGGTTCTGGAGTCATCAAAATCATCATAAATTTGGCCCAGTCTTGGTAACGTAACAATCACTATACACAGAAAGATGTATATGGGAAAAAACAAATGGTGTCGGGGCTAGTACTACCTTGATTTCCTTATCTTTCTCATCACTCAGCCAGTATACATTTTCTTCCAAAAATTTTGGCACTTGACATTTATTTGTAATCTTGAACATTCAGTGTAAGTTTCGTTAGATTCTGTGAGAATTCATTTTTTTAAACCAGAACTCAAGTTTATCTTTAAACGGAACTAACCCTTCTAACTAAGCCATGCCCAGGAAACTTTTTTTGTTAAAGGCAATCCAACCATTGTAATACGTTCATTTGAATGAAAGCAGAAAAGCCAGATAAGCAGAATGGCGAAAGTTGGAAATACATCGGTCCAATAATAACAAAGTTATGAATATATGAAAATATGAGATCACTACACCTATCCGAATCTCAAATTGTCAATTTTGTCAGTGGATTGTGATGTACCGTGTGAGTCAATACACAAATTTACATCTAGAAAATTGCTAATTATTTTAAAAATCATCTATGAACAGTATATTGTTATACATGTTATGAAAGAGCGTTCTATCCGAAATCATTTGGCATCATTTTTGTGTGGTATGGGCATTGTTTGCGAGAGTGCAAAAATCGACTTGCGCCAAAGTGATGCCTACAGTATGTGATATGTTGGGATTAAAGTGAGAGAATGAATTTAATGTATCAAATGAGATTAATTGCATATGCTTTTTGCAGAAGCAAAGTCACACACACACACATACACACGCACCCACGCGCGCACACATGTTCGTTGATATGTGATATTCGATATTTGATATGTGTGGCATGATTAATTTTGTTTGGGATGTTATTTGGATCTGCAATGACCGATTTAATACCCAAATCCCATTTTTTTTTATTCAAACATCACATGAGCAACTTTGGCGCAAGTCGATTTTCGCACTCTCGTAAACAATGTCTCCTGTTCATACAAGCGTGAACACATACCACACAAAAATGATACCAAAATGATTCGGGATAAAAAACACTCTTTCATAAGGTGAATAATAGTTTACTGTTCATAGATGATTTTTAAAAAAATAGCAATTTCATAGGTGTAGGCTTAAACTTTGTTTGACTAACACGGTAGTGACGGATAAGTCTTTCATTTGTTGTGTACAAACGTATCGCTAATTTCTGTTTTTCACCCATGTGCCTTCACCCTTTGGGCACTAGTCAAAATGTATTATGGAGAGTACATTATTTAAAGGTCCTCTAAAAAGAAAAGATCATCCCAAGTCATACATTTTTCAAAAATTGAAATTTCAGTCATTTTGTGTTTTGGCACAAGAGGGAAAGTTGTCCGCTACTACATCACATAGACACTAAAAACCGATTCAGCCAATTTGTATAACCCATATCGATAGTGATTGTAAATTTTTAAATTCATAACTGTCTCAATTTTGTCCGATTTCTTTCAAACTTCCACCAGTGTGCTTCTCTGATTATCGTGATTTCTTGTAGAGCAGTTTGCTACCAAGGTTAGATTTCCTTTTAATTAACAGTCTAAGCTAAAGTAGGTCATCCATATTTACATGATCCCTTGTAAAGTCTGCAGAAGAGCGGAAAAGTTCGTAAGCGAAGGCGTTCTCCTGTTCCGTGTGGATGGATACTAAGTCAGCCCGTCCGTTGAAGGAGTAGTGATCCCTGCAGCGATCCCGAGCCTCTGCCCAAGGGACCCGCTCCCCGAAGTAACGGTAGCAGTTCCCGTTAAATGGAAGCCAGAACTGAGGGCATGGAAGATACACATTGGCATCTAAGCCGCGAAATGCCACGGCTAGAAGGACCATTGATGCAAGCAGAAGCTTCATGTTGATTACTGGAGAGTCAAAGAAGAAGAGTGAGAAACTATTCCAAATTAACGACTCTAATTTTCACCCAAGAACCACTAAATCATGTATGTTCTATCTGGCGTACAATAAGTGTATTTATAGTACGTTAGCCCCCTCCCACCCCCCCCCCCCCCAGAAAAAAGGGTTTAATTTGTTTGGTACCACCTCTTCACAAGGAATTTAGGACCTAAACCTTTAAGCTCCTAGCAATGTAATAGCAAATCCCTCAATGTCCGCAGACTCATACTGAGAAGGAGAAAGCTTAAGGGTGCCGTAACACATTACAACAACCCCCCCCCCCCCGAAAAAAAGGTTAGTCATACCAATACAATCAACCACCCCGATCAACACACTGTTATCGTTTGACCGCTGACTGGGACTTAGCCTTGTGCTCTTTGATACTTTTGCTAGTTGATTATATTTCCAGTAATATCATGGGAATACTTATACGCTAGCCTCAGGCACGTAAACAGGGGGGGGGGGGGGGGGGGGGTTGGGGGGTTAAACCCCTCCCTTTGGTATTTTTATGTGTGTAAACCCCCCCCCCCCCCCATAACGCCCATACCCCCCCCCCCCCCCCTTTGGATTTTTTTTTTTTTTTTTTTTTAATTATTTAAAAAAAAAAATTAAAAAAATATTCCCATGGCTGACCTAAAAAAGGATACCTTACCCCCCCCCCCAACGGAGCAAAATGTCAAATGTTCAAATTTCGAGACCAAATGGAAACGTTGTATCATCCGCTCAATCTGACTTGCGTGTATAAAACAAATAAGCATTTTTCCATGAAAAAGTGAAGTTTTCTAAAATATGCGTTTCTTTCCAGCATTGGGGCGCCCGCAAATCACTCGGGTAACATTTCATAAAGTATAATATAAAAAGGCCATATGCAAATTTTTGTACTTTTGTCGGAAAAATACATTTATCCAGCACAATGTCGTCTCTTTTTGCGTTGGAGAAGAGCAAATAGCGAGTTTCAATCACACTTTGGCCGCTCACGCAAGCTCTCACTCGTTTCACTGTGGTCAAGCGACTTTGGGGCAAGCGGTTAATGAAAATGCTAATCGTTAGCTTTCTTTTGGTATTAAACTTGTTTTGATTGATTGTATAATTTTGTCGGAATAAAGGTAACAAAAAGGCTCGACCAATCACTTATCAGCGTCTGAATTGACCTTTTGACCTTGAATTCCAAGGGATGCAAGCGCACTAATGACGTCATGTTCGCTAAATCGGTGTATTTTATCGTGAAATGCGACACTTTCACAATGTTTATATATCTTTTAGATTTATTAGTAAGATATAAGATATTTTTTCTGATATCACTGAAGTTTTGGGTTTTATTTAATGAGTAATTTTACTGTTTTAATTTACTGGATCGTACCATTAAAGTCGCAGGGTAGAATTAAGATGCATTTTCCAACCGCCCCAAAATTTAATTTACGTTCCGACATTCTGTTAAATGGGTTCGTGTTGTTAAGAATCCACTGCTTTCTGCTCCAACAAACGTCCACATGCGGATTCGTTTATCAACTAAATTATTCAAATTTATGGATGCTTCCTAGCTTCCTAGGTGTTTGTGTTGCTGTTGAAGCATTTCATTTACATGCTATCATTCTGTGTACTCCAATTGCCAGAACGCAAAATTCATTTTGGTTTTATAGTTTCATCGGAGTCGTTTATCAACTATATGTATTCAAATTTATGAATGCTTCCTCCCCAGGAGTTTGTGGTGTTTATGCATTTCATTCACCTGCTATCATTCTTTGTACTCCAATTGTTAGAATACAAAATGCATTTTGGTTTTATAGTTTCATGCAATAAGTAAGTCAATAAAAGAGTATGTTCTGCACAATAAAAACAATGTGTGTCCCTATTGTACAATGTAATGTGTCCCCTCATTTTGTAATAGTTAATTTACCCATTCACATAATGGAACTACCTGCCCGATGATGCCAGTGGTCTGTGACCCCTGAGCACTCAACACCGTGTGGGAGTCAGTTTGTGTTCAACTTCTTTTATGAGACAAATACAAGCAAACGTTTCCATATGCACCCCCCAAACCCCCCACCCCCCCCCCCCCCCCCTTGAAAAAATCTTGCGTACGCGCCTGGCTAGCCATAACTTTACTAGATCTTATTCCTTTTCCCTTCATATTCTTTTCCTTTCTTCTTCTTCTATTCTTCTGTTTCGTCTTATATGTTTATATTGTATTGATGTAGGGCGTATCAAACCCATGCATAAAAGTTACATGCTTTAAATAAAGAAGTACGCCATCTTCCCTCTATTAAAAACTATTTTTATGTTGAATTTCTTGATTGATCAGAAATACATTTAATAATAATAATAATAATACGAAAAATTTAAATAGCGCTTGTGACATAAAAGTTTCAAAACGCTGTACACAAATCAAAATTACTTTTAAAAAAAATCAATATTACTAATGGAATAGTTAGTCCTTTGTTGTGTTTGCCGTTTCTTTTCTCAATGACAGGCCAGGTTGGAATTTGTGAGCTGAACAGATTGAGGACTAAGCGTATCTCTCAATACGCTCAACCAGGGGCGTACGCAGGGGGGGGGGGGGTTTGGGGGTTCAAACCCCCCCCTTTGGTATTTTTATGTACGTAAACCCCCCCTAAAAAAACCTAAAACCCCCCCCCCCCCTTTGGGTTTTTTTTTTTTTTTTTTTTATTATTATTATTTAAAAATAAATAAATAAAAAAAAAAAATTATACCCACGGCTAACCTAAATAAGGTGACCTTACCCCCCCCCCCCCCAACGACCAAAAATGTCAAATTATGAAATTTCGAGACCAAAAAAAAAAAAAAATGTGTCCGCGTACAACGAATCGTCTTCTTTCTCTAATAATTTAATGAAACGTCAAAGCTTCCGCGCAAAGCGCAGGAGGGGGAACTGAATTCAGAGAAGGATTAAGAGTCGAGAATGGAACAACGAATCATCTTCTTTCTCTAATAATTTCATTAAAATATGAAAGATTCTCGCGGGAGGGGTGGGGCTGAATTCAGTCAAGTCATGAGAGTCGATTATGGTACAACAAATCTTCTTTCTCTAATAATTAATGAAGGGGCAAAGCTTCCGCGCTTCGCGAGGGCGGGAGGAAACTGAATTCAAACAAGGATTAAGAGTCGAAAATGGTACAACGAATCGTCTTCTTTCTCTTAAAATTTAAAGAAAGGTCAAAGCTTCCACGCTTCGCGCAAGAGGGGAAAACTGCATTCAAACGAGGATTAAGAGTCGAGAATGTTACAACGAATCGTCTTCTTTCTCTAATTATTTAAGGAAACGTCAAAGCTTCCGCGCCTCGCGCGGGAGGAGGAAAACTTAATTCAGACAAGGAATACGAGTCTAGAATGGTACAACAAATCGTCTTCTTTCTCTAATAATTAAAGAAAGGTCAAAGCTTCCACGCTTCGCGCGTAATGGGGGGGGGACAGTTTTTGATATCTTTTCTCGTTTATTTTGGTGATAAATAACACTTTCACAAAATACATACTTGCTCAAATTGTTGCTCGCTCGCTTCGCTCACTAACTGAATTGTGAAACCAGAAAATTATTTTTTTCGGGCTAGAGGCTATAGCCCCCCCCCCCCCCCCCCCGATGAAAATGTCAAAAATTGTACCGGTATAGTGCTTCTAATATGACCTTGAAAAAACTGTCTGCGCAATTTTCAAATTTTCTCGTCTGATATGAGTTGCTCTGCAAATGCCTTTAGATCTAAAATATTACGAGAAATAGCTGAAATATTGAACCAAACTTCCAGGCACATGTATATGTCCTATATCCCCATTTATGTGAGCACTGAACGTGACTAAAATCGAATCTCTTTTTCCATTATTTTGATGATTTTATAACCTCAGCGTATACATCAATTAACAAATACTTTGTAATTAACCTTTCCCAATAGCCTCCCGACATTTTCTTTAAACATGTATTTTAAAGGGCTTGACGTGCCTATACACCTCCCCTCCCCCCCCCCCCCCCCCCTCAAAAGAAAAATACGGCGGGATCTATTACGGAGGCCTAACCGTTTAAAAATGGGACGGATTTCGTATACTTAACTAGAAAGAAAATCTGAATGTGAACTTCTCCCAGACTGTCAGTTTGTCTCTTGTAATGAAGCAAAAACACAAAATACTGACATGGTATGTAGTCCAAAAAAAAAGTTCATACAGGGAACATCGAACTTATTATGACCCATAGATTAATTGACAAATGCTCTCGTACAGGCGCGTAGCCAGGGGGGCACGAGGGGGCACGTGCCCCCTATAATTTCCAGGATCGGTTGAAATTTTGTAGACCCCTTTTTTGACCTCGATCGATTACATGTATGTGCCCCCCCCCCAAATATCAAACTCTGGCTACGTGCCTGCTCTCGTACACAAGAGAAATGCATGTATCCAATCCACTTTTTACATCCCTGTCTTTATACTTAGTGCTCATGGACAGCATCACTCATGTTAAACTTGCAGATAATCTCAAATTAAAACAAACAAACACCTAAACAAATATTGTGAGATATGGCATGTAATTCATTCACTCCAGCTATAAAAGCATAAAATAAAGTTGGCTAAGTCGAACTGTAGAAAGGAAACATATAGCAGGAAATGTGATAAGAAAAAGGAAGGAAACACTAAAAAAAACATAGAAAGAGGTGATGAAATATATGTTGAGTGGTATTTTACAGTAATTCGACTTTACAAGTAACAGATCCTCAAATTCAAGGAGCAAAATTAATCTGATCATATTTTGTAGATTTCCACAGAAGTGGCGGATCCAGGGGGCCGAAACGGCCGCGGCCCCCCCCCCCCTATTGGCGGCGCAAAAAAAAGGAAGAAAAAAAAGAGAAAGAAAAGAAGAGAAAAAAAGAAAGGAGAAGAGGAAGAAAGAAGGAGAAGAGAAAAATGGAGAAGAAAAAGGAAAAAAAGAAGAGAAAGGAAAATAGAAGAGAAAAGATAAAGAAAAAGCCCCCCCCCCCCCTCCCTCCCACTCCGGGGTCGGAGGGACCGAATTTGTGTTCCCAAAATGGACTGTGGAAAATAGAATCGGTCAACCATGCATCACCCCCTGCACGTTATGATAGCCCTACTTAGTCAATCTATGCTGCTAGCGCTACTAGTTTACAAGGCTTTCAGAATGTTGTCAAATAATTCAAATGGTAGTCTTAACCATACAGATATAACAAGGAAGCATCGAATTCAGGGTACAGCCTTATTGGGAATTCTACTTTGGCACCACCTTACAAGGGAAAGCAAACAATCTTGAAGAACAAGGCTCATAAATACGTAAAACCATTGACACCGAGATGATCAGAAATACATGTATACACACGAGAGGGAGAGAGAGAGAGAGAAGCAAAGATAGATATCAAGCAAAGGGAGGAGAGAACAGGGAATCTGCTACAAACTTAGCTTTAAAGCCTCAGATTATATAGACAAAATAGAACTAAAATATACTGCTTCATTCCGTTTGATCCACACCATAAACTAGTATTACCTACTTTTGTCCATCTGTTTGCCTCTAACACGTTTTCACACAAACTTGGAAAAATACACTTCCAAACTACATAGTCTACCCACATACATTCGTTTTTTTTTTCTTTTTTACATTTTTATCCCACTTTCGTGTTTAAAATCCCGCATTTGTCATACTCTATCAAAGCGATACACAATACAATCTCGCCCAATCTAGGCCTCATCTGCTATTCTTACCTTCGTAATAATTGTATTGAATTCAAGAGAACGTTGACAATGTAGAAACCCCTTCGATGATGAAAACTTTGTCGGAAGAATAATTTGAGCTTCAGACGAGTCAAGATGGCGAGGAGTCGCATAGAGTCCAACTTCAAATGACTGCGCATTTGGCAGTGGTATGCATGAACTGTTTCAAATGTAACTCACATTATGCAGGCATACATGTGCAACAGAATGGCAAGCAAGATGAAAAGAATATGACAATCGATAGGCACTGTTGCACTTTGCAAATAAAATGATTTGAATTTGGTCCCTGTTCCATCAAAAGTATTATCAGTCTGTGACAAAACAGAATATCTGATAATAGTATATGCTACTGATATCCTTGGATTTGTCAATTGGATCCGAACATTTTGTTACAGCATTGTGGCACTTGTGATTGATAAAAGGATGAAGATGCTCAACCACCCCTGAGACAAATTTCTTTTTACCAGTGTTTCCATTTTGTATTTCTTTCAGAAAATTTCTGTATTGACAAAAAAAATGATAATAACCATCCATTTTTCACAGTTCTCACGCTTGCTGGGTTACGCCCTTCGAAAAAGGTAATACGGTCACGTGGTCTTGATGACGCATTCGACGTTATTGCGGGCATATCCGAGTGGTCCTACAACTAAGGATCTTACAATCTCATTGTAATCCATAAATGAAACGTACTGGGATTATCAAGTGCATATAATGTTTGGGATAAATGTCTTGTTTTTCCCAATTAATATCATAGTTTGCCTTTTTGAAGACCTTTAATATCTAAGTCATCCTCCTTTTCACCGGAGAGACTCCTGCAGTGACGTTGTAAACAGTTGCACAGTACATCTTCGAAACTGGGCTTTTTTTCTGAGCGTTCTGAGCCGTCATTTTTAAGGCTAGATTCCAGAATTATTGATGATTTCTAAGAAAAATCATTGTCATGTCCGGGATCTCCATCAAAAATTATTCTACATGTCTTTTGTTACTTCATTTTTTTAGCCGTTTCGGTTAGATAGGCCATTTAAATTCCTGTACACAGAACAGGGGCGGTGGATGGCTTTTTCAAAGTGGGGGGATGAACTAAAAGGTCACTTTCTGGAAGAAAAAAGGGGTAGCCCTACCTACCAATGAAAATCTCAAAGCAAAAATAGACGAGTCACTTTCTGGAAGAAAAAAAAGGGGTAGGCCTACCTACAAAGGAAATTATTAAACGCTCACCAGCCCTGTTTTTTTTTTCGCTGGGAGTCCTAATTTAATGATCACTCATCCTTCGGCTAACAGCAAGTATGTAGGCGGATGTCGCGGCGTTGGTGTGGTGGAGATCAAAATTAAATATGCCAAATTGTGGACTAGTTTAGTTATAGCAGTGTATTTTTAGGCAATATAATTTAGAATTTAGATTTCTGTTGATGTTATTAGACCTTAGTTGTAGTGAAAGTTGATTGACAATAGTTAGCCTGGTCGCCCAAGTCGTGAAATGCCCATTAGGTAAAAAAAAGACAAGATTTATTTGCCCTTCGAAGTCCAAGGAAAGACTGTTTGTTTGTTTTTTATCTAAAAATTTGAAAATTGACATTTTTCTTTGTTGGGAGGGGGGGGGGTAAGGTCACCTTTTTAAGGTCAGCCATGGGCATAATTTTTGTTATTCTATTTTTTTTTTTTATTATTAAAAAAAAAAAAAAAAATCCAAAGGGGGGGGGGGGGGTTTACACACATAAAAATACCAAAGGGGGGTTCAACCCCCAAACCCCAGCCCCCCCCCCCCCCTGCGTACGCGCCTGCTCCCAGTCAAAAGGGAAAATGTCATTATTGTTCACAAATGCTTGCCAGATTGATAAACGCCCATTATTTCAAAATGGAGGAATTTTCCTTGGTATGTTGCAAGTTCTTCTCCTACTTACTTATGTCATGGCATACGTGTATGTCTATTCACCTCTGCAGTGCCGGATCCAGGACTTTCAACAAAAAAGGGGGAGGGGTGACGAAGCAAACGTATACGCAAAGCGCACTGTGAACGAGTAAGAGTGAGCCCTTCTCATTGTGCAGTGACAGAGTCCCCGTGTGGACCTGGAGGGGGGGGGGGGGAGGGGTGGTTAGCCCCTGAAAACTCTCGAGTTGTATCACTTCGGCATTATCAGAACCTTCAAGAAGCCGTCTTGATAAAAAAAACACACACACGCACTCTCTCTCACTCTCTCTCTCTCTCTCTCTCTCTCTAAAGATAACTTTATACATCAATTTTTTGTCTTGTGATCCACTTCTGTTTTTACGGATGGGGTCCAGGGGCAGAGCCCTTCCGGGGTACTAGGGAACGATGGGTATAATATGCAGGTCTTGGCTCCCATAACAAACAAAAAAATTTCGCTTGAAGTTTTTATGATAGTAAATATCTAGTTTAAAGGAAGTCTTTAGTCGCATGAAATCGCATGAAATCAAGTCCGAAATAAGTGAATCATGCAGGGAACATCGAATTTAAGTTGACCCATAGATTACTTGACAAATGCTCTCGTACACAGACGAAATAAATGTATCCGATCGATTTTATACATCCCTCTCTTGCAGGCGCGTACGCAGGGGGGGGGGGGGGGGGGGGGGGGGTGGGGAGGGGGTTGAACCCCCCTCCTTTGGTATTTTTATGTGTGTAAACCCCCCTAAAACCCACCTAACCCCCCCTTTGGTTTCCCCCCCCCCCCGCTTATTCAGCTGCTGGCTGAGTCGTTGCGAAATTTTCAACCCGATTTCAAAATTGTAAACCCCCCCCCCTTGAAAAAATCCTGCGTACGCCACTGCTCTCTTTATACTTAGTCCTCATGACTAGACTAACTCATGTTAACCTTGAACAAGGTCGAAAATAAAAACAAACAAACAAACAAACAAATATTGTTAGATATGGCCTGTAATTCATTTACTCCAGCTATAACAGCATAAAATGAAGTTAGCTTAGTCGAACAGTATAAAAAGGAAATACGTTGCAGTAAATGCTAGAAGAAAAGGAAAGAAAACACACAAAAGGAAGATAGAGATGATGAAACAAATATTCAGTGGCATATAATAATAGTTCGCCTTTTTAAATAACATATCTTCAATTTAAAAGAGCAAAATTTATCTGATCATATTTTGTAGATTTCCACATCAAATTTATTTTATTTCAAAAACCGGCGAGTCTAAATTTCACTAGCATCTCCATATGCTAAGGTAAATGTCAAAACATGACAAAAGTCTAAAACCAATTAAAAGTATCCTTCTTAAAATTGACATTGCGCTCACTCGTGGCGAGAAGGCTGAGAGCTGGTACAGGGATGAGAATTTTGTGTTTTTCTCTTTCTTTTAAATGTGTTACTTTTGGTTTAGTTTAAATAATATTACGGCAAAAATGTCCTCTGAAATGAATTGCTCTGCAATTGCCTTCAAATCTGAAATAAAAAGAGAAATAGCTAAAAGTGTTGGAATAAACTTTCAAGCCACACGTGTGTGTTCCATATACTCAATACTGTAAACACTGAACGTGACTAAGATTGCATATCCTTTTCCATCATTTTGATGATTATACACTGTTGGTCATAATGGTGGAATATTTATTTTTACCCCAGTTTAGGGAAGGATTTTTAAAAATTATTTATTTCTAATAGATCTAAATAATGGCATACATTCTCAGATTTTATTGAATATTAATTTGCGAGTGTTTGTTTTGCGTGACTGCTTAATCATATGTGTGCTACTATGCTAATCAGCTAAGGGACCTACGTCCTTAAGTCATAATTGACAGTAATGAGGATTAATGCCTCACAAAAGGGCACTAATATATAGCTGATCGATACGATTTTTATCCTGGGGCCTCACAGTAACGAGGCCACTGCTTAGCCCCTGAATCATGACTGTACGCAGTGTTTGCTAGGGTACGCGGCCCCTTCCACAAATCCCCCAAAACGAAGAAAATGCAATAAATTGTCAAAAATTCATTGCATTTTCCCCCGGCCCCCTACAGGAAAAATTCCTCTGTAGGGCCATGCATTATGGTTCAAGGCATGGCCACACAGAGGAATTTTTCCTGTAGGGGGCCGGGGGAAAATGCAATGAATTTTTGACAATTTATTGCATTTTCTTCGTTTTGGGGGATTTGTGGAAGGGGCCGCGTACCCTAGCAAACACTGCGTACAGTCATGATTCAGGGGCTAAGCAATAGCCTCGTTACTGTGAGGCCCCAGGATAAAAATCGTGCTGATCAGCTATATTAGTGCCCTTTTGTGAGGCATTAATCCTCATTACTGTCAATTATGATTTAAGGACGTAGGTTCCCTAGCTGATTAGCATAGTAGCACACATATGATATAGCAGTCACGCAAAACAAACACTCGCAATTTAATATTCAATAAAATCTGAGAATGTATGCCATTATTTAGATCTATTAGAAATAAATAATTTTTAAAAATCCTTCCCTAAACTGGGGTAAAAAATAAATATTCCACCATTATGACCAACAGTGTATAACCTCAGCGTATACAGCAATTCTTAAATACTTTGTAATCAACCTATCCAATTGCCTCCAGAAATGTACTTTAAACATGTATTTTAAAGGGCTTGAAGAGCCTATACACCCCACCCCCCCCCCCCCCCAAAAAAAAAAACAAAAACAAAAAAACAAAAAAAAAAACGGTTGGTTAATACAGCGTGATCTGTAAAGGAGAATTTAAACAGTTTAACAATGTGACGGATTTTGTATACTAAACTAGAAAGAAAACTAAATGTAAACTTCTCCCAAACTGTCAATTTTTCTCTTACAATAAAGCGAAAACACAAAAGAATGACTAATGGACTGTAAAAAAAAGAATTGGTAATGCATGCCGCACCCTCTGAACGTTATAATAGCCCTAATTAGTCAATCTATGCTGCTAGCACTACGAGTTTCCAAGGTTTTCAAGAATTTTTTCAAAGAATTCAAATTATGGTATAATCCATACAGATATATCAAGGAATCTTCGAATTCAGGATACAGCCGAATTCGGATTTCTAATTTGGGGCCACCTTACAAATGAAAGGCTTGTCACTTCCACAGGGCGTGTCGTTCCAGGACTGGAGGATATCATCTCCTGCGTTCCTCCGCCACAAATGGACGCAGTCCTCAATGTTACCACTGTTGGAAGGCTCACCCGGGAACCACCGCTCGAAGTTTAGACCAGATCCATCAGACCAAATGAAAGGTCCGTCTTGTATTGACTGGTAGGCACCAATCCAAGCAATCTGTCCAGGACAACAACACCAAAATCAGTAATAAAAAAAATCATTACAATCAGATCAGAAGAAAGGTTTAGATCAGAAGAAAAGTGAATGAACTATTGTTTATGAACTGCAAGTAATAATGGTTTCTTATACAGTGCGACCCAGAAAAAAACGAAACCGAGAATTATCGATGTTTTATCATAACTTAATCACAATTATAATTAATAAATGACACACATTTCTGAAGCTTACATCCTCTTCTTTCATTTTATGCAACTCATATGTTGTATATTTCACGCATGAGTGATTAAAAGCAATTTGAAGGAAGGAAACCAACAAATCATTTGGCGGACTGTATTTGAATTTCGAAGAAAAATTCACATTTCTCGAAAGTTCATTTTCTGTTCTTTCATATGACACCTCAATCAGGAGAAAATTAGCCAGGAATAACAAAGTTCTGTTTGTTTAAAGTGATGCTTCAATTTCCATAATTTGATCAAACGAATTCGTTTTCATTGGCTGCCGGCCGTAGCAACAAACACCATTGACAAAAGACTTACAGGTGAAATTCAAAGAAAATCACAAATATATCAACTAATGTATCACTAGAAACTGGTAAGCTAATAGTTGGCCATCGTACAAGTTTTAGGTCAACTACATAACGGATGATTTATAAAAATACAAATACAACCACCACCATAGCAGCTGGGATATACGAGAGATTCGCCAGAAAAATAACGATGTGTTAATGACGTCACAATATGGATCAATACTGCCCAAGCAGACGACATCCCATAAACAATGAACATAATTGCTAAGCTATTATTTGTCAAATTATGATGAGTTTAGTGCATATAAATTAAAAAGGCATGTCAAACCATTCAAAAAGAGATATGACCCGATTCCGATAACTAAAATCTTTTGCTTGTAAATACACAGGATAGGTGGTAATAAATAATCAAAGAAACCAGACTTTCAAATTGAAAACAAAAAAAACGGAATGATATTAAGGACGGCATTTGTTCCCTCTTGAAACGACGAACATACCGCGGTGTGTGCAGCTGAATATACAATGGCTTTTTATTTTGTTTACAAGCGATATATTCCCTTATTTTTGTATCGCTACATTTGTCATCAAAATAAAACCATGCGCGGTGTTTAGAGTGAGGCAATATATTATATATTTAGCCTGACGGTAGTGAAGTAAGAGAAAGAACTCAAGAGAAGATGAAAACACAGGAACTGAAAATGTGTGAGATGTCATGGGACATCGTCTGGTTGTGGAAATCATGTCCATACTGTGATCTCACACATCTCAGCAGCGTTCGGAGAGCTCTTCATGTGCTATGCCGGGGCTGTATTTAAGCGTTTTGTAATTTATAATAATCATTACAGAATGTTTCCAAGCATTGAATTTTGATAACCTTGTCGAATCAAAGTTTCAACTTTGCAATAATGAAAATAAAGTTAGTTTTTAAAATCAAAGAATATCTACTTTAACTCCGTCTCGTTGTCGGTGAGACATAGACGAAGGCTTCATGCATGGCTGATTGTCAATGAAACGGGGTTAAGTCTTTTGTCGATTCTGCTTGTTGCTACGGCAGGCAGCCAGTGAAAAAGAACTTGTAAAACCAAATTATAGAAATGCAAGCATCACTTTAAACAAACAGAACTTTGTTATTCCTGGCTTATTTTTTCCTGATTGAGGTATCATATGAAAGAGCAGAAAATGAACTTTCTGGAAATGTGACTTTTTGGTTTCCTTCCTTCAAATTGCTTTTAAAGGCAGGTTTACTACTTCAGCCAGAAGGGATTAGACCGCCCAGCGAGCCAGCGAGGACACTGTGACAGGTGGCTATCTCATTAACTCAGCTCTCATTTAACATAAGAAAAAGAGGATCATGGGGACCAACAGGCACCGATTGGGGCAAGAAGCTACAAGTATGATAGTGTGCCTTTAAACACTCATGCGTGAAATATGCATCATATGATTTGTATTAAATGAAAGAAGAGGATCTAAGCTTTATAAAGATGTGTCATTTTTTTTTATTATAATTGTGATTAAGTTATGAAAAAACATAGATAATTCTCGGTTTCGTTTTTTCGGGGTCGCACTGTATAGCGCTCATATCCGTGGCGCCTTGTTACTCATGGCACTTATACATTATTACCCTGGTCAGTGGCGTAATGAGCAAAAACGTTGGGGGGGGGGGGCTGAACGTTTGTCAAAGTGAGGTCTAGGGGTAAAGCCCCGGCGGGGATCAAGGGGCGGAGCCCCGAAGCTCAAGGGGTATGGGAAAACAGTGGCGGTTCCAGGAATTTCTTACCGGGGGGGGCACAAAATGGCAAGGGGTTAAATATATATAAAACGATAAAGCGACAGAGCGAGGCTTTAGCGGCGAGGGAGCGGAGCGACCAAGCGGGGGTGGGTCTGGGAGGGGGTTCTGACCCCCTCCCTTAGTAGGAATCATTTGCAATTTTAGAACCACTTTAGACGCATTTTCAGGCACTTCCTGGAGTAATATGACGTAAAATTGCTTTCTCCTACCCCCTCCAAGAGATCTTTTGCAATTTGAGAACCATATTTCGCGCATTAATGTCCACCGGCACTTCCTGGAAAAAAGAAGCCTTCTGATTGGTTAGACGTTCAGGGGGGGGGGGGAAGGGTTGTAGAGGCCACCGCTATACTGACAAAACTAGCCACCAATTACCGACAAATATATTAACACCAATGCCCCAATGTCTACTAATTTAAGCCTATAAACCCGGGGCCAGGAACTAAGTTATTTTTCAGTTCCCCCCCCCCCCGCGCGAAGCGCGGAAGCTGTGACACTTCATCAAATTATTAGAGTAAGGAGACGATTCATTGTACCGTTCTCGACTCTTAATCCTTGCCTGAATTCAGTTCGCCCCCTCCCGCGCGATCCGTGGAAGCTTTGACGTTTCAATAAATTATTACTCTTAATCCTTGTCTGAATTCAATTTCGCTCATCCCGCGGGAAGCGCGGAAGCTTTCACGTTTCATCAAATTATTAGAGAAAGATGACGATTCGTTGTATCGTCCCCTTGTCTGAATTCAGTTCTCCCACCCCCCCCCCCCCCCTCCCGCGCGAAGCGCGGAAGCTTTGACGTTATTCTTAATCCTTGTCTGAATTCATTTTCGCCCATCCCGCGCGAAGCGCAGAAGCTATCACGTTTCATTAAATTATTAGAGAAAGAAGATGGTTCATTGTATCGTGTCCTAATTGTGTGAATTCAGTTCCCCCCCTCCCGCGGGAAGCGCGGAAGCTTTCACGTTTATTAGAGAAAGATGGCGATTCGTTGTACCGTGTCCTTGTCTGAATGCAGTCCCCCCCCCCCCCCCCCTCCTGATCAAAGCGCGGAAGCTATCACGTTTCATTCAATTATTAGAGAAAATAGACGATTGATTTTAGCATTTCCTTGTCTGAATTCAGTCCCCCCCCCCCCGTCCCCCTTTGACGTTTCATTTAATTATTACTCTTAATCCTTGTCTAAAATCATTTTCGCTCATATCGCGCGTAGTGCGGAAGCTTTTACGTTTCATTTAATTATTACTCTTTATCCTTGTCTAAAATCATTTTCGCTCATACAGCGCGTAGTATCGTTGTATCGTGTCCTTGTCTGAAGTCAGTCCCCCCCCCCCCCCGACTTTCCGCGCAAAGCGCGGAAGCTTTGACGTTTCATTTAATTATTACTAAAATCATTTTCGCTCATACGGAAGCTTTCACGTTTAATTAAATTATTAGAGAAAAAAGGCGATTCGTTATACCGTTAAGCCTTGTCTGGATTCAGTTTCCCCACTGAGCCTGACGATGTACATGTACGTATATGGAATCTGTGCATGCACAGCCCGAGTGGTGGGTAGCATGTTATCTCCCGGCAGTGCTTGTCGCAGTATAGCTTCTGAAAAGGTTTCTACTACTGTTACTATTAGTGGCCACTAATGCCCATTAGTAACTATTAAAAACATTGCGAATGTGTCAGTTTGCAACAGAAATGGAAAAACGCACATTTTGTTGAAAATCATGTTATTATCACGAACATTTATAAATCACCTGTATAGAATTAAAAATAAGTCATGGTTTCATTTTATTTGGGGGGCTGGCGCCCCCCCCCCCCCTAGCCCCCCCCCCCCCCCCCCACCAGTACGCCAGTGACCCTGGTTATAGCCTAGCCGCCAACGTAACCAGGGCTCACTACCCATTAATAACCGAATGGAGAGTGGCAACTATAGATTAATGTCTTGCCAAAGAACATCAGTGCAGGGCTGGCTTCCGAACGCCGTTCCCCGTAATCTATAACATTAGCATGGTGGGACATTGGAAAAGAAAACAACACTCTTGACGGTTCAAATGAATAGAACAATATGCCGTTGTAGTGTCACGAATTTTAATAAATTCTGAGGACGATTTATATTCGCCATTTCACCCTTTCATCTACTCTCCCTTCCCTGCAACCTGTTTCTCTCTTTACCTCTTTCTTTCTATCTCTCTCTTCTTCTTTCTCTCTTTCTCTCCCCCTCCCCCTATCCCCTTCCCCCTCTCTCTATTTGCTCTTTCTTTCTTTTCCCCCCTAATTCGATGGGGGAGGGGGGGGGTTACGTGCCCCTTCTCCTTCTTACGTTTCATGTGTTGAAATACTACTTGTAAGTTATTTTTCACTGGAATTATCCGTCATTATTAACTAATCATATTAAAAGGCACATCAAAGTGTTTACTGCTTTGTCACTATAAAAGAGCCTTTACTTGAAGTGATTTTATGTTATTTATCCAATTAAAAAGAAATCACATATACACAGTGTGTATATGTATATATATTGCCAGAGAACCCTCGTACTAAAATCTTAAATATTCTACATGTACTAAGTCAGCCCCTGTTTTTCTCTCTCCCCTCTTTCTCTCTGCATTTGTTTCTCTTTCTTTCTCTCTCATTATCTCTCTATACCGCTCTCTTTACACCCTCTCCCCTCTATCTCTCTATCTCTCTCACTCTCTCTCTCTCTCTTACTCAGATATGCTCCTACTTAAACTGTGTATCACTATATAGCTAATAAACCTAATGTATTTTTACCCTTTACATGTTACATCGCTACTATAAGATTTCCTGGTCAAATTCGCGAGTTTGTCATTCAAATGAATTTGTCGTGCGTTCAAATTCGACGGTATAAGTGCAGTCAGGTATATCTCGGGTTTATATTCCCTTTTCTAGTTTTCAAATCTATGGAATTTTCGTTAGAATCTACGTATGTTTCATTCAAATTAATGAACAATGTGTGCTTCTTTCGCTATTTGGTCATTCGATTTGGCGCAACACGATTTTCTGACAACGCGACGGTGTACTTCTAGCATTATAATTCATTTGTAGCATTCAAATTAGCACTTTGTGCACTAAAATTGATGGTCAATATACATTTCTCGTTTATTACACACTTGTTATAGCTCATTCTTTTTCTTTCAAGATTGTTTTTCCATGTGTATTTCATCATATTCTATTTTCTTGCATTTATACACTTTATATACTTTTAGATTTATCTGATATTCATCATCCTTTAAGTTAAATTGTTAAGAAAGAAAAAAAAACGACTTACATCTACGGACTTGATGGTCTTAATATTTTTGTAAATTTTCATGTAAGGAAGTTGTTTGTCTTTTGTTTCATCATAAATTTATCACAATTTCATTATGGAGAAAGGGTACAATATTGTGACTGGGATAGGTATTGTTGTATTCCCACTTTTCCGGGGTATATGAACATGTCCGTGCAGAAATGCCATATCCCATATCCCTTGATTTCGCACCTTCTTAACCAAATGTCTGACAACACCCATATGCATTGTCCTCAAAATTAATAAATGGAATAACAGAAAAGACCCTAATGGCAAATCATTCATTTAATTGCATTTAAAAAAAAAATGTAAACGAGTGTTGCATTTCTTCCCCTAACATTCCTAACTTGAATACACATAATTCAAATACGAATGACAGATGCGAATTTGAATGATAATATTGACGCCTCGACAAGTGACGATTAATTTGAATGCTAGTTAAGCAGTTTCTAAATTGAATGACAGATCTATGAAATCCTTCATTAAAAATCCTAAAATTCCAAAATCCTAAATTAAATACAAAATCGGGAAAATTGAATGATAATTGGCATGGCAAAGCTGATCTGCGCTAACTTAAATGCAAAGTAAATGAATTCGAATGAAAAACTCGCGAATTTGGCCGGGAAATCCTTTACTACCTTGATTTCCCTATCTTTCTATGCTCATCACTCAGCCAGTATACATTTTCTTCCAAAATTTTTAGGCACATGACATTTGTTTGTAATCTTGAACATTCAGTGTAAGTTTCGTTAGATTCTGTGAGAATTCATTTTCTTTTTTTTACCAGAGCTCAAGTTTATCTTTAAACGGAACTAACCCTTCTATCTAAGCCATGCCAAGGAAACTTTTTTTGTTAAAGGCAATCCAACCCTTGTAATACGTTAATTTGAATGAAAGCAGAAAAGCCAGAGAAGCAGAATGGCGAAAGTTGGAAATATATCGGTCCAATAATAACAAAGTTATGAATATATGAACATATGAGATCACTACAGCTATCCGAATCTCAATTGTCAATTGTGTCAGTGGATTGTGATGTACCGTGTGAGTCAATACACAAATTTACACCTAGAAAATTGCTAATTATTTAAAAAAAAATCATCTATGAACAGTATATTACTATACTATATTACTATACATCTTATGAAAGAGCATTCTATCAAAAAAATCGACTTGCGCCAAAGTGATGCCTACAGTATGTGATATGTTGGGATTAAAGTGAGAGAGTGAATTTAATGGGTATCAAATCAGATTAATTGCATATGCTTTTTGCAGAAGCAAAGTCACACACACACACACACACACACGCATCCGCGCGCGCACAAATGTTCGTTGATATGTGATATTCGATATTCGATATGTGTGGCATGATTAATTTTGTTAGGGATGTAATTTGGATCTGCAATGACCGATTTAATACCCAAATCCCAATTTTTTTATTCAAACATCACATAAGCAACTTTGGCGCAAGTCGATTTTCGCACTCTCGCAAACAATGTCTCCTGTTCATCCAAGCGTGAACACATATCACACAAAAATGATACCAAAATGATTCGGGATAAAACACTCTTTCATAAGGTGAATAATAATTTACTGTTCATAGATGATTTCTAAAATAATTAGCAATATTATAGGTGTAGGCCTAGACTTTTTTTTACTCACACGGTAGTGACGGATAAGTCTTTCATTTGTTGTGTACAAACGTATCACTGATTTCTGTTTTTCACCCATGTGCCTTCACCCTTTGGGCACCAGTCAAAATATATTATGGAGAGAACAGTATTTAAAGGTCCTCTAAAAAGAGAAGATCATCCCAAGTCATTTATTTTTCAAAAATTGAAATTTCAGTTATTTTGTATGTTGGCACAAGAGGGAAAGTTGTCCGTTACTGCATCACATAGACACTAAATACCGATTCAGCCAATTTGTATAACCCATGCCGATAGTACCGATAATGTAAATTTTAAAATTCATAACTGTCTCAATTTTTGTCCGATTTCTTTCAAACTTCCACCAGTGTGCTTCTCTGATTATCGTGATTTCTTGTAGAGCAGTTTGCTACCAAGGTTAGATTTCCTTTTAATTAACAGTCTAAGCTAAAGTAGGTCATCCATATTTACAGTATCCGTTGTAAAGTCTGCAGAAGAGCGGAGAAGTTCGTAAGCGAAGGCATTCTCCTGTTCCGTGTGGATGGATACTAAGTCAGCCCGTCCGTTGAAGGAGTAGTGATCCCTGCAGCGATCCCGAGCCGCTTCCCAAGTGACCCGCTCCCCGAAGTAACGGTAGCAGTTCCCGTTAAATGAAAGCCAGAACTGAGGGCATGGACGATACACATTGGCATCTAAGCCGCGAAATGCCACGGCTAGAAAGACCATTGATGCGAGCAGAAGCTTCATGTTGATTACTGGAGAATCAAAGAAGAAGAGTGAGAAACTATTCCAAATTAGCGACTCTAATTTTCATCCAAGAACCACTAAATCATGTATGTTCTATCTGGCGTGCAATAAGTGCGTTATAATACGTTAGCCCCCTCCCACCCCCCCCCCCCGAAAAAAGGGTTAAATTTGTTTGGTACCACCTCTTCGCAAGGAATTTTGGACCCAAACCTTTAAGCACCTAGCAATGTAAAAGCAAATCCCTCAACGTCCGCAGAGTCATACTGAGAAGGAGAAAGCTTAAGGGTACCGTATCACCTTACAAGTTACTATTACCCAGTTAATACAGTGTGTCCCGAAAAAAACTATACACTTTTGAAATGGCTGCCGAATAACAAATATATGATTCTAGGGGGGGAAGTTATATATGTATGGAAAGCTCATATACTCAGCTTTCATATGACACCAAAAAGTTGCGAAAATAATTCATGCTCGGGTGAGCACTGCTCACTTTTGTAAAGGGTATGAAAATTTGGTTGCGCAGGAATTAGCCTTCCAATTTGTGAGAGGTAAATCCTTTGGAGCTTACGGAATTGAGGATGATATGACCAATTTATGATCAATTGTGATAAGTTTGGGTTTGCTGAGTGAAATGTTTGGTTTATGGGATTAACATTTTATGCATGACTTAACAGGAATTGCATTTTTTATTGTAGCACTGTAACTTCACTGGTAGACTCAGGTGTGTTTATGGGAGTCAGGATGGGGTGATGGTACATGTTGTAATTTCCATGTTACAAACTGTTATTCTCTTACATCTGTGACTTTGAATAAAAAATTTAATTCCTGTTCCGTGCATAAAAGTTTGGTTTAATAAACCATGAAATTCACTCAGCAAATCATGAATGTATCATATCACCCTCAATGTTGTAAGCTCCAAAGGATTTACCTCTCACAAATTGGAAGGCTAATTCCTGCGCAACCTAATTTCCATACCCTTTACAAAAGAGAGCAGTGCTCACCCAAGCATGAATTATTTTCAAACTTTTTGGTGTCATATGAAAGTTGAGTATATGAGCTTTCCATACGTATATAACTTTTCCCCCTAGAATCATATATTTGTTATTCGGCAGCCATTTCAAAAGTGTATAGTTTTTTTCGGGACACACTGTATATTCACATATAGTCTACACCCAGCCTGTCTACTATCCACATGTTCTAATAACCATGTTGTCTTTTTATCATTTGGTGTAATGACCAATTAGGCTAATAGTCATTCCGTCTAATTCCCAGTTTATCTAATGCACATTTTTTCTATAGTCTTACCTAGTATTAAGGGGCAAACTAGGTTTTTTAGACATGTACTGTTGTAAAATGTCGTTGGTATCAGGTGGACTGTCTTGAAATTATTCCGCTGTAAAAAGGGCGGCCTGCTACATTATAATTAATGTTGGGAATTAATTTTTAAGGTAACCTCATGTGTGAGGTGTCATGTATAAGAAAATTAAATTTTCCACAAAATCATATTACATTCAACACGTATAAGCATAAATTGCAGAACAACTTCGAGCCATGAATGTGAATTTTTTTTACAAAATAAGGAATTTCCCCCAAAACACATGTTTCCCCATATTTAAAGAATAATGATGTTCGACTACTGACTTGGAACTTTTTGAAGAATTGTCCGTATAAAGTATGGTTCATATTTGAATCTATCCAAATTCCAGGTTTATTGCTCTAAAGTTGACACTTTGATATTAGCTAACACAGCAATTTGGGTTGCTAAGAGTGGTCTTCTCCTTAGCAACGCTAACATAGTGAGATGAAAAATAGAATATATCCGAAGTAGATGCTTTCATCAGGCAGATGAATATTTTGATAGGTAGTGTAATGTCAGATAATGCAATTTCATCATATTTTAATTATATTTCTCTCTTAGTTACCGTTGCTATGGTAATAATACACCTGAACACGAGTATATTGTGTTCTCAGAAACCAAATTAGGCTTTCTCCCGCTCCTGAAATATCTGCCAATCGCTGACTCGGACAGGATAATATTGTTAGTTACAATATACCAATTACAATATTTAAGATTACTGTTTTGTTTTAATTATGTAAATTTGAAATAAAATTACATCGAATGAGGGAGAAGGGGTGCAAATACTTACTTGTAACTGCATACTAATTTTTTCACCTCTATTTGGAGGGAGCCCCTTCCATTTACACCTTTATATCGATACCACGGTACAACCTATAACTTAAAAAATCCGTCTACATCTCCATCTTTGGAAAACCGAGTACAGGCAAATACTAAGAAAACAGCAAACAACGGTGAGTAAAAAGAGCGTGTTCAACGTTTAAATAGTGCGACTCAGTGTGCACAAGAGGAAGGGGAAATATCTTTTGAAGTAAACCTATTGTCGAAATAGACTTTTGGAAAATAATGTTATCTTTAAAAGACATTTAGGATTGGTCAGTTAAAGATCAAATAAACATATTAACAGCATTATTTAAAAAGGTATACATATATCATCAGCATGTTGACTTTGGAAGATTTACCTAGTTCCTTTTGTACACACTGCCACGCAATGAACGATGAGGTCATTATAGTTACTCTGCGTTATTCGTTGTTTTCAGAGTATTTGCCTGTAATCGGTTTTCCTCCGTCAGATTGGCCTTTTAATCATTTTCATCTCATTACAGAAAACAAATCATTTGTGCATATACATACCTTCCTCTAGGTTACCCAAATGTTTGCCTTGCATTCACTTGTTGGCTTTACTGCCTATGAATTAATCAAAAATTGATTATTGTCCCGTGACTAATCCACAGGGCAGGGGACTTGTCCGTACTCCTTGTCGTTAGACAATTTCGGAACATAACAAACGTTTCAGATAGTGACGGCCTACGTGCATGAGGTGTCTGGGTGATAAACATCAAACGGGTTTCAGTGCCACAAGTTACATATTTTACATCATGAACCCCGCGCAACCAATCACTGTAAGATGTAGTTGTTTGCAGAGTGATTATTACTGGATATCACTTAACTTATTATATGGCCAAAGTTTTGTTTTTATGGTTAAATATTGACATTGACAGCGTCACATGACTTTAAATCATGACGCTGTTTACCTATGTGTTGAGTAGGCCACATATCAGCTGACTCACCCATATCACCTATACCTTGAAAAATCTGTCTACACCTCCAATCAGACGCAACTTTGGAAAACCGAGTGCAGGCAAATACTTTAATATAAAACAGGAAATAACGGTGACTGAATAGGGGTGTTCAACGTTTAATGTAGCCTTCAGACAAGGCATCGCGTCTGATAGACACCGAGCGACTAAAAAGAGACTAATCGCGAAAACCAAAGTGAACGCCGGAGCGAGTGGCCAAACCAAGTGGCCTTTAGTAACCTGGTTTGGATTTCTTATGTTAACCCTTTTTTCGGCTGGAATTCTTTACCGAAATGGTAGCGTCAATCACCGATTGTATCATCGCAAGAGATTCTCTTTGGTAGTACGAATACCTATAACATTGAACGAAACGAGTTGGACTGGTTCATTTTATATACAAGGAAAGTCCAATAATCTCACCTACAATTGTTAGCTCAAGTCATTAAATGCTTCCTATTTTATTGTAATTTTGCATGTAGAAAAGATGTGGATGTGATATTTTGTATCAATCATTATTACGTTCATCTCATGAGCCAAACTAGATTACGTCTTTTACCTTTTGTTACATGTTTTGATATTGAATGAATCAAGACTGAAATTAACTGGGAGATGGCCATTCTGATTGGTCAATATTAAAAGTCCAAAGTCATGAATAATTCATGCAAGCAGTAAAAGCCAGAATCCAAAAGGCCTCGCGGCAAAAGCCACACAATCGCGCGGTCACCCCGTGTCTCTAGATTCATGTCAGTCGCTGATTGGGGTGGAAAATAGCCAGAGTCACGAGGCCTTGTCAAAAGGCTACGTTTAATGGCACCCAGTGTGCACAAGAGGAAAGTGTAATATCCTTTGAAGTCAACCTCTTGTCGACATGGACTTTGGAAAATAATGTTATGGTAAAATTTTCTTCAAAAGCCAAAAAAGGATTTGTCTAGTAAAGATCCTTCCAAATGACAAAATTATGAAATAAATATATTAACAGCATTATTATTTTCATTGTACTTTGTTAATACACTACAACGCACTGAACGATGAGGTCCATATATATATATAGTTTGCGTTATACCCCCTTCACATACACGGATTTTTCTTACGAGTCCTTACGGATCGCCAACTCGTAGTCAATCGCAAGCATCCGTTAATAACTCGCTGGTATCCGTAAATAACTCGTCACAACTCGCAACAACACCTAACCATCCGTAAACTGCTCGCAAGAATCCGTAAATGACTCGTAACAGATTTTTGTAACGATTTGTTACGGTTAGTTTACGATTTGTTTACGGATTATTTACGGATGATTGCGAGTAGTTTACGGATGGTTGCGGGTGCTTACGTGTTGTTTACGATTTTATTAGGGCCATTTTACGATGGCTTTACGGATTGATACAGGGTATTACGAGCATTTTACGTGTAGTTACGAGTACTCTACGAATGGATACGTATACTTTACGTATGCTTATGAACTGTTTACGATTTGGGGAAGGTATAAAAGCTGCAAATTCGAACACTTCATTTTCAGTTCTTATTTTTTGGCTCAAAATCGTAAGGACTCGTAAATAATCGTAACTTACTCGTAACTATTCGTAACAACACGTTAACAGGACGTAACTAACACGTTAGTTGCATGAGTCATCCGTGACAACTCGTAACAAATCGTGGACTGTTACCGTAAATACATCGTAATAACTCGTAATGATCCGTAATAAACCGCAAACAGCTCGTAATAACTCTTAAACCGGTCGTAAAAGTGGTCAAATCGTAAGGATCCATGAAAGATCCGTGAATTTGTGTGATCCGTAAGGACTCGTAAGAAAAATCCGTGTATGTGAAGGGGGTATTATTCGTTGTTTTCCGAGTATTTGCCTGTAATCGGTTTTCCTCCGTCAGATTGGCCTTTTAATCATTTTCATCTCATTACAGAAAAAAGATCATTTGTGCACATACATACCTTCGTCTAGGCAACCTACAGGTTTGCCTTGCATTCACTTGTTGGCTTTACTGCCTATGAAATAATCAAAAATTGACTATTGTCCCGTGACTAATCCCCAGGGCAGGGGACTTGTCCGTACTCCTTGTCGTAAAACAATTTCGGAAAATAACAACACGTTTCAGATAGTTACGGCCTACGTGCATGACGTGTCTGGGTATGATAAACATCAGTGCCACTATTTACATATTTCACATCATGAACCCCGCGCAACCAATCAATGTAAGGTGTACTTGTATTTAGATTAATTATTACCGGATATCACTTAAATGGCCAAAGTTTCGTTTTTATGGTTAAATATTGATATTAACAACGTCACATGTACATTTTAAATCATTACCGTTGTGCTGAGTTGGCCACATATCAGCTAGATACTTACGCCCCGGAAAATTACCACACAAGGAAAATAACCCCATGGAATATTACCCCCAAAGGTAAAATGTTATCACCAAAGGACAACCATCCCCGAGGACATTTACCCCTTGGAAGATTACCTCCTCTAGGACAATTACCCCTCGAGGCCTATTACCCCATCCCCAAATAAACCAAGGACAACCATCCCGAAGACAATTACCCCCAGGAAGATTACTCCCTCGAGGACAATTACCCCTCGAGGACAATTAACCCCCCCCCCCCCCCAAAAAAAAAAAAAAAAAAAAAAAATCAACCAAGGACAACCATCCCGAGGACAATTACCCCCCTGAAGATTATCTCCTCTACGACAATTATTACCATGGACAATAATCCCCCTCCCCCCTCCCCCTTTCCCCCCTATTCAATAATGGGGAAGTCTACCCTGATAATAATTTGGTTTGTATAAAAGCATTATGTTTTTCGGCGGTAATCGTCGTCGTAGGGGTGTGGGACTGTCCAAGGAGGTAATTTTCAGGGGGATAATTTGTCCTCGGGGGTGATTGTCCATGGGGGGTAATCGTCCATGGGGGTTCTTTGATATTGGTAGCCATCTCAAGCATTTAGATACCCATCGAGCGATCCCTTCCCGCTTTTCTCTACAGTTTGGCAGAGGTTCTAAATAAAGTGTCCGTGCAAATAAGATTATTACATTTTAAATGAATGGAAAAGACGCCTTAGAAAAATGCAATTTTTCGATTGCAATGTTCTTTATTAATATTCCTTTGCCCAAATTTTGTTTTGAGAGAAAGAGAGAGAGCGAGGGGGTCACAGACAGGGCCAGGGGCAGGGCCGAACTCCACATTATATTATCTTCATGATTCAGGCTAAGAATCATGATTATAACGTGGATAAAAATCCTGTATGCGGGCATGCCTTGAACCATAATGCATGGCCCTAGAGAGGAATTTTTCCTGTGGGGGACCGGGGGAAATGCAATGAATTATTGATAATTTATTGCATTTTCTTCGTTTTTTTTGTATTTGTGGGGCGGCGACGGACCCTAGCCCCCGCTGCGTACAGTCATGATTCATTGGCTAAGCAATGGCTTCGTTACTGTGAGGCCCCAGAATAAAAATCGTATTAGTTAGTTATAACTATATTAGTGCCCTTTTGTGAGGCATTAATCCTCATTACTGTCAGTTATGACTTAAGGACGTAGGTCCCCTAGTTAGGTAGCATAGTAGCACACACATATTTTAGCAGTCACGCAAAACAAACACTCTCAAATTATTATTCAATAAAATCTGAGAATTAATAATTTAGATCTATTAGAAATAAACAATTGTCAAAATCATTCCATAAATTGGGGTAAAAATAACTATTCCACCATTATGACCAACAGTGTAGTTGGAATATTTTTGTTTTACCCCAATTTATGGAATTATTTTTAAAATAATTTAAAAATAATAGATCTAGATAATAGTATACATTCTCAGATTTTATTGAATAAAAATTTGCCGTTGTGTGTTTTGCGTGACTGCTAAAGCATGTGTATGCTACTATGCTTATCAACTAGGGGACCTTCGCCCTTAAGTCATAAATGACAGTAATGAGGATTAATGCCCCATAAAAGGGCACTAAAATAGCACATGGACACCGTTTTGATCCTGGGGCCTCACAGTTACGAGGCCATTGCTTTGTCACTGAGCCATGCCTGTACGCAAGCGGGGGCTAGGATAGGTGGCAGTTTCCATAAATAAAATAAAAAACAGAAAATGCAATAAATTTCATGTATTGCATTTTACCCCGGTCCCCAACATAACAAAATCCTCTGGGCAGCCATGCATTATGGCTCAAGGCATGGGTATCTGGAGACGGCCTTCGTATTCTAGGTATTTAAGGTAACTTATCCAGACTAATAAAAGCTTTTATTCCTATTGAATTTTACTCATAGTCAAAGAGGGAAAATTTCGTTTAATATTGTTCACACACGCTTGCCAGATTGGTAAACGCCCATTACAACAAAGCGGGTTCCACTTCTGTCTTTACGGATTCGGTATAAGAGCAGGGCCCTGCACGGGGTCCCTAGGAACGATGGGTATAGTATGCATGTCATGGCTCCCATAACAACGAATTACTTTAGCTTGAAATTCATATGATTGTCAAGATTATATTCAAAAGCAGTCTTTAGTCCTAAACGCATTATATCAGGTCCGAAAAAGGTGAATCGTGCAGGGAACATGAAACTTATGATGACCGAAAGATTACTTGACAAAGTACACAAGCAAAATACATGTATCCAATTCATTTTTTACATCTCTTTCTTTATACTCAGTCCTCATAAATAGCCTCACTCTTGTTAACCTTAATATTAACCGTAAATAAGAACAAGCAAGCAAACACAAGCAAATATTGCTAGATATGTCCTGTAATTTATTTACTCCAGATATAAGACAATAAGATAAAGTTGGCTTAAGTCGAACAGTAGAAAGGAAACAAGTTGCAGTAAATGCGAAAAAAAGAAAGGAAGCACTACAAAACAAAGAAAGAGATGATGAAAGATATATTAAGTGGCATCTTATTTCTAGATAACATATCTTTTATTCAAAGGAGCTCAATTTATCTGATCATATTTTTGTAGATTTCTACAGCAAAGATATTCTATCTTGTAAAAACAAACGACGGTGAGTTTTCACTCTTATCTACAGACGCTAAGGTAAATGTCTAGAATACCAGAACCATAACAAAAGTCGAAAAACAATTAAAAGTATCTTAACCTAGCACCTTATTGACATTGCACTCGCTCGCAAAGAGAAGGCTGAGTGCTAGCTGGTACAGGGATCAGAATTTGACTTTGTCTCATTCTCTTTAATGCATTACTTTTCATTTAATTTGAATAATATCATGGCAAAAAAGTCCTCTAAAATGAAGTGCTTTGCGAATACCTTCAAATATTACAACAATCAGGAGAAATAGCTGACAATATTGAACCAAACTTTCTTGCCAAACGTGCGTGTCCCATATACACATTTATGTGAGCACTCAACGTGACCAAAATCGAGTCTCTTTTTCCATCATTTTGACGATTCCATAACTTCAACGTATGCAGTAATTCTCAAATACTTTGTAATCAACATTTCCCAATTGCCTCCAGAAACGTACTTTAAACATGTATTTTAAAGGGCTTTAAGTGCCTATACACACCCCCGAAGCCGCGGTTGGTTAATACGGAGGTATTTTTGAAAGAGCCCTCATCGCTTAATATTGTGGTGCAGTTCGTATACCAAAATAAATAGAAAATTATATGTAAAATTCTCCCACACTGTCAATTTTTCTCGTGCAATTAAGCAAAGACGAAAAAGACTGACTTTATGGAGTATGGAAAAAAAACCAAGTTTGTTAAATCTACACTGCTAGCACTACTAGTTTACAAGGTTTTCAAGAAATTTGTCAATGAATTTAAAATTGAAATTAGAGATATAACAAGGAAGCTTCGAATTCAGAGTACAACCGAATAAGGATATCTAGTTTGGGGCCACCTTACAAATGAAAGGCATGTTCAATTCACAGGGAAGGTCGTTCCAACCCTGGAGGATATCATCTCCTGCGTTCCTACGCCACAAATGGCCGCAGTCCTCGTTGTTACCGGCGTTGTCGGGCTGACCAGTCACCCATTGCTCGAAGTCTAGACGGGATCCATCGGACCAAATGAAACGTCCGGTTGAACCTGGTGTTGTTTGGTAGGCACCGATCCAAGCCCCATAGTATGGTGGCCGAGTCTATCCAAGAAACAACAAAGAAATCAGTAAAACAAAATCAGCAAAATCAGATCAGAACAGAAGTGAATTCATCATTGTTTACTTAGATAGTGCTCATATCAGTGACGCTGTGATACCCATGGCACCTTGCATTATGGCTCAAAGCATGGTGGGCACACAGAAGATTTTGTTATGTTGGGGACCGGGGGGGGGGATTCAATGAATATGAAAAATCATTGCATTTTCTTTGTTTTTTTATTTGTGGGAACTGCCCCCTACCCCATGGTTCAGTGGCAAAGCAATGGCCTCGCAACTGTGAGGCCCCAGGATAAAAAACGTGTCGATGTGCTATGTTAGTGCCCTTTTGTGGAGTATTAATCCTCATTACTATCATTTATGACCTAAGGGCGTACGTCCCCTAGTTGTATCATAGTAGCATACACATGCTTTAGCAGTCACGCAAAACAAACATTGGCAAATTACTATTCAATAAAATGTATACTATTATCTAGATCTTTTAGGAATAAATCATGTCAAAATAATTCCATAAATTTAGGTTAAAACAAATATTCCAACTATATGAGCAACAGTTTACGTTACTTTAGCTTGGAGATGGAGATGGGGGGGGGCAGCAGGAGAGTCAGAGAAACAGCTTGGCGAAAGTTAGAAATAAATCGGACCAATATTACTAAAGTCATAATTGATTTGAAATGAGGTCGCTATATACACCTCTGCGGATCTGAAATTGGTAATTTTGTCAGTGGATTGTGACTTAATATTCGATAACTCTCTCATTTGTCCTGTACAAAAACATCACTAATTTCTGTTGCCTTCACCCTTGGGGCATTTCTCACATATGTTATGGAGAGTTCTTTATTTACAGGTCCTATAAAAAGAAAAGGCCATCCCAATTGACATTTTGGTCCAAAATTTTTTTTTTAAACAAACGGTAAAGTTGTCCGCCACTAAATCGCGAAGACGTTGCGAATTCAGCAAATTTGAAGAACGCATACCTATAGTGATTGTTGCTTTCAAAAAATCATAATTTTCATAATTTCAGTCCGATTGTATGCTTTTCTGATTTTCCTGCTTTCTTGTATAGTAGTTTACTATTAAGGCAGGATTTTCCTTTAATTAACAGTCTAAGCTAGGTCACACATATTTACCGACGGTGTGTTGCCTGCAGAAGAGCGGAAAAGGTCGTATGCGAAGCCGTTCTCCTGTTCCGTGTGAATGGATAGCAGATCAGCCCGACCGTTGAAGGAGTAGTGATCCCTGCAGCGATCCCGAGCCGCTTCCCAAGTGACCCGCTCCCCGAAGTAACGGTAGCAGTTCCCGTTAAATGAAAGCCAGAACTGAGGGCATGGACGATACACATTGGCATCTAAGCCGCGAAATGCCACGGCTAGAAGGACCATTGATGCGAGCAGAAGCTTCATGTTGATTTATACTGGAGAGTCAAAGAAGAACAGTGAAAAACTATTCCAAATTAGCGACTCTAATTTTCACCCAAGAACCACTAAATCATGTATGTTCTATCTGGCGTACAATAAGTGTACTTATAGTACGTTAGCCCCCTCCCACCCCTGCTCCCCCCCCCCCCCCCCTTCGCAAGGAATTTTGGACCCAAATCTTAAAGCACCTAGCAATGTAATAGCAAATCCTTCAATGTCCACAGACTCATACTGATTAGTTAGGTTAGTCACACCAATACAATCAACCACCCCATTCAACACACTGTTATCGTTTTTAGTAACCCGCTGACTGGGACTGAGTCTTTTGCTCTTTGATACTTTTGCTAGTTGATTATATTTCCAGTAATATTATGGGAATACTTATACGCTCGCTATCATGTAATTTGTTGCAGTACGTTTTCAACAACTTTACTAGATCTTATTCCTTTTCCCTTTATATTATTTTCCTTTCTTCTTCTATTCTTCTTTTTGGTCTTATATGTTTATATTGTATTGATGTAGGGCGTATCAAACCCATGCATACAGGTTACATGCTTTTAAGAAGCACGCCATCTTCCCTGTATTAAAAACTATTGTTATGTTAAATTGCTTGATTGATCAGAAATAAATGTAATAATAATAATAATAATAATAATAATACGAACAATTTATATAGTGCTTGTGACATAAACGTTTCAAAACGCTGTACACAAATCAAGATTACTTCAAGAAAATCAATATTACTAATGGAATTAATACACAAGAGGGTGAAGAGAGAGCGAAACAAAGATATATATAAAGTAGAGGAAGAAAGAGAGAGAGAGAGAGAGAGGGGGGGGGGTCTACTACATATTTAGCTTTAAATCCTCCGTTTATAATTTATAGGAAAAGATAGAAGTAAATATAGTACTTCATTCCGCTTCATCCACATCATAACATTATATTAACTTCTTTATTCCTCCTGTTTACCTGTAAAACTTCTTCTCACAAACTTAGAAATACACCTCAAACTACATAATCTACCCACGTACACTTGTTTTTTTTTTAAAACATTTTCATCTCACTTCTGTGTTTAAAATCCCAAATTGTTCATACTACAATCTAACCCAAGCTTAACGTCAGCTGCTATTCTAACCTTTTGTAATATATTATTCCAAAAGGGCGTTGACAACGTAGAGACTCGTTAGTCATTGGGTGCGAATGATTTTGCTTTTTAATTGACATGTTAACACATTTCTATGCATGCTTTTTAAGAATAAATCTTTCTTCTGACGACTGAAAAGCTCTCCAGAGGGTTGCCTGACATGCTAATGAATCGAGAAAACATTACACATAACGACAAAGTATGATGGGGAAGCAGAACCTGTATCTAGATTCATGTACAGAGATAGAAACGATGACGAAGGTGATCCTTGATAACGTATTGACTAGAATGTGGGGGTTTCATTGTCTCGAAATGTAGTTTTTCCTCCTTTGAGATCACTCTTTGTGGGGATTTCTCCCCAATTCGTGGTCCCTGTGACACATTGAAATATCTTAACAAAATGGTACAACGTGTATTTGTCAACTTTTACCTAATCTCCAAGGTGTTTTAGAAAGCGTCTCATTACCATTTAGACGTATATTACTACGCACCCGAGCATGGCAAATGTGGCCGATTCGACGTATGTTTTACGTATACAAATCAGTGCACATTTTGAATGTTGGACTTTTAAAAAGTACTGAAATAAGTACTCCTCACAAATATATATTAGTTTCAGAAAACAACACAATGACTTAAAACAAAATATTTTTATTCTTCTCATTTTCTTTGTGCGAGTGCTTTTTGTCTGCGGATCCAAATGAGTGTAAGATTCAGTCATCTTTATAGCGAAGATTAACAGTCAGTGTCTCAGATTTTCTGTGATGTTTTAACCAATCTCTACTCATGAAAAGGATAAGATAAGAATTCTTGGTAGATTTTTGTTTCAATTCGATATATAAAAGATATAATGACTGCTTTATTTATCGAGGAATAGTTGTTTTTATAGGCTCTCGAGGACGTTACATCCTTGAGCATATAAAAACAACTTTCCCTCTCATAGCAGTCATTACAACTATAATACAAACTAGGATAACGAAAGCCTATTATTATCCTGGTGTAATTATTTGCTTTTTGTTTTAAAACGCTAGACTCTAATTAAAATTAAAAGTTGGACAGGAGTATTGTATGATGAAAATCTTATGGTGAAGAAAGATGCCGATGACATCATAAATATAATGATAGAGCGTGCTGTTGGTGTAAAGACTAGTATCCTTTGGCAAAGGCATAAATCTACATTTGCCACTCAATAACCAAGAGAGAAATGAGGACCCGATAGGACGACGAAGGCATTTGTGTTAGTATATCGTATATACCTCACGTTGGCCATATTAACTCAGAAGTACCTAAAGTGGATTTAGCTCCTTTTGGAATGAAACTCTTCATATACCAATAGCAGGTTGACTTTGGAAGATTTTCCTTGTTCTTTTTGTATACACTACAACGCACTGAACGATGAGGTTCATATAGTTTGCGTTATTCGTTGTTTTCCACGTTTTTGCCTGCAATCGGTTTTCCTCCGTCAGATTGGCCTTTTAATCATTTTCATCTCATTACAGAAAAAAAATCATTTGTGCACATACATACCTTCGTTAAGGCAACCTACATGTTTGCCTTGCATTCACTTGTTGGCTTTACTGCCTATGAAATAATCAAAAATTGACTATTGCCCCGTGACTAATCCACAGGGCAGGAGACTTGTCCGTACTCCTTGTCGTAAAACAATTTCGGAAAATAACAACACGTTTCAGATAGTGACGGCATACGTGCATGAGGTGTCTGGATGATAAACATCAAAGGGGTGTCAATGCCACTAGTTACATATTTCACATCATGAACCCCGCGCAACCAATCACTGTAAGATGTAGTTGTTTGCAGAGTGATTATTACCGGATATCACTTAACTTATTATATGGCCAAAGTTTTGTTTTTATGGTTAAATATTGACATTGACAGCGTCACATGACTGACTTTAAATCATGACGCTGTTAACCTTTGTGTTGAGTAGGCCACATATCAGCTGACTCACCCATATCACCTATACCTTGAAAAATCTGTCTACACCTCCAATCAGACGCAACTTTGGAAAACCGAGTGCAGGCAAATACTTCAATATAAAACAGGAAATAACGGTGACTGAATAGGGGTGTTCAACGTTTAATGTAGCCTTCAGACAAGGCATCGCGTCTGATAGACACCGAGCGACTAAAAAGAGACTAATCGCGAAAACCAAAGTGAACGCCGGAGCGAGTGGCCCAACGAAGTGGCCTTTAGTAGTCTGGTTTGGATTTCTGATGTTAATTCTTTTTCCAACTGGAATTCTTTACCGAAATGGTAGTGTCAATCACCGATTGTATCATCGCAAGAGATTCTCTTTGGTAGTACGAATACCTATAACATTGAACGAAACGAGTTGGACTGGTTCATTTTATATACAAGGAAAGTCCAATAATCTCACTAATAATTGTTAGCTCAAGTCATTAAATGCTTCCTATTTTATTGTAATTTTGCATGTAGAAAAGATGTGGATGTGATATTTTGTATCAATCATTATTACGTTCATCTCATGAGCAAAACTAGAATTCGTCTTTTACGTTTTCTTACATGTTTTGATAATGAACGAATCAAGACCGAAATTAACTGGGAGATGGCCGTTCTGATTAGTCAATAAGTCCAAAGTCATGAATAATTCATGTAAGCAGTAGAAGCCAGAATCTAAAAGGCCCCGCGGCTATAAAGCCACTCAATCGCGCGGCCACCCCGGGTCTCTAGACTCACGTCAGTCGCTGATAAGGGTGGAAAATAGCCAGAGTCACGAGGCCTTGTCAAAAGGCTTCGTTTAATGCCACTCAGTGTGCACAAGAGGAAAGTGTAATATCCTTTGAAGTCAACCTCTTGTCGACATAGACTTTGGAAAATAATGTTATGGTTAAATTATCTTCAAAAGCCATAAAGGATTAGTCAAGTAATGATCCTTCCAAATGACAAAATTATAAAATAAATATATTAACAGCATTATTATTACAAAATATAATATATATATATATACCAACAGCAGGTTGACTTTGGAAGATCTTCCTTGTTCTTTTTGTATACACTACAACGCACTGAACGATGAGGTCCATATAGTTTGCGTTATTCGTTGTTTTCCGCGTTTTTGCCTGTAATCGGTTTTCCTCCAGTTAGATTGGCCTTTTAATCATTTTTATCTCATTACGTGACCTTGTAACCGTAGGTCCGATTATTTTAAAAGTGGCGTAAGACTCGAAGGAAAAAGTCAACGAGCGGCAGGGCGCCATCCATATGCGTTCCCGAGCAATCGGAAAAATCACGGAGGGGGGGGGGCATAATGCCCCCCCCCCCCGGCCTTATTAGGGTTAAATGACAACATCATCTTTGTTTGATCAAAATCGGTTCAGAGACGGCTGAAATATCCATAAATACAACGATTTTTGTAACAAAATAGCGCCTTTTACATTGTATTTCGGCCAATGCCGATGTTGGCTTTCTTGTGTTGTTTTTATTACGCACAACCAGCCGGCCCATGTATTGTTATTTTTAATTCATTAATTAATTAACGGTCATCGTATATTTTTGAAAGTGGAGCTGAATGGTATGACCCTCATTTATGAATAGCGACCCTCTTCTCCTATTATGAATAGCGACCCTCATTTCGTATTATGAATAGCGACCCTCTTCTCCTATTATGAATAGCGACCCTCAATTCGTATTATGAATAGCGACCCTATGCTCCTATATGAATAGCGACCCTCATCTCACATTTTGAATAGCGGTCCTTATGAGTAACAAACCTTATTTTGTTATGAATAGTGACCCCTTTTTACCATTATGAATAGCGGACCAGCAGGTATAGGAAGTTCCTCGTTATGAATAGCGACCCTTACGAATAGCGGTCCTTATGAATAACGGTCCTTATGAATAGACATGGGTATATACGTGACAGTCACGTAGAGAAGTCTCTTAGTTTTGTCCCGTGATAAACTTATATTGTAAAAGAAAGCCGCTCTTTTAAAAGCGAATAGAAAGAGAAAAAAAAACGAAAGAAAAAAGAAAAAACGGGAACCTTCCTGTAACTACAGTAAGAAATTTTAAGTCTTCAAATAGCGGGAAATTCTAAATGAGAAAAGAAAGTAACTTTAAAGAGAGATCAAGTGAGTGATGAGGAAGAAGAAAGAAAGAAAAAAATGTCAATAATAGCCTGGGTTTTATAAATCCTACTCTTAATGTACGGGTAATTTTTTTTTTTTTTTTTTTAAGTAGAAGGAAAAATGAAAAAGATAGACCAGGAACTGATTCGAGATCATGAAACAGGTGTTTTTTTAATGGAGAAAATAACGATTGAAGACACGAAAAGTCATTGCGAGATTTGTTTTCTCTGAAGATCGAATCAGTAGGGCGGAGAGGAGATGAGCGTTGAACAAAAGATATGTTCATGATGAGGTGCTTTTCGTATGGTAAATGTTGAGATCGAATACAAAAGACAGTTCACTTATAACCGAGAGAACAGAGACTGTGTCGAGATTGTATGTTTTAGAAGGAAAGAACAACAACATATCTGATCGGTGTGGGTTTTCATTTTTAATCTTAAAATCCTGGAAATTCTATAGCTCTTTAAAAAAGCGAAATGTAAAGAGAGCCAACTTGTACAAGAAAGAAAACAGGAAATGCCTCGAGATTATGACACAAGTGCTCTTTTCCTTTCTATAGGAGGCAATAATGTAAGAGGCGTTTACATATTATACAAAAAGATCGGTGGATAGAGAGACAAAAAATTACTGTATCAAAATAATATATAGATGCGTGATTCTAGAAGGAGCGCAAAAAACAAACAAACAATCAAAACGAAGAATGTCAATAATCGTTTGCTTAACAAGTGAAAAGTTGTTTATCTTTGTAATCATAATCATACGAGCAAAACAAAAAATGCACATACCGTTATACGCACAGTGACTGACAATGGTTTGTTCGTGCAAAACGGTACGTCTTTTAAAATCAATTGACAACAAATATTACAGCTCCCAAAGCTCTTCTTTAGTGTACGCCAGGTTAGTTATAGTCCAGAATCTGGCCGGTTCTTCATATTATATTTCCTATAATTGATTCAAGCCGCCGAAGATGGCGTTATCACTATACACTCACCATCCCTATTTTCTTCGCTGGGAGTCCTAATTTAATGATCACGTCACCTTCGGCTGAAAGCAAGTATGTAGGAGGATGTCGCATATTGCGTAGTTGTGGTGGAGATCAAAATTAAATATGCCAGATTCTGGACTAGTTTAGTAATAGCAGTGTACTTTTAGGCAATGGTATTTAGAATTTAGATTTCTGTTGATGTTAGTAGACCTTAGATGTAGTGAGAGTTGATTGATAATAGTTAGTCTGGTCGCCGAAGTCGTGAAATGCCCATTAGGTAAAAAAAAAAGAAGAAAAAAAGAAGAGATTTATTTGCCCTTCGAAGTCCAAGGAAAGACTGTTTCACGGGAGGTTTTACAACTGCAACGTTGAAGCTCCCTAAATTGGATTGCGCCTTCCTGTTGTTAATTCAAATCATGACTTATGAATGGAAGATAGAGACTACTGGATAAATGGATCATTTAGTCAGTTTAAGTTGCATGTTTTTATATTATTAAAAAAGCCACTAGCGTAATGTAGTTAGGGTAGCTATTTTTTATCTAATGCTTTGCATACACTACCATGTGCATCAGGTAGGGTTAGCGTTAGGGTTGTGGCTATTTTTTTTTAGAAACATGGTAATGGTAATGGTAATGGTTTTATTAAAAATTCATTTGCAGCCAGATGGTTGAATTGCAGAACTTTGTACATTGTAAAAACATAAATATTTATACAAACATAAAACGTATTAAGACATATCACGCAGTGAATGAATTAAAAAATCAGTGTACACATATATATATATACAAATTAATACAATTAATAAAATTCGCTTAACTTCTATTCCACAATCATCATAGGGCTGGAGGGAAATAAAGAAGAGAGGTAGGGAGGATAATAGTGCAGACAGCACGGGAGACCGAGGAAAAGTGTGAGATAGAGACAGACAGAGAGGGAGAGAAAGAGAGAAAGGGAGAGAGGGAGAGAGAACGAGAAACAAAGCGATATATATATATATATATATATATATATATATAAGATAATGCTGAGGATGAGAGTGTATATCAGACATATCGAAAATAAGGTGAAAAGTACAATTTCGACAGAGAGAATACTGGTTGTAAAAAATAATGATTAACATTTTACATTTTCATTGGTGAGTTATGGATAACATATATTGTAAATTAATCGGTAGGTATGCAATCAGATGAGAGACATGAAATATGGTAATTTTGAGATTTTTTTTGTAATAAATATGTGGCAAGTATGTTTCAATCATTACATAAGTTAACAATGGCAATCTTGATTTACCGTATTATATTATCATTTTCATTAATCAATTATTAAGGTTGTACAATCGTCTTAGTTACAAAATTATATACTATTTCACATAAAATAAAATAATTATACAGCACCTCTACCTCATCACTATGGGGATAAGTTTACATGTTATACAAAATAATGTGGACAAAGTGCACGATCACTACTGTGATTTAGCAAGTCAATAAGGTAGGGAACTGGACTGTTACGAAATCGTTTGGTTTTACATTTTAACTATTCTCTGGTATTTGATTTGCGTAGGCTTCTAATGCTCTTACGAGGAGGTATGAGGTAAGATACCTTCTCGTTTGATATCAGTTTCTCTGCAAAACTCAAACACAGTTCCTTCCTTCTGTCAGCCAAAGAAGACAGATTCGTTAGATTCAGTGCTGTCTCATATGACTGGTAATTAGGTCCCGCGATTATTTTCAGAGTTCTTTTCTGCACCCTTTCTAGTCGATTTACTTGTTTTTTAGTTAGGCCTCCATTCCACACCGGCGAGGCATACTCTACGATGGGTCTGAGGAAACCAGTGTAGATGGTACAGAGGTCTTCGATCGGCAGTCCGTGACCTTTCAGGATCCTAATGAGGTGTATTCTTCCATTTGCACGTTTTATCATGAAATCCACATGATCACTCCATTTTAAATCACAGCGGATATGGACTCCTAACAATTTGACAGACGTGGATTGCTTTAGAAAATGCTGATCAATTTCCAGTGACAGTGGTGTTGGAGGCTTTTTCATAAAACACACCTGCATACTTTCACTACTGATTAAGTGATGCCTACCGAAAGAAATACCATCACTGATGCCATATCAGTGAAGAATCTGGCCGATTCAATATTAAATAATCTCCACCACACCGATTTCCCCGGACTTGCTGCAAGCAGAAGATGACGAGATCCCCGAATTTCTACGTCCGGCGAAGAGGCTGGCGTACGAGTTCGTTGGTAGTGCCATCTTCGGTGGCTTGAAGGAAGTGTAGGGAATATCGCTGAGATGAAATATAAGAGCCGGCTAGTTTTTGGACTAATGCCATATCAAAACTAGCCGTTTCTTATATTGTAAGTCTGCGATATGCCCTACACTTTCTTCAAGCCGCCGAAGATGGCACTATCAACGAACACGTACGCCCAGCCTCTCCGCCGGACGTAGAAATTCGGGGATCTCGTCATCTTCTGCTTACAGCAAGTACGGTGAGATCGGTGTGGTGAAGATTATAATCTGGTACAACTGCTTACAGCTTACAGCAAGTACGGTGAGATCGGTGTTGTGAAGATTATAATCTGGGACAACCGCTAAACACTTTCCAAGTTTTAAAAGTTTTTCTTGCATGTTCAGATATTCCATCCAAGTAATTGCTCGCAGGAAGAAGCAAAAACGTGCTTTCTTGCTAGCAGTCGCTTAACCAGACTAGGAATATCTTTTTAATCCTATTGAATTATAATCCCGATCAAAAGTAAAAATTTCATTATTGTTCACAATCGCTTGCCAGAATGATAAACGCCCATTATTTAAAAAAGGAGGAATTTTCCTTGGTATGTTGCAAGTTCTTCTCCTACTAACTTATGTCATGGCATAGGTTTATGTCCATTCACCTCTGCAGTGCCGGATCCAGGACTTTCAACAACAAAAAAAAGGGGGGTGACGAAGCAAACGTATACGCAAAGCGCACTATGAACGCGTAAGAGTGAGCCCTTCTCATTGTGCAGTGACAGAGTTCCCGCGTGGACCTGGAGGGGGAGGGGTGGTTAGCCTCTTACAGCTGTCGGGTTTTAGCACTTCGGCATTAGGGACTTTTAGATTTGCACAACGACAACGTGGATTGCTACGATCGACGTCCTTTTAATGCACTGCCTTGAATGGACGTCACACGTATCAGTCCACGCAAATCTAAAAGTCCCTATTATCAGAACCTTCAAGAAGCCGTCTTGATCAATAAAACACACACACGCACTCTCACTCTCCCTTCCTCTCTCTCTCTCTCTCTCATGACATTGCACTCGCTAGCAAAGAGAAGGCTGAGTGCTAGCTGGTACAGGGATTAGAATTTTGAGTTTGTCTCATTCTCTTTAATGCATTACTTTTCATTTAATTTGAATAATATCATGGCAAAAATTTCCTCTTAAATGAAGTGCTCTGCGAATGCCTTCAAATATGACAAAAATCAGGAGAAATAGTATAGTATTAATGACTGCTTTGAGATAAGTAGTTGTTTTTATACGCTCAAGGGAAGATTAGAATTGTGCTATTGCCCGAGGCGTGCCGGGGGCAATAGCCCAATTGTAACCTTCCCGAGAGCGTATAAAAACTACTATTTCTCGAATATTAAAGCAGTCATTAATACTTTTATATGCCGAAAAAAAAAGAGTCAACTTATGACACCACCTTGGCCTTTATCTAGTTTATCTGCACGGTTGTTTTTTTATGAGTGTATCTTTCAGAGTAGACTAAAAAATAAAAAATGAACAATATTTTTTAAGTCGAAGATGGGATTCGATCTCTTGCGTACGAACGATAGTATGACTAAAATCACAGCCTTAGACCGCTCGGCCATCGCGCACTGATAACATATGTAGCAGTTTTCTCTAATGTATACATTAAAATGGATTGAAAACGGCTTCGCGTGCTGGATGCTTCGCGGCAGCTCCATTAAACGGGCCCTTCTTTTACTTTTGCAATGCATTGGCACGAACTTAGATCAAGATCTATCGGCATATGTTGTTTTTAGAAGTTTATTTTCGGCTTCATGTCAACAATGCAAAATAAAATTGTCGGTAAGATCGATCGAGATTCAATTGTATAGAAATTACCGACCAATTCATCGCACACGTACGGTATCCTCGATCGCTCAGACCATTTGTTAACATGTGAACCTACGGGTTTTTCAGCACGACTGAACTATTTTCCCAGTAACCATGGTAACTGGGATTTTAGAACTATTTTTTTGAACTATCACATGGGTTTGGAATTTTACCGGGAATTTTACAGGAATAGTTTATGAATGCAATTTCGACCAAACAGATGGCTGGATTTCTTAAGTGAGGTATATAACTAACAATATTGAACCAAACTTTCAAGCCAAACGTGCGTGTCCCATATACACATTTATGTGAGCACTCAACGTGACTAAAATCGAGTCTCTTTTTCCATCATTTTGATGATTCCATAACCTAAACGTATGCAGTAATTCTGAAATACTTTGTAATCAACATTTCCCAATTGCCTCCAGAAACGTACTTTAAACATGTATTTTAAAGGGCTTTAAGTGCCTATACACATCCCCAAAACCGCGGTTGGTTAATACGGAGGAAACTTTGAAGGAGCCCTTATCGTTTAATATTGTAGTGCAGTTTGTATACCAAAATAAATAGAAAATTATATGTAAAATTTTCCACACTGTCAATTTTTCTCGTGCAATTAAACAAAGACGAAAAAGACCGACTTTATGCAATATGGAAAATAGCCCAAGTTTGTTAATCTACACTGCTATCACTACTAGTTTCCAAGGTTTTCAAGAAATTTGTCAAAGGATTCAAAATTGAAATTACAGATATATCAAGGAAGCTTCGAATTCAGGGTATAGCCGAATCGGGATTTCTAATTTGGGGCCACCTTACAAATAAAAGGCAAGTCCACTCCACAGACAATGTCGTTCCAAGACTGGAGGATATCATCTCCTGCGTTCCTACGCCAGAAATGGGCGCAGTCCTCTCTGTTACCATGGTTATCGGGCTGACGAGTCAACCATTGCTCGAAGTCTAGACCGGATCCATCAGTCCAAATGAAAGGTCCAGTTGAGCCTGATGTTGACTGATAGGCACCGATCCAAGCCCCATAGTATGGCGGCCCACCCTGTCCAAGAAACAACAAAGAAATCAGTGAAACAAAATCAGCAAAATCAGATCAGAAGAAAAGTGAATTCATTATTGTTTACTTAGATAGTGCTCATATCAGTGACGCCGTGATACCCATGATACTTATACGTTACTTTAGCCGAGGAGAGGAAGGGGTGGGGGAGCAGGAGAGTCAGAGAAACAGCTTGGCGAAAGTTAGAAATAAATCGGACCAATAATTCTAAAGTTATGATTGTTTTTAAATGAGGTCGCTATACATATGCGGATCTGAAATTGGTAATTTAGTCAGTGGATTGTGACGTAATGACCGATAACTCTCTCATTTGTCCTGTACAAAAACATCACTAATAAGCGAGTTCGTAATTAGGATTTGCGCATGGGCAGAAAAGGGTCATTCGTACCCAAATTGTAAAACCATTGAGACGAATACTCGGATCTTGCTCATGAAAGTTATGTAATCAGTATTCATTTATGCACCAACAGTACATTTATCTGATACACAGGTGGAAGTATTCTTCTCAAGAGGCAAACAAAAGGTATTCACGAAGCACCTCCATCCCTTTGGCAGTGATTATTCTAAAATGCACATGTGGGACGTATCCATCGTGTAAAAGATCTGTGGATATTTTGGGGTCATGCGTTCCACAGCTATTTACGAACTCGTTGCCTTCACCCTTGGGGCACTTCTCACATTATTTTATGGAGAGTGCATTATTTACAGGTCATATAAAAAGAAAAGACCATCCCAATTGACATTTTAGTAAAAGAAAAATTTAAACAAACGGTAATGTTGTCCGCCACTAAATCGCGAAGACGAAGCGGATTCAGCCAATTTGAAGAACGCATACCTAAAGTGAGTGCTGGTTTCAAAAAATCATAATTTTCTTGATTTCTGTCCGATTTTATGCTTTTCTGATTTTCCTGCTTTCTTGTATAGTAGTTTGCTATTTTGGCAGGATATCCCTTTAATTAACAGTCTAAGCTAGGTCACACATATTTACCGACGGTGTGTTGCCTGCAGAAGAGCGGAAAAGGTCGTAAGCGAAGGCGTTCTCCTGTTCCGTGTGGATGGATACTAAATCAGCCCGTCCATTCAAGGAGTAGTGATCCCTGCAGCGATCACGAGCCGCTACCCAAGTGACCCGCTCCCCGAAGTAACGGTAGCAGTTCCCGTTAAATGGAAGCCAGAACTGAGGGCATGGACAACACACATTTTCATCTAAGCCGTGAACTACCACGGCTAGAACGGCAATGGATGCGAGCAGAAGCTTCATGTTGATTACTGGAGAGTCAAAGAAGAAGAGTGAAAATCTATTACAAATTAGCGACTTCAATTTTCACCCAAGAATTACCAATCGTGTATGTTCAATCTGGTAAACCAAAAGTTTACTAAAAGAGAGTCGCCCCAACCCCCGAAAAAGGGGTGTTTTGGGGGGTACCACCTCCTCGCCGGGAATTTTGGACCCAGACCTCAAAGCACCTAGCAATGTAATTTCCAATCCTTTAATGTCTGCAGACTCACACTGTAAATGAGAAGTGCCGTTTTTATTCAGAGAAAAAATATCTTAATTACCAAAGGCATCTTTTCTTCTTTTCCGCGTAAGAAATTTGGGGACTTCCTAGTCCCCGGCAAGAACATTCCTTGTCCACCGCTGAATATTCTAGACAACTTAAGATTTCTTGCAAGAGATAGAAATGCCACAATAGTGTAACCCAGGTTATGACCAATGATGATCAAAAGTAGAAATCTTGTTCAGATAAGCCTGTCATGATTTGGATATTTTCTTGTCATGTTCGTGCGGTGTAATTGCCCGAGCTTGTTTTGTTGAAAGCCTCTGCGATCGTGTTAATAAATGCAAAGATACTTTCGATTAGTACCTTTAATCTATTAATCATCTTTTCTGCTCTCCCCAAGCCGAGACAGAGTAGAAGCAAAAGGGAAAAAAGAATCTAACTACTTATTTTTACTGGTTTTATTGATACCCCCTTGCACTTTCCATTCTTTTCCTTTCTTATTCTGTTCTTCTTGTTGTTCTTATATATTGTATTAATATGAGGCGTATCCAACCATGGTATATGCTTTTAAAAAGTCCGCCGTCTTCCCTGTATTAAAACTGATACCATGTTAAATTGCTTATGCGAATGGGAATTGGTGATAAACTTATTCATTTTGTTGATATGGAAACAGAAAAGGGAGAAAATAAATGTTACTTTGAATTGAATTGAATTGAATTGAATAATTAAAGAATCGTATTAGTACTTATAAATTAGTCAATACTTACGTTTAGTTTGCCTTTGTGAACTTGATTTCGGCTGCTGAAAGAACTGATGAACGTCAGTGATTATCGATGTGATGCAGTCCTTCTCATCACAGCCATATTTATTGACAAACTCATCCGGACCTAGCTGACATGATCTACTCCTTAGATCCCTCAAGATTTGAAAAATACCAGCAAAAGGCTGCTTATTTTCCTCTTAAATAAGGACAGGAGGCTACCAATGACCGCGAATATCCGTGAATTACGAGAAACACAGAGAATTTCTGATTATCAACCTCTTATTTTGTTGAAAGTTGTGTTGGTATTGGGCGTCAATCTAGACAGTATTATACTAGAGATCTACTCAACGATGCCATCGCGTCTAGGTCTAGTCATCAATACATCTCTTAAGAGTTGAAAATATACCAGTAAAAGACGTGGTGTGTCCGTGAATGATCATGTACTATGTTCTTTCAAGGCTGCCATGAAGCATAAATTATTATCAGCATACAAATCATAATCTAATAAGCGCTCCAAAGCCGGCACTAGCACACACACTTGCACATACATGTACATAAACAAGAACATAAATAACACGTTCCCCAAAAGAAATACGCTTATAATATAAACATTTAAACTTAATGGAATTTATTTTATACCTTTTTGAAAGATTGAATATCTTCATTATGTGGCCGTTATGATTAATTAATTTCTGATTATAAGATTGGTCGTCCTGTTTGGCCCATGTATAGGTACATTTTCTGGGGCCGCTATCACGTTCAAGCTCTCGCTTTTATAAACTATATAATTTTTAAAAGTATGATTATCTAATTGATTAATATTATGATATGATTATAATGGTTTTTGTATCTTTTGTTAATAATGTATGTAACTAGTTTGTTTATGATTCTTATTAGGCCTATGTTGAACAAAACAGAAATAACATCAAACAAACAAACAAACTGCTCAATGGGGACATTTTGATCACCAACGTATGTATGGTTGAAAGTTAGAAGCTGAAAAAAGGCGCCAAGATTGACATACTTCGTCGAGGGGCTTTCGTTTTAGGGAGCATTTTTGTGACGAAAGGTAGGAGTTCAAATTTGTATAGTAGGTTTAAGCTATTCTTATATTTTCCTGTGGGTGTTTAACAGTTTTCTTTACAAACAGTACAAACATATTTCCCATGCCTGTTTTCTCCAATCATTCCACCAAGACAGCATTCCTTTAACATCTATTTATTAACCAAAGCAAACAAAGCTTGATCATTTTAAGATCTCAGACGAACGCTGCTCAAAACTCTTCTCAAATTATTTTTAGTTTGCAGACACAGATTCTTACTAGTTGAACACTTAAACACAAATTCTCAAGCCTTGTGCAGAGCGTAGCTCTGCCAGTCCCTGGCTGTGTCAAATGTAAAGTACAAAGGCAATACAGTGCAACGTCAGTATAGTGTCACAGTGAATTAGTGAATTGAGCGGAAAAGTCAGAGAAACAAAATGGCGAAACTTTGAACTAAATCAGACCAGTGCTGTTATGATATTTTGAAAAAAGAGATCGTTACACATTATGTGGATCTCAAATTGGCAATTTTGTCAGCGGATAACAGATAACTCTTTCATTTGTCGTGTACAAAAATATCACTAATTTATGTTTCTTCTCTCAAGTGCCTTCACCCTGGGGGCACTTCTCAAATATGTGATGGAGATTATTGTACAGGTCCTACAAAAATGAAAGATCATCCCAAGTTATACATTTTTCGAAAATTTGCGTTTTAGTCATTTTGTGTGTTGGAACAAATGGTAAAGTTGTCCGCCAGCAAATCACAAAGACCAATCGGCCAAAATACCTACATTTGTCATCTTTATCTTTTCTTGAAGGTTTAATTATTTAAATCATTAATATTATAATACGATTACATGTCTTCTTTTTTTGGTTAAACCGTTTCTTACGGTTTGACCTAACGCCTGACTACTCTTTGATACGGTTTGGAATGGCGAATGGACACCCAGTTGCAATGAAGGCGTTGCTTTCGCATGCATATGTATAGGCCTAGAAATGCCCCATTGGACGAGACGCATCCTGTGTATGCATATTTATGAGCATTATATATTCTTCGTTCCGGGAAGCGTGATTTTTTCCCACTTGAACTCCGGACCCCAGTATGAACTCATGTTCATACAGCCAATCAGAGCTCATCTTGTCAATAACAAGCTGTATGCGTGCTAAAGATGCGAAATTCGAAACGGTGCAAAGCTTCACACACGTACACACAGCGCCTTGCCTATATCAGCATGCATAGGCATAGGCTTGCAAATGTTTCATTTCTGCTCTAGCATCTCTACCTTTAGCAAATTCATTACAGATCCACGAATATCAGCTTATCAAATTGCTGTGAAAAACTGTTACTAATAACTAAGTTGAAATTACTCTAGCAATCAAGGATAGGCATTTCTCGTCATCGAAGCCACTATATATTTATAAAGACTCATTTCTAAAGATTTTACGGTTGAAAATTTATAATAGATCAAGACTATATACACCTCTAAAAGGCTCTAATAATATCAGCTTTATTTTGTACTCCTTTTATTGCAGGAATTCTTACCTGAGAACATCACAGCAGTTTCTTAAGGTGATATTATTAGAGCCTTTTAGAGGTGTAGATCTATAATAAATTTCTCAACCATAACTTTTTTAGAAATTAGTCCCTATATATAGTGGCTTCGGAGACGATAGGCCTATCATTAATTGCTAGAATAATTTAAATTTTGATCTAGCGCTAAGTAATAATCTTACACGGCCTTTTAGAGGTGTATAGATCTATGATAAATTCTCAACCGTGGAATTCCCTTCCCAATTGTGTACAGGAAATAGAAAACTATGCTCATTTTAAGAGGAAATTAAAGGAATACCTCATACTTGCCAGTCAAAGAAGAGAAGTGAATGACATGTTATATGATTGAAATTTGTATTGTTCTGCCGGTTCATACTTTTTCATTTTGTATATATTATGTTTTCGTACGTTATAGAACTTCTACAAATTCATCATTATTTTCCTCTTCTTCCTCCTCCTCTTTCTTCTTCTCCTTCTTCTTTTTCTTCTTGTACTTATTATCGTTTCTATCATCAGTTCAATGTTCTTATTATTATTATCTTTAATAAGTAATTCTTTTATTTTCTTATCTGTCTGTAAATATTACTATTTTAACTTATTAATTTATACATGTCTGTAAGGGATCCCACTGGAAATAAGCTCTCGAGCTTTCGTGGGTTATCCTGTTTAAGCTGACTTATTTCTGATCTGTTATTTTTGTATATTGTTGTATGTTGGAAACTTGTCGAATAAAAGTCAATCAATTAGACGGGAGTTACTGTTACCTTGTTAGGCGTTCAACAATAAGGGATAGAGCAACGTCGATCTGGCGCTGCTCAGTGGCTGCCGGGTTCACCATCAATTGGGGCAAAAAGAATTTCCATTTTTGGTTTAACTTAATCAAATTTGGAGTGGACTTTAAAAGATTAGTATTATTATTATTATTATGCACGCACACCTTGCATGCTGATATAGGCAAGGCGCTGCGTGTACGTGTGTGAAGCCTCTGATTGGCTGTATGCAAATGAGTTCATACTGGGGTCGGAAGCTCAAGTGGGGAAAAAAATACGCTTCCGGGAAGCAAAAGGCGGCTTGTTGTGCATATTTTTGATTCCCGCGTTGTGTTGCGTAAAAAACAAAATTCTCAGCTATTATCATTGGTTTGCGACAACGCAACAATCGACAGAGTCATGCATATTCATACGGTTGCAGTACGAGGCTGCATGCGTGCCAAACAATGTTGTCTACATGGTAGTAGAAAATTCATTTTGAGGTAGAAGCAACGCCGAATGAATGCTTTCCCTCTCTTCCGTATAATACATTGTTCACCATTATTAGATTATGAACATGAAAATAACATATCGAACATGTCAAAGAAATCAAACTGAACAAAATCAGTATAAGTGTCTAGTGTTCCTCTATCTGCCAATATCTACTTATCATGTCTATAAATTATCTATTGATATATTTTAATGATTTTTCAAGAAAAGAAAGAGTATCCAATATCGAGCGTGTGTTTCCTAGGCTGTAGATTTCATGCATCTTATCGAAGCGAAAATATATTCGAAAGATCACAAAAAATTGATGTTGGAAAAATTCTGATAATAAAATCATTCAACAAGAATGAAAATAAAGCTAGCTAGGAAAATAACTTATCATGCAATGAGGGATATACTCGATAATGTTCTTTCAAAATATCCAAAAGAATTTCATACTATTTTGTTTTCTAAAATCCATCTTTACATGCTAGACTTCCTCATCCAAAGGAACTTTGTTATCATTATTACTATTCATTTTTTTTTTCATTACTATATCTGAACAAATTTGCCTATGAATGAAAGCAACTCCAAATAATAAAATAATACTATATCTCAATTTTTTTAATTATTCGGCGAATATTATTGTGCTGTCATAGTTTTAAACTGATCGTTAAGTGAAACATGTGGAAGAAGATTCTTGAACAAAACAAAATTGAGCAGTGCGGCGTCTTGTTACCTCTTCATAATGGTCGTATAAATTGTATTTTTAAACGGATGCGTTTTAAAGAATTCTTTCTGATGACATTTACATGGATTTATATCATGATTATTTATATGTTTTCATGTATACATTGGTCAGAGTATGCCATAGGCAAGAAACATCTAAAGAGTTTCGTCGCAAAATGCAATACATTGTATCTCCATTTTTGCGCTTAACTCGTTTTGTGATGAAACTCTTCATTTCTTCTTTTAGTTTTAATTTACAACATTATGTTTCAATAATAATTTCCCGATGCGCACGCGCTTGGAATTACAAGTCAAGTTGCTGAACATCATGAAATAATACCTACTTGAGGGTTAAACATCCTGGTAATTGATACTCTCAGATAGCTCCCAATTATCTTGATCTTTGCGATGCTGGTATAAACTAGATTGATGTTCGACTACACGCAGTCGATAATGATGCCTCCGTCATAGAGCGATTTTAGAAACCAAAACAGAAGCTACTTTAAAAATTCAAGTTTGATTGTAGTCCATTTGATACAGGTTCTAAGAATATCGTGATAAAAGTTATTTTTTATATTTAATTTCATTTATTTCCATTTCCATATCTAACATAATAAAAAAAGAAAATGGAATTGCATTGTACATAGTAAACAGTGTACAACAGGCATATAAAACAGGTTGGTCGTGGAGGGGCCTGCTGAAAAGCTGGGCTTGCAGATTGCAGCCCCCTTTAACTTATAATTGCAAAAATAGTATATCAATAATAAGGGAACGCACGAATACATAAACCAAATAGACATGACATAGAAGGAGTGAAAGTGACAGGGAAAGAAGAGAGACAAGGAACGAGAGAGGGCAGGACTCTTTCATATAACACACACAACACAAGACGGACCGACTGGAATACGGGTGGCCAGTACAAAATGAATAAAAATATAAAAAAGTATTTTATTGAGTGAAATATATTTAATGAGGGAGAGCTGACGCTTTATAATCACGCAGAAAATATTTTTTTAAATTTGGATTTAAAAGAATTTAAACTGGGGGCGTTCTTGATGCTAACATCGAGAACGATCCATGGCTTTGGGTCTGCGTAAGTGAATATGGATTTAGCAAGTACAGTTCTAGTTAATGGCAGATATAATTCGTCAGATTGGCGCGTGGGGTATTGTGTATAGTTTTATTTTGATGAATATTAAATTGAAGACTGAGGGTAGCGTATTATTTTTTATCTGGTACATAAACTGACCGAGGCTATAACGATATAAATCATTTATCTTCAACACATTATTTTCAACAAACAAAACATCAGTATGGGATCTCCAGGAAGTGTTGTAAATAACACGCATAGCTTTTTTTGTAGAAGTAGTATTCTATGAAGATAAGTATCGTGTGTATTACCCCAAACAATAATACCATAATTTAAGTAAGGCAAAATTAATGTCGAGTAAAGCATTAGCAGGGAGGAGGTTGGCAGAAAAAACTTAACCTTATTTACAATCCCTATATTGCGAGAAATTGTTCAGCAAATGCTATCAATATGAAATTTCGATGAGAGTTTATCGTCTATTATCAGACCTAAAAATGTAATTGAAGTGATGGCTTCTATGTCAGTATTATCTAGTTTATCATTATGTGGTAAGTTACCTATAGAATTGCTGAAGAGCATACATTTGGTTTTTTGTAAATTTAATAAGTTCTTAGCTCTTATCCATTGTAACAATTTATCTAATTCATTATTTAGTGCATTGACCACAATATCAAGATCTGCATGTGAGAGGAGCACATTCGAATCATCTGCAATATAAGAGGAAGGAAAGGATATTAGAGGAATTTGGATATCATTTATATAGGTAATAATTAAAAGTGGGCCCAGTAGACTGCCCTGTGGAACACCACAATCTACATCTTGCATAGAAGAACATTGGTCGTTCATATTGCTCCGGTTGTCTCATTTTCTGATTAGTATTCATATTTCATGCTAAAAATATGAAATTTGATTTTTTTTTTTGAATATTTTTTCTTTTCATCGCCAGGTGCTGATGACCAACTTGTTTCATTTCATTCATTTCATTTTAGATGTGATGACACATTCAATAACACATTACTTTATTATAAGTATAACATTACTAAAGCATCAAATTTGTAGAAAAATACGTTCCCCACAATTAAACACTGATGACCTGCTGTTGCAAATTTAGAAGGACCTTGAAAAAATTCCCTTTTTGTTTTCAGCACTGAGACATTTCATTTTCAAATTGACACAAATGTCTATTATCAAGAAATAATCATATCTAATTCCGAATCAGTTTATTGTACAACTGCTGTGCTATGAAATATGCGTTATTAATTAAGTTGACTTTCCCTAAATTTGTTTACTTGTATTGCAATTTGAGTCATACTTTAAAAAATTATTACTGCATACCTGTAACATATGAGGGGCTCATTTTAAGATTTCCTATAGGAAAATAATGTTTACTATGATGCAAAAAAATAGCTCAAATTCCTTAATACTCTTGTTTGAAGTAGGCATACTATGAAATATTAATTATTATTTTACATGACAATTTTGTCAAAAGATACTTTAAACTTGTTAAAACATTTATGACATTTGATAGTACAGGTGTAATCGAAGTAAACATGTTTTTCCCAACTGGCAACTACAAATATGCTATCTGTGGAAAACAAAATTATTTCAAACACTTGAACGATGCATATTTATATCATAATCATGCAGAAATACGAAAAATGGAAATGTAACTGTATACAAAGAAGTTGTTTCTATTACAGAAGGCTGCCGCTCATTACATTTATAACTCGCTAACGCTTGTAAGCGTCCGTTATGTAAGGAAACAACAATGCATCTATCACAGTAATAGAAATCAAAATTTCAACAATACAAATAAGGGGTAGCACTGTTTCTAAAGCAAAGGCTGCCGCTCGTCACATAACTAACTCGCGAATGATTGTAAACGTCCGTTATGTAAGGAAACAACAATGAATCTATCACAGTTATAGAAATCAACATTTCAAAAATACAAATAAGGGGTTGGAATGTTTCCACATTACATGTAGGTTAAAGACAAGATTTATTTGCCCTTCGAAGTCCAAGGGAAAGACTGGAGGTTTCACAACTGCGACGTTGTATCTCCCTAAGTTTGAATGGCGCCATCTCGTGGTAGAATCAATTTATAATTAAAAAAAGCAAGATGGAAACCACCGGATAAATAGATCTTTAATTCCAGAGGCGGTGCTCCGGGGGAGGAAGAGGGGGGGGCACAATACCCCTGCCTATTACTTTGTAAATGTACCCCCTTTCCTTTGACAAGTTTCCTTTTCCCTCTGCAATAAGTGTCCATATTCTATTCTTATAAGTGCCCTTTTTAATCTCTAGTAAGTGCCCCTTTTCAGGTACGAGAGGTGGCCTTGTTCACCCCTGATTATTGCCTTATTCAAATCTCAGAGGTGCCTCTGTTACTTTGAAAAATGTCCCTTTTCATTCTCATAAATACCCATTTTCATCTCTGGTAAAAGACCGTTTTCAGGTACAAGAAGTTACTCCTTTTCACTTTAGATAAGTGCCCCCTTCACCTTCGATGATTGTCCCAATATAAATCTGAAAAATGCTCGTTTTTCTTTGAAAAGTGCCCCTTTCCCTCCTGATAAGTGCTCTTTTCATCTTTGATGAGTATCCCTTTTCAACTCTAATAAATGCCCCTTTTATTTTGACACGTGCCCCTTTCCATTCTAATGAATGCTCTTTTCCCTTTATTATAAGAGCCGCTTCCCCCTTTTTCGTAAAAGCCCCTTTTCACCTCTGATAAATGCCCCTATCGAAATCTGATCGATGCACATTTTCCTTCATTATAGGTGCCCCTTTTTCATTCTCATAAGTGCCCCTTTTCATATCTGGTCAGTGCCCCTATTTTGAGGTGCGATATGTACTCCTTTTTACCTTTGATAATTTCCCTTTTAACAATGATACGTGCTACTTTTCCTTTCTAATAAGGGACCTATACCCTTTTCACAATTGCCCCTTTTCACCTCTGATAAATGCCCATATCAAACTCTGATAGGTGCCTTTTTCCGTCGACAAATGCCCATTTGCCTTTCTCATGGTGCCCTTTTTCATCTCTGGTCAGTGCCTCTTTTCGGGTGTAAGAAGTGCCACATTTGCACCTCTAAAAATTTCCCTTTCTATTTTAACACGTGCACCTTCTAATAATTGTCTCCATCCCTTTCGATACGTGTCTCCTTTTCCTTTCATCACTACACGTGCCCCTAATTTAAAGCAACCAAGAACAATTTCCACCAAATGTCGCTCGCTATGCTCGCTCGCATTTATAGATGATATGATTATGTTACTTATCAAAGGTTTTTTCAGTCGTCCGTTATGACAATTTGCTGATAACCCAATCAGGATTGGGGTTTTTTCCTGTACATAAGATGTAAGTCGCTCCGCCGCCCTTGATTCAGTCAGTATTAGCTGCATGTATCTATTTTTTTTTAAATAGCCACTAGCGTAATGCAGTTACGGCAGCTATTTGTCAACTCATGCTTTGCATACACTACCGCATCAGGTAGGGCGAGTGCTAGGGTTGTTGCTATTTTTAGATACATGCCTCAACTACTGATTAAATAATGCCTACCGAAAAAAATACTGTCACCGATGCCATATTAGTCAAGAATCTCATGGATTTAATATTGAATAATCTCCACCCCGTATTTGATGCTGCAAGCGTACGAGTTTGTTGATAATGCCATCTTCGGCGGCTTGAAGGAAGTGTAGGGAATATTGTAGATATAAAATATAAAAATCGGCGAGTTTCTGGACTAATGCCAGGCGCGTACGCAGGGGGGGGGGGGCTTTGGGGGTCGAACCACCCCCCCCCCCCCTTTGGTATTTTTATGTGTGTATTTTTCCGGAAAACCCCCCTAAACCCCCCCCCCCCCCCCCCCCTCCCAACGAAGAAAAATGTCAATTTTAAAATTTCGAGACCAAGACCCCTCTTTAAGCGGCTGGCTGAGTCGTTGCGAAATTTTCGGCCCGATTTCAAAATGTTAAACCCCCCCCCCCCCCCTCTTTAAAAAAATCCTGCGTACGCCACTGACTAATGCCATATTAATCCATTATCTGGGGCAATCATTAAAGGTACTATGTCCCATTTGCAGGCCAAAAAAATGAAAAAGTTAAATTCCAACTGCATTTGAAAGATAATACTAATTTAGAACTTCCCTAAATAGGGTGGGGCTTGAAAACATCTTCAAGTGGGAAAATAACGACAATTAGTTGTCAAATCGACTTTAGGGCTATAGAGCCAAAAAGTAATAGTCTTGATTTTCAGACAATTGTATCGAATGGTCATATGTTTTATGCTACACAAAGATTCAATCAGTTTAATCTTGGACATCACAAGAGGTGGGTTATTGATGTAGACAAATGCTCATGTACCCTTTACAACTCTTTTCATGTATGTTATTACCAAAGAAGAAAAAAGCCAGTCAGTCACTCAATAGTGTCTGACAGTGAAGTCTAGCAAGTAAACGGGTTTCCTTGCATAATTTGAATATGAGGACACTGCTAACGTTTAAATTTCACAGATAGGACATAGATGACCTATTCATAATTCCTGCAAAGTTCTACAGCATTTGAGGTTGGCTGCAAAAGGGACATAGTACCTTTAATAAGGGGTATCTCACGAACGCTTACGAACGTTACGAATTATGGGGTTTAAGATTTTAAAAACTTCAGCGACACCGTCTTACAACGGCTTGAAAAGGCCTACGACTGTTTTGCGACAATGAAAACTTTTTGCGAACCCTGGCGGAAACCTCAAATTCGGTACGTTTGCAAGCATTCGCCGCTTAGTGAGATACCTCCTGTACGCCTGCAAAGTTTTTTGTAATGTTTATCTGGCATGTTCAGATTTGCCAACCAAGTAATTTAATACTCGCAGGAATAAGCACAAACGTGCTTTCTTGCTAGCAGTCGCTCAACAAGACTAGGAATAGCTTATTATTCCTATTGAATTTTACCCCCCCCCCCCAAAAAAAAGGAACAAATTCACTATTTTTAACAAACGCTTGCCAGATTGGTAAACGGTCATTTTTTTTAAAGGATGAATTTTCCTTCCTACTTTTCTTTCGTAAGTGCAATTTCCTATTTTACTAACTTTATATGTTATGGTCAAAAGATAATGGCTATTTACCTCTGCAGTGCTGGATCCAGGATTTTCAAAAGTGGTGGGGAGGGGACGAAGCAAACGTATACGGAAAGCGCACTGCGACTGCATAAGAGAGAGCCTTTTTTCCTTGGGGTGCAGGGACAGAGCCCCTGTCATGGACCTGATAGCTCTCGAGTTTTAGCACTTCAGAATTATCAGAACCTTCAAGAAGCCGTCTTGATCGATATAAACACCAAACTCCCCTTCTCTCTCTCTCTCTCTCTGTCCCTCTCTTAAGGATAATGTTATACATCAAATTGATGTCTTGGGATCCACTCCTACATGTATGTGTACGGAGGTGGTCCAGGGGCAGAGCCCTGCTGGGGGTCACAAGGAACAATGGGTATAATATACAGATCATGGCTCCCATAACAACAAATTACTTTCGCTTGAAGTTCTAATGATTGTCAAGATCTTATTTAAAGGAAGTCATTAGTCCTAAACGCATGAAATCAAGTCCGAAATAAGTGAATCATGCAGGGAACATCGCATTTAATTTGACCCATAGATTACTTGACAAATGCTCTCGTACACAGACGAAATAAATGTATCCGATCAACTTTATACATCCCTCTCTTTATACTCAGTCCTCATAAATAGCCTCACCTTTGTTGACCTTAATAGTAACCGTAAATAACAAGCAAGCAAACACAAGCAAATATTGTTAGATATGTCCTGTAATTTATTTACTCCAGTTATAAGACAATAAAATAAAGTCGGCTTTAGTCGAACAGTAGAAAGGTAACATGTTGCAGTAAATGCGAAAAAGGAAAAGGAAGCACTACAAAACAAAGAAAGAGATGATGAAAGAAATGTTAAGTGGCATCTTAAAATAATTTCTAAATATCATATCTTTCATTTTAAGGAGTCTTATTTATCTGATCATATTTTTGTAGATTTCTACTTATCTTTAAAAAAAAAACGACGGTGAGTTTTCACTCTTATCTACAGACGCTAAGGTAAATGTTTAGAATCCCAGAACAGTCGAAAACCAATTAAAAGTATCTCTTTTAATTATATTTGAAAGTACTTAATATAAATCTAGCACCTTATTGACATTGCACTCGCTCGCAAAGAGAAGGCTGAGTACTAGCTGGTACAGGGATTAGAATTTGACTTTTTCTCATTCTCTTTAATGCATTACTTTTCATTTATTTTGAATAATATCATGGCAAAAATGTCCTCTAAAATGAAGTGCTCTGCGAATGCCTTCAAATATGACAAAAATCAGGAGAAATAGCTGACAATATTGAACCAAACTTTCATGCCAAACGTGCGTGTCCCATATACACATTTATGTGAGCACTCAACGTGACTAAAATCGAGTCTCTTTTTCCATCATTTTGATGATTCCATAACCTCAACGTATGCAGTAATTCTGAAATACTTTGTAATCAACATTTCCCAATTGCCTCCAGAAACGTACTTTAAACATGTATTTTAAAGGGCTTTAAGTGCATATACACACCCCAAAACTGCAGTTGGTTAATGCGGAGGTATCTTTGAAGGAGCCCTTATGTGGTGCAGTTTGTATACCAAAATAAATACAAAATTATATGTGAAATTCACCCACACTGTCATTTTTTCTCGTGCAATTAAGCAGAAACGAAAAAGACTGACCTTATGGAATATGAAAAACAGCCCAAGTTTGTTAATTTACACTGCTAGCACTACTTGTTTCCAAGGTTTTCAAGAAATTTGTCAAAGAATTCAAAATTGAAATTACAGATATATCAAGGAAGCTTCGAATTCAGAGTACAACCGAATAAGGATATCTAGTTTGGGGCCACCTTACAAATGAAAGGCAGGTCTTCTTCACAGGGAAGGTCGTTCCAACCCTGGAAGATATCATCTCCTGCGTTCCTACGCCACAAATGGGCGCAGTCCTCGTTGTTACCGTGGTTGTCCGGCTGACCGGGTACCCATCGCTCGAAGTTTAGACCGGATCTATCAGTCCAAATGAAACGTCCGGTCGAGCCTGATGTTGTCTGATAGGCACCGATCCAAGCCCCGTAGTATGGTGGCCGAGTCTGTCCAAGAAACAACAAAGAAATCAGTAAAACAAAATCAGCAAAATCAGATCAGAACAGAAGTGAATTCATCATTGTTTATTAACTGCATGAAATATGACTTCTTAGAAAGTGCTCATATCAGTGACGCAGTGATACCCATGGCACGAATACGTTACTTTACACAGTTAATTTTTTTGTGAACAAGTTGTTTAAAAGTTTAAACAACCTCGGATTAACGGGTGACCTGAACTGAGAGTTGCTTAAAATTTTAAGCATCTCGAGTTGTTTAAAGTTTAAATACTTAGTTGCTCAACATTTTGAACAACTACTTGTTTAAAATCACAATTTAAACAACCGGTGTTGTTTAAAGACGGTTAAAGGAGCTGTTGTTCGGGGGGGGGGGGTTGTTTACACCAACTGGGTTGTTTAAAGAAAGTTGTTTAAAAAGGAACTGTTGTTCAGTGGGGGTTGTTTACCACAAAAGGGTTGTATAATGGGGTATAATTTGGGTTTGATACTCTGAATAAGTGCACCTCTACTTCTGGGTCTCTATATAGGTATATGAAGACTAACAATATGGTAGGGTAATTCTACAATTCATGAATTAGCGCCAAAACAGTGCCTATTTTGCATGAGCGCGCATGCACGCACGTATCAACTGCATAATGGGATGCATGCAATCTCTATGGCAAGGAATTTAGCACACGTTATAACCGAGTGCGCGATCAGTGCCGCACTGCATGACACGATGATTTTAAGTCTGCCTATGTTCTGGCATTGCGTACAGATACTAAAAATTTAACTGTGAACTTACGCTATAAGTTCAAAACTTCAAATTGGTTAATAGAAAAGTGATTTCAATTAGGCCATTGAATCCCCAGTCACTTAGAAGTGCTTCGTTAGCTTGAATTGGTCGGCCATGATGTGAAATAAAGCTTTCAGCCAACGCGCACTTTATGACGTCATATGTAAACAACACTGTCTAAAAGCTCTCGTATAGTAAATATAGCAGTCATTAGATTATAAACAGCGAATGTTTAACAAAATAACTTTCGTTTCGAGCAACATTGTTTTCAATTTGTTCAATTGTTGTTTAAGATACAACTGTAAGTGAACATCACTTTTTTAAGGAGCGTTTTTACTGTGTAGCCGAGGAGAGGGAGGGTTGGGGGAGCAGGAGAGTCAGAGAAACAGCTTTGCGAAAGTTATAAATTAATTGTACCAATATTACTAAAGTTATGATTATTTTTAAATGATGTCGCTATATACACCTTTATGCGGATCTGAAATTGGTAATTTTGTCAGTGGATTGTGACGATAACTCTCTCATTTGTCCTGCACAAAAACATCACTAATATCAGTTGCCTTCGCCCTTGGGGCACTTCTCAAATATGTCATGGAAAGTGCATTTTGTACAGGTGCTATACAAAGGAAAGACCATCCCAACTCATACATTTTCTGAAAATTGACATCTTATTTTTTTTTTTTTTTTTTTTAAACAAACGGTAAAATTGTCCGCCACTAAATCAAGAAGACGCAGCAGATTCAGCCAATTTGAAGAACACATACCTATAGTGAGTGTTGCTTTCAAAAAATTATAATTTTCATAATTTCTGTCCGATTGTCTATACTTTTCTGATTTTCCTGCTTCTTGTATAGTAGTTAGCTATTAAGGCGGAATTTCCCTTTAATTAACAGTCTAAGCTAGTATTTACCGACGGTGTGATGCCTGCAGAAGAGCGAAAAAGGTCGTAAGCGAAGCCGTTCTCCTGTTCCGTGTGGATGGATACCAGATCAGCCCGTCCATTGAAGGAGTAGTGATCCCTGCAGCGATCCCGAGCCGCTTCCCAAGTGACCCGCTCGCCGAAGTAACGGTAGCAGTTCCCGTTAAATGAAAGCCAGAACTGAGGGCATGGACGATATACATTTTCATTTAAGCCGTGAACTACCACGGCTAGAACAGCAATGGATGCGAGCAGAAGCTTCATGTTGATTACTGGAGAGTCGATGGAGAAGAGTGAGAAACAATTCCAAATTAAGGGCTTTAATATACACCCAAGAATGACTAGTCATGTATGTTTAATGTTATGTGCACTTAGAGTACGTTTGCGCCCCCCCCCCCCCCCCCCTAAAAAAAAAAAAAAAAAAAAAATGTAATTCTTGTCTGTACCACCTCCTCGCCAAGAATTTTAGACCCAACCAAAACTTTGTTGGAAGAAGATTAATTCATCAACATTTACTCTTAATTGGAGCTTCAGACGAGTCAATATGGCACCGAGTCGCATAACGTCCAATTTAAAACTGCTTCACATTTGGCAGTGATACGCATGTACAGTTTAAAATACAACTAACATTATGCACGCATACATGTGCAAAAGAAGTTTCTTTTCGCATTTAGTCATAAAGTGCGACTGATCTAGCTTTTCAATGGACTTGTTAACACATTGTATGCATACATTTCGTCCTTGTTTTCACGAAGTGACGGTAGTGAGGAAAATCGTAACGCAATGTGAATGCAATTTTTTTTCACTACCATCACTTCGTGAAAACAGCGACGATTTGTTAAACAAAAGTTTCTCGTGACAACTGAAAAGCTCACCAGAGGGTTGATAATGAATCGTTCGAACATTACACATAACGACAAAGTATGATGTGGAAGCAGTACCTAAACAATGATCCAGATTCGTGTAAAGATAGCAACATTGACGAAGATGATCCTTGATAACGTATTCAAGGGATAGTTGAGTTCTGTTGCAGAGGGCGATACACACAAAACGAAATTGTGAGATAATGAAAAACTGAGTGTCAAATTTGAAAGAAAATACAATTTAAATGACAAAATCAACTATCCCTTTAATTAGAATGTGGGGATTTCGATGTCTTAAAAAGTAATTTTCCCTGCTTTGTGTTGACTCTTTGTGAGTCTTTTCACCCTGCTTTTTTCTCGCAGTGTCCTTAATGCTGGTGCAGGCAATTCAATCCGCGGTCCTAATGACAAATTGAAATATTTTAAGAAAATGGTATTTGCATTGGTCTGCTTTTACCTAATCTCCAAAGTATGTCAGATAGCGTTTTAATACTATAGGGACGTATTGTATTACTCTCTTAATTTCTAGGACTTAAATTTTAAATCCATTTTGAGACTTAAAATATTTCAAGTCTTTAAGACTTAATAAATTGGGAATTCGACTAAAAGTTTTATCGAAACCAGCTTCTAGATATAAATCTTGGAAAGACTTAAACTTCTCGCCAATAAGATGTGCATATTTCCAGTTGCACCTGTTGATGACTGACTGTTGGCATATTTCCAGTTGAACCAGCTGACACCAATTCATTTGCATATTGAATATGGGGTGCGTGCAGATCTATGTTTTTTTAACAATTTTTCTGAATTTACAGCATATTTCTTAATTACTGATGATTTAGGTATATGCAATTCATTTCGAAAATACTACAAATATAAATTACAAGTTATTAGGACATTTCGCTACTTCGTATGAATTCCATTTAATTAAACATGAATAAGGGAAACATTAACTATGAACTAAAATAATTTCAATAAAATACAAGTATATGAAAAAAAATTCGATTAATTAAATTATGTATAAGTCTACTTATTACCGATGCCTTTACATTGATAATACAGACGTACCAGTATTGAAGTGTTGTTGCCGTTCAATTGGTTGGAAGTTTTACCAAATGGTTTTAATGGCTTAGCTAGACCAGTAAATCTAAAAGACTTGAAATATAAATACAATTGACTTAAACTTTAAATCTTTCAGGGACTTAAAATTTCAAGTCTTAGCTTAGACTTATTTTAAATCCCAAAGGGTTCGTCACTAATATCAGTCTCTGTTAGATTTAAAAGTAAGACTTTAAGATTTAAAAATAAGACTTTCAAATTTAGAGAGTACGTTCCCGAGCGTGTCAAATGTAGCCAATTTGACGTAAATCTCGTATTTACGCTTAAATATCGGTATGAAGTTAATCTCCAGGAGTAAATGTAATTTTAGGAGTAATTTTGGTAATGTAATAATTTGTTTCTCTTCAATTATTTATTCTTAAATGATTATCATTGCTATCTAAACAGAAAGTAAATCCTTGTGAAGTGGCCTCCGTTATTAATTAGAGTTACTGGTTTTGACCTGCATTAAATTTTTAATTGAGTCTTATAATTTTGTATTGGATTGGCCTTTACGACTTCCGTGTTCACACACAAACAATTCATCGTATGACTTTACTGTTTCGGGATAGCCATACGATGAAATTATGTGTGTACGCCTACTAACGACACGTCGTATAAAGAAACGTATAACGAAACGCGGGTCTGGCATCGCTTCAAACTAGAACTCGAAAAAGAATCATGGAATGTTTCGTGTGTGGACGTATGGTCGAACTACATGTAGAAAGGTATAACTTGGCGGCGCTTAACTTTTTACCAGTGTTTCCATATTATATATTTTTCAGAAAATCTCTGAATTGACCAAAACATGATAATAACCATCCATTTTTCACAGTTCTCACGCTTGCTGGGCTATGCCCCTCGAAAAAAGGTTATGCGATCACGTGGCCTTGATGACGCATTTGACGTCATTGCGGGCAGTGTCCGATTTGTCCTACAACTAAGGATCTTACAATCTCATTGTAATCCATAAATGAAACGTACTGGGATTATCAAGTGCATATAATTTTTCGGATAAATGTCTTGTTTCACCCAAGAATTAAATCATGTATGTTCAATATGGCGTATAATAAGTGCACGTAAAGTACGTTAGCCCCCTTTTATCCCCCCCCCCCCCAAACAAACAAAAAGTGAGTTTGTTGGTACCACCTCCTCGCAAGGAATGTTGAACCAAAACCTCAAAGCACCTAGCAATGTAATTATAAATCCTTTACCGTCTGCAGACTTATACTGAGAAGGAGAAAGCTTCATTGTGCCGTATCACCCCCCCCCCCCCCCAGGTAAGGTTTGTATTGGTTTTCCTTTGCAAACCAGAGCAGTATTTTTATTTTTTTTATCAGAGGTTCATTAGTTGAAACTGTGTGATTCTGGCCGCAGTATGTACAGCCGCTAAAGGCAGAGCAGAGGGAAGGGAGCCGGGTGCTCCATGCCCGACAAGCCGGCGATGAGGAAGCTCACTACGACGATAAGTCAACAGTCAGTTTTTTACCAGCTAATAAGCTAATGTCGGGACGATGTCGGCAGTCATCGGCAAATATCGCTGTCGGCAGTCATCGGAAATATCGCTATCGCCAAACTGACATCGGGCCGACATCGGACCAATTTTAGAAAACGGTTCGCCAGGGGCTCTAAAGCAGTAAGCCCCTGGATGATCGAATGCCTAAAACCCCTGATTATAGACCTGCCTGTGTCACAAATAAGGTATCTAAATACACTTAACTGACTATAACTATAAATGCTTAAAACACTTGACCTTCCGGGGACTCCGCCCCTTGGCTCCCACCAAGGCAAAGCCCCTGGACCCCACGCCAATCTACGCTCCACTCCCTTCGCTCGTTACGCTCTACCTGATCCACTTTGCAAAACGTTCCGCGGGGCCTGCACGTAACATATAAAAGCGGTGGTGATGCAGATATTTCTTCTGCATCCCCTCCCCAAACAACAAAACAAGTTTTTTGCTCGTTACGCCACTGCCCCCTAAAAAGTGAGCCCCCTGGAATGTTTGCCCGCAAATCCTATACTGCTTCCGGTACGCCTGAGTACCTGCACAGGCATGTCTCTATTAAGTTTATATCGTTTGTCGAATTTATTTTCCCTTAAATATATTTCTAACATTAAGTTTATCAAGGGTATCAATGTTGTAATGAAGTTTGTAAAAAGTAACTTTCAAGAGTATAACAAATATAATTTGAGATGAGTTTAATTCCAAATTAGGACATACTATGCACACAGTTTGATGAATATGTGTATACCTTTGAGTTTTCATTCTCTAGCTTTCTATGGAACATGGATACATGAAAATACTTCTTCATTGTTCATGAAACAAGGTTAAACTTTTATCTAATCCGAACGTACCGGTGGAAGGGATGGTGGTGTTGCTATGTTAATTATAGATTATCATGACATTACTGTTAAAGATGACACCAGGACTCATTTACATGATCTTGAATCTGGTTTAACTGAAATAATTGATAAAATTGGCAAACCAATAGTAAACATGATATTAAAAAACCCAAATCAAACACTAAAATATTTACTTTAATATAGACTAGATTAATACGATTGGTTTTAACATTGACCATGTGAAGATTATGCAAAATAATGGTAATGATTTTGTTAGTATAATTTATTCACATTTTGTTCTGCCTCGTACCATGGTAACTAAGAAGTCTGCATCTCTGATTGACAAAAGTTTTTCCTATAAATATAATGTGTGTGCCAGTTTAACTCCTATTACTCTGTATTGTGATGCAACTGATTAATTTCCAATTTTCCAAGTAACAAATGACCACAGAATAACTCCTCCATCTGAATCCTTTACATACCGTCAATTTAATGATGACATTCAAATGGCCCTAAAGGTTGATGAATATTTACATATAACAAATACTAAAGGACTAATGTTCCAATAAATGATAATGTTTATAATGCATAAGATATATTTTTTTAAGCAATTATGACAAAAAATCTCCTGAAAATGAATAGGAATAAACTATAAAGAGCTGTACAGATATCAACAGCAACATCAACCTTGGATGGAATTTAAGGTAACAAACGAGATTGTCTGAATGCTAACGAGATTAATAAGAAGGTGTATATATGCGTACTTTACTTGATAAATTATCATCCAAAAACGAATTAATAAGAGAAATCTTATATTAAAATAATTGGAATATTATGAAAGGCTTGCTGGGTAGCAACATTAAAGCCCTACTATCATCAATGACACCTGATGGTCAAGTGTCACGCCAAAAGAGTATCGCATGTTACAACGTTAATGTTTATTTTGTGACCCTTTTTATCTAATTAGTAAACATCTCAGAGGTTGAGAGCAAGTAGTACGTATTAATAGTTATAGGTATCTTTTAGGGAAATGTTTCCCTAATAGTAAGTTGCTCTGAGGGAAAGCAAAGAATCTTGAAGAACAAGGCTCATTAATATGTAAAACCATTGACATCGAGATGATCAGAAATACATATATACACACGAGGGGGAAGAGAGAGAGAGAAGCAAAGATAGATATAAAGCAAAGGGAGGAGAGAACAGGGAATCTGCTACAAACTTAGCTTTAAAGCCTCAGATTATATAGACAAAATAGAAATAAAATATACTGCTTCATTCCGTTAATCCGTTTCATCCACACCATAAACTAATATTACCCACTTGTGTCCATCTGTTTGCCTCTAACACGTTTTCATACAAACTTGGAAAAATACACTTCCAAACTACATAGTCTACCCACATACATTCGTTTTTCCTCTTTTACATTTTTATCTCACTTCCGTGTTTAAAATCCCAAATTTGTCATAATCTATCAAAGCGATACACAATACAATCTCACCCAATCTAGGCCTCATCTGCTATTCTTACCTTCGTAATAATTGTATTGCATTCCAAGAGAACGTTGACAATGTAGAAACTCCTTCGATAATGAAAACCTTGTCGGAAGAAAATTAATTCATCAATATCTACAGCTAATTTGAGCTTCAGACGAGTCAAGATGGCGACGAGTCGCATAGAGTCCAACTTCAAATGACTGCGCATTTGGCAGTGGTATGCATGAACAGTTTCAATTGTAACTCACATTATGCAGGCACACATGTGCAACAGAATGGCAAGCAAGATGAAAAGAATATGGCAATCGATAGGCACTGTTGCACTTTGCAAATAAAATGATTTGAATTTGGTCCCTGTTCCATCAAAAGTATTATCAATATGTGACAAAACAGAATATCTGATAATAGTATATGCTACTGAAATCCTTGCATTTGTCAATTGGATCCGAACATTTTGTTACAGCATTGTGGCACTTGTGATTGATAAAAGGATGAAGATGCTCAACCACCCCTGAGACAAATTTCTTTTTACCAGTGTTTCCATTTTATATATCTTTCGGAAAATTTCTGTATTGACAAAAAAATGATAATAACCATCCATTTTTCACAGTTCTCACGCTTGCTGGGTTACGCCCTTCGAAAAAGGTAATACGGTCACGTGGTCTTGATGACGCATTCGACGTTATTGCGGGCATATCCGAGTGGTCCTACAACTAAGGATCTTACAATCTCATTGTAATCCATAAATGAAACGTACTGGGATTATCAAGTGCATATAATGTTTGGGATAAATGTCTTGTTTTTCCCAATTAATATCATAGTTTGCCTTTTTGAAGACCTTTAATATCTAAGTCACCGGCCCTCCTTTTCACCGGAAAGACTACTGCAGTGAGGTTATAAACAGTTGCACAGTACAGCTCCGAAACTGGGCTTTTTTCTGAGCGTTCTGAGCCGACATTTTTAAGGCTAGAATCCAGAATTATTGATGATTTCTAAGAAAAATTATTGTCATGTCCGGAATCTCCGTCAAAAATTATTCTACATGTCTTTTATTTTCTTCATTTTTTAGCCGTTCCGGTTAGAGTGGCCCTTTAAATTCCTGTACACAGAACAGGGGCGGTGGATGGCTTTTTCAAAGTGGGGGGATGAACTAAAAGGTCACTTTCTGGAAGAAAAAAAGGGGTAGGCCTACCTACGAATGAAAATCTCAAAGCAAAAATAGACGAGTCACTTTCTGGAAGAAAAAAAAAGGGGTAGGCCTACCTACAAAGGAAATTATTAAACGCTCACCAGCCCTATTTTTTTTTCGCTGGGAGTCCTAATTTAATGATCACTCATCCTTCGGCTAACAGCAAGTATGTAGGCGGATGTCGCATAATGCGTTGGTGTGGTGGAGATCAAAATTAAATATGCCAGGTTCTGGACTAGTTTAGTTATAGCAGTGTATTTTAGGCAATATAATTTAGAATTAAGTTTTTTTTATTGATGTTATTATACCTTAGTTGTAGTGAAAGTTGATTGATAATAGTTAGTCTGGTCGCCCAAGTCGTGAAATGCCCATTAGGTAAAAAAAAAAAGACAAGATTTATTTGCCCTTCAAAGTCCAAGAAAAGACTGTTTCACGGGAGGTTTTACAACTGCAACATTGAAGCTCCCTAAATTGGATAGCGCCTTCCTATTGTAAATTCAATGCTTGACTTATGAATGGAAGATAGAGACTGCTGGATAGATAGATTATTCAGTCAGTATTAGCTGCATGTTTCTACTTTTAAAAAGATATCCACTGTCTAGCGTAATGTAGTTAGGGTAGCAATTTTACATCAAATGCTTTGCATTCACTACCACGTGCAACAAGTAGGGTTAGCATTAGGGTTGTGGCTATTTTTAGAAATATGCCTCCACTACTGATAAAGTGATGCCTACCGAAAGAAAAACCGTCACTGATGCAATATTAGTAAAGAATCTGGCCGATTCGATATTAAATAATCTCCACCAACCCAACCCCGATCTCACCGTACTTACTGCAGGCAGAACATGACGTGATCTCCGAATTTCTACGCCCGGCGTAAAGGACTAAGGTCGTTGATAGTGCCATCTGCGGCGGCTTGAAGGAAGTGTAGGAAATATCGCAGATATCAAATATAAGAACCGGCTAGTTTCTGGACTAATGCCATATAAACCCATAATCTGGAACTATCGCTAAACCAGGTAATTACTAGCAGAAAGAAGCAACAACTTGTTTTCTTGCTAACAGTTGCTCAAACCAGACTAGGAATAGCTTTTTATTCAAAAGGGATATTTTCATTATTGTTCACAAACGCTTGCCAGATTGATAAACGCTCATTTTTTAAAAGGAGGACTTTTCCTTGCTTTTTTTCTTTCGTATGTTACAAGTTCCTCTCCTACTTACTAATGCCATGGCACAAGTTTATGGCCATTCATCTCTGCAGTGCCGGATCCAGGATTTTCAAGGGGGTGACGAAGCAAAATTTAACGCAAAGCGCATTGCAGGCGTAGAGTGAGCCCTTCCCATTGTGCAGTGACAGAGTCCCCACGTGGACCTGGTAGGAGGAGGGGTGGTTAGTCTCTGAAAGCTCTCGAGTTGTAGCACTTCGGCATTATCAGAACCTTCAAGAAGCCGTCTTGATCAATAAAATACGAACACGCACTCTCACTCTCTCTCTCTCTCTCTCTCTCTCTCTCCTAAAGATAACTTTATACATCATTTGTTTATCTTGTGATCTACTTCTGTTTTTACGGATGGGGTCCAGGGGCAGAGCCCTGCCGGGGGGTACTAGGGAACGATGGGTATAATATGCAGGTCATGGCTCCCATAAAAAAAAAAGTTCGCTTGAAGTTTTTATGATAGTGAAGATCTAGTTTAAAGTAAGTCTTTAGTCCTAAACGCATGAAATCAAGTCCGAAATAAGTGAATCATGCAGGGAACATCGACCCATAGATTACTGGACAAATGCTCTCATACATAGACGAAATAAATGTATCCGATCCACTTTATACATCCCTCTCTTTTTACTCAGTCCTCATTACTCACCTCACTCATAACTAACCTTGAACGCAATCGTAAATAAAAACAAACAAGCATACAAACAAGAAATGTTGTTAGTTATGACCTGTAATTCGTTTACTCCAGCTATAAAAGCATGAAATAAAGTTGGCTTAGTCGAACAGTAGAAAGGAAACATGTTGCAGTAAATGCGAAAAAAAGAAAGGAAACACTAACAAACACAAAAAAGATAATTAAACATATATTCAGTGGTACGTTACAATAATTCACTTTTTCATAAAACATTTTTTTAATGTCAAGAAGCATAATCTATCCGATCACATTTTCTTGAATTCCATGGCAAAGATATTTTTTAAAAACTGTGAGTTTAAATTTCACTCTTATCTACAGACCATATGAGGAACGATAGGTATAACTTGTAGGTCACTGCTTCCATCACGAATTGATTAAGCTTGAAGTTCCAAGATTGCCAAAATCATATTCAAGGGCAGTATTTAGTCCTATGCGCATGGTATGTAGTCCAAAAAAAGGTTCATACAGGGAACATCGAACTTATTATGACCCATAGATTAATTGACAAATGCTCTCATACACAAGAGAAATACAAGTATCCAATCCACTTTTTACATCCCTGTCTTTATACTTAGTCCTCATGGCTAGCCTCACTCATGTTAAACTTGCACATAATCTCAAATTAAAATAAACAAGCAAACACACAACTACCCAAACAAATATTGTGAGATATGGCATGTAATTCATTCACTCCAGCTGTAAAAGCATAAAATAAAGTTGGCTCAGTCGAACTGTAGAAAGGATATATGTAGCAGGAAATGTGATAAGGAAAAAGGAAGGAAACACTAAAAAAAACATAGAAAGAGATGATGAAATATATGTTGAGTGGTATTTTACAGTAATTCGACTTTTCAAGTAACAGATCCTCAAATTCAAGAAGCAAAATTGATCTGATCATATTATGTAGATTTCCACAGCAAAGTTATTTCATTTAAAAAACGGCGAGTTAAAAAAAAATTTCACTCTTATCTACAGACGCTAAGGTAAATGATTAGAATTTCAGAACAACAGTTAAACACCATGATAAAAGTCTAAGACCAATTTAAAGTAGCCTTCTTAATTATAACTGAAGGTACTCATTACGGATCTAGCATCTTTAATTGACATTTTTGAGTTTGTCTCATTCTTTTTAATGTGTTAATTTTTTTTAAACAATATCATGTCAACATTTTCATCTGATATGAGTCGCTCTGCAAATGCCTTTAGATCTGAAATATTACGAGAAATAGCTAAAATATTGGACCAAACTTTCAAGCACATGTGTATGTCCCGTCCCCATTTATGTGAGCACTGAACGTGACTAAAATCGAATCTCTTTTTCCATCATTTTTATGATTCTATAACCTCAGCGTATAACACATACTTTGTAATTAACCTTTTTTCCAATTGCCTCCGGACATTTTCTTTAAACATGTATTTCAAAGGGCTTAAAGTGCCTAAACACTCCCCCCCCCCCAAACAGAAAACGGTTGGCTATTTAAAATACGGCGGGATCTATGACAGATCCTTAATCGTTTAAAAATGGGACGGATTTCGTATACTAAACTATAGAAAGAAAATTTGAATGTAGACTTCTCACAGACTGTCAATATGTCTCTTGTAATGAAGCAAAAACACAAAAGACTGACTAATGGACTGTGGAAAATAGAATTGGTCATGCATGCCACACCTTTTGAACGTTATAATAGCCCCACTTAGTCAATCTATGCTGCTAGCACTACTAGTTTCCAAGGTTTTCAGAATGTTGTCAAAGAATTCAAATTGTAGTCTTAACCATACAGATATATCAAGGAATTTCGAATTCAGGGTACAGCCGAATTGGGATTTCTAATTTGGCACCACCTTACAAGGGAAAGCAAACAATCTTGAAGAACGAGGCTCATTAATACGTAACACCATTGACATCGAGATGATCAGAAATACATGTATACACACGAGGGGGAAGAGAGAGAGAGAAGCAAAGATAGATATCAAGCAAAGGGAGGAGAGAACAGGGGATCTGCTACAAACTTAGCTTTAAAGCCCCAGATTATATAGACAAAATGGAACTAAATATACTGCTTCATTCCGTTTCATCCACACCATAAACTAATTTTTGTCCATCTGTTTGCCTCTAACACTTTTTCACACAAACTTAGAAATACACTTCCAAACTACATAGTCTACCCACATACATTCGTTTTTTTCTCTTTTACACTTTTATCTCACTTCCGTGTTTAAAACCACAAATTTGTCACACTCTATCAAAGCGATACACAATATAATCTCACCAAATCTAGGCCTCATCTGCTATTCTTACCTTCGTAATAATTGTATTGAATTCCAAAAGAACGTTGACAATGTAGAACCTCCTTCGATAATGCAAACTTTGTCGAATGAAGATTAATTCATCAATATCTACTCCTAATTTGAATTTCAGACGGGTCAAGATTACGCTGAGTCGCATATCATCCAACTTGAAACTACTGCGCATTTGGAGATGATATAAATGTGCAGCAGGCGCGGATTCAGGCGCCTGCACAGCCGGCCCCGTGCAGCCCCCTCCCCCCTTTTTGGCGGTTAAAAAAAACATGAGAAAGAAAGAAAAAGAAAGAGAAAAGGGTAACAATAATCATGCACATGGCACATGCCATAAAAATGTCATTGACATTGTCATTAACCATGTCATTAATGAGATATGAAGCGAACAAAATCCATACATAAAAAAGGGGAACAAAAATTTAGATTCTGACGAAATTATTAGGTGCTCTGCTACGCTATGCGGCAGATAACATAATTCCAAATGTTATGCGACTATTATAGACGTAACAAGCCATTATTGAATATGAAGAAATCAAATAATGTATTATTCCATTCTAGTAGGAGAAAAAATCCGTCAAACACTGACCCGATAAGAATTGAAAATACTACATACCACATACATGGCATGTGCAGTGCACAAAACGCAGGAATAATTTCACCCAAAAAAAAAACCCAGATGGGGAAACAAAGTTTTTCATTTGATGGTGCGGCTTTCTGGAATACTTTACCTAATTAAAAAATAATGCGCCATCAAACTCTTAATTTACTCTTTTGTTTTGGCGCTATGATAATTTAAATCATTGAACTGGTCCATTGTGTTGTTTTGGTTTCTTTTCTTTTGTTCGAAAATGTTGTAACTTAATTCATTTTGTTTCGATTTGGATTGTTTGTTTTCAATATGTTTGTTAATTAGGTGATACGTATGAAATATACGTATCACCTTTTGATTTCGTCAAGATTTTTATTATTAGGTGATACGTACGTAGACGTATCACCTTTTGATTTCGTCAAGATTTTTATTATTTATTTATTTATTATTATTCTTCCTCGAATTTGTTCGCAGGATATCTCAAGACTGAATAAAGCCATTATCATGAAACTTACCATGATGATAGATCTTAGTCTAACTTAGAACTGCGTGACTTTTTAGAGAGTCAAAATTATCGTGACGTCATCCAGGCGCCATTTTGTGAAAATCAACTAATGATCATATCTTCATAACGGAAAAATATTTCTCATTCATAATTATCACGATTAAGATAAATATCCGTCCGGTCAAGTTGAGGTCAATAAAAGTGCGCAAATGCGCGCGTGCGCGTTCGTCCGCGCGTTTACGCGCGCGCAAAAATTTAAAATGCTCCAAATCATCCCAAATTTTTTTTGCATACGTTTCAGGCCATATGGAGCATTTGATAAAAAAATTACGCACACGCGCATGCGCGCGCGTTTTCGCGCGTACTGGCATTTTGCAACATAGAATCGCCCATTTTTTTCTGTCATCATATTCGGTACATTTTTCCAAGCATTTTGATAATTTGTTCACCTTTTATTAACGCAATGAGCGTCCGTCAAAGTTGACAGCACGCGCGGATTTGCGTTATCTTTATCCACAATACATGGGCAAAAACATGCCTATATAAAATTCATTGTAACTCTTTAGAATAGATAGAAACTCCTAATATTTTTTCATATTTGGATAGATTATGAGTCGGAGATATGATTTCATGACTCATTTTATCCTCAATTAACTCATGACGTCATCATAATGGCCTCCAAACTCAAAATTTTAATTTGCATATTATGACGTCAGCATATTTTTGGAAAATTGATTGTATCTCTGTAAATATGGATCAATTTTCTTTTTAATTTTGATATGTTCTAGCTGAGACAATTTTCTACAAATGTAGTATTCACAATTTTTATTTTTGACAAAAGTATCATCGTGTGTTTTTGCGATTAAAGGAGGCATGTCAATTTTTCGCATTTTGCGTGTATTCTCTATGGGACATGACTTTTTCTCAAAACTGGATTCTACGCTCCTGTCTTTCGCGAGCAAAATCTCCGTTGTTTTAGCTTTGTTTTCGCTGAGCTTTGGATATGTTGTAGCTGAGACAATGAGCTATCAAAAGTGTGACTATTATTCTTCGATTAGATGCCGGGATCATGCTCATATTTCACTTGCAAAGTAGGATTTCTGAATTCCATTTCCCGTTTACGTGTAATCGCTATGGGAGATGTTTTGGTATATCGGTAACGCACTTGACTTCCAACCTCGAGATCCCTGGTTTGAGTCCGGGTGTCTCCAACACTTTTTTTTCTGACTTTTTTTTCCTTTTGACCTTCACTGTACCATCTCCTTTGAATATTTAAACACGTAGATTCGCAAATAATGTCATAAATAACCCTTTTTACTTTATTATTACCCTATTTTCACTTAATCCATTACTTTTTGCGTGTAATCCCTATGGGAGATGACTTTTTCTAAAATCTGGAGTCTACATTCCTGTCTTTTGCGAGCAATATCACCGTTATTTCGGCTTGGATTTTGTTGATTTTTGAGTATGTTGTAGCTGAGACTATATGCTATCTAAATCAATCCTCATTTTTTCAATAAGATGTCATGATCGCGCTCATGATCATGATCATCATTATCTTAATGATGATAATCATTTATCAATTACATTTTCATTTCTTTGAATAAGATAAAAATCGTCAAAAGGTGTTCTTCATGATGTAAATTAGAGTCAAATGTGTAACTGGTTACTGCACAGGGTCAAAGGTCATATATTGTTTCAATCTATCTTCCCTAGATCCATGATGATCAAGGAGACACAATTTAATCTTGACATATGAATAGATCATAATGGGAGAAGCATATGAATGGGAGAAGCATTTTACAAAATAATATATCGTGTAATGCATTATTCGTTATGTAGACCATTATCATACGTATCACCTAATTCGTCTAAGTGACGAATTAAAGTCTAGTTATTTATTTATTTATTTATTATTATTCTTCCTCGAATTTGTTCGCAGGATATCTCAAGACTGAATAAAGCCATTGTCATGAAACTTTCAATGATGATAGATCTTAGTCTAACTTAGAACTGCGTGAATTTTCAAAGACTCAAAATTATCGTGACGTCATCCAGGCGCCATTTTGTGAAAATCAACTAATGATCATATCTTCATAACGGAAAAGTATTTTTCATCCATAATTATCACGATTAAGATTAATATCCGTCCGGTCAATTTCAGGTAAAAAAAACGTGCGCAAATGCGCGCGTGCGCGCTCGTCCGCGTGTTTACGCGCGCGCAAAAATTTAAAATGCTCTAAATCATCCCAATTTTTTTTTGCATACGTTTCAGGCCATATAGAGCATTTGATAAAAAATCGCGCGCGCACGCATTTTCGCGCGTTTTTGGCGCGTACTAGCATTTTGCAACATAGAATCGCGGAATTTTCTTTATCATCATATTTGGCACATTTTTCCAAGCATTTAGATAACTTGTTCATCTTTTAATAACGCAATGAGCGTCCGCCAATGTTGACAGCGCGCGCGGATCTGCGTTATCTTTATCCACAATATATGGGCAAAATCATGCCTATACAAAATTCATTGTAACTCTTTAGAATAAATAGGAACTCCCAATATTTTTATCATATTTAGATAGATTATGAGTCGGAGATATGATTTCATGTCTCATTTTACCATCAATTAACTCATGATGTCATCATAATGGCCTCCGAACTCAAAATTTAAATTTGCATATTATGACGTTTGCATATTTTTTAAAAATTGATTGTATCTCTGTAAATATTGATTAATTTTCTTTCAAATTTCGATATGTTCTTGCTGAAACAATTTTCTACAAATCAGTGCCCACAATTTTTCATTTTGACAAAGGCATCATGGCGTATTTTTTCGATTAAAGGAGGCATGTCAATTTTTCACATTTTGCGTGTATTCTCTATGGGACATGACTTTTTCTCAAAACTGGATTCTACCTTCCTGTCTTTCACGAGCAAAATCTCCGTTGTCTTAGCTTAGTTTTTGCTGAGCTTCGAATATGTTGTAGCTGAGACAATAATCTATCACACGTGTGCCTTTCATTTTTCGATCAGATGCCGGGATTATGCTCATATTTCACTTGCAAAGTAGGATTTGAGAATTCCATTTCCCATTTACGTGTAATCGCTATGGGAAATGTTTTGGTATATCGGTAACGCACTTGACTTCCATCCTCGAGATCCATGGTTTGAGTCTGAGTGTCTCCAACAATATTTGTCTTCATTTTATTTTTTGACCTTTCACTGTACCATCTCCTTTGAGTATTAAAACACGTAGAATCGCAAATAATGTAATAAATAACCCTATTTTCTTTATTATTACCCTATTTTCACTTAATCCATTACTTTTTGGTTTTAATCCCTATGGGAGATGACTTTTTCTCAAATCTGGATTCTACATTCCTGTGTTTTGAGCAATATCGCCGATATTTCTGCTTGGATTTTGTTGATTTTTGAGTATGTTGTAGCTGAGACAAGTTTCCACGAGATTTATGTAGACTATCTAACATTATCATGACGTTATCATAGTCAAAAATTCAATCATAGGTGACATGTCAATTATCAAATATAACAATCCTCAATCGGATACCTGAAGGGGGCGCTATACCACTTTCAATCATGGTCATCTGGAAGGCATTGTTCTCAATTGCATCTCTCTCTCTCCTCTCTCTTGCTCTTTTACTTCTCCTCTCATGTTCTGCCCCTCTCCTTTTTTGGTCTGTCTCTGCATCTATCTATCTCTCTTCTCTTTCACCCTCTCCCTCTCTCTCTCTCTTGCCTTGCGTCCCTCTTATTCTCTTGGTCTGTCTCCCTCTGCCCTACAGTTGAAACTTGACTCATGGATAGACCATAATGGAAGTAGTAAACGAAATATGAAATCGTAAAAATGCGTTCTTTATTATGTTACACATGAGCATACGTATCACCTAATTCGTCAAAGTGACGAATTAAAGTCTAGTTTTGTTTTGATGTTGTAGGGCCTCCACGAAAAACAATATTTAACTACTGATGGAGCCACCTTATTAAAAAAAGACTAATAAATAAATAAATAAATAAATAAACTATTATTGAGAGAACTGAGTCATTAATTTTCAATGCATTCATATTTATTAGTCACTTGACTGGAAATATCTTCTAAGCTTTCAGGAAGCATGGGTGTTTTATTCAAACTCAGATATTTTAAACCCACCAATCTATATTGATAAACTATATATTTTAGAAAAAACGTGCAATACGACTGAAAAAGATGGACTTTCGCAATACCAGTCTAACACTTTTTGTTAAATTAAAAATTCTCCCAGAGTTTGAACTATCAGTTTTAATGTTTAAGTATCACAAAGGGATTCTCCCAGTACTTTCCGATAATATGTTTAGGACTATAAATTCTTCATTCAATACGTATCACACTCGTAAACGGGATAATCTTTGTGTTAACACTGCTCGTTCAATCGCTTTACAGAAGTACATGCATGGAATTCAATTTGTAATAACTTTAGATCCAGCTCTACACTTTCTCGTTTCAGAACGTTTTTAGAACTCTATTAAAACGTTACCTTTTTTAGACAATGTCATCCTTGACTCAGTAGGCCCTTTATTATCTTTTTCATTCTCACTTCTTCACTTTCTTCTCTTTCTCATTCTCACCTCTTCCCTTTCTTCTCTTTTTCATTCTCACTTCTTCCCTTTCTTCTCTTTCTCATTCTCATGGATGATGCCTGCTGATAGTAAATGGTCGGTCCCTTTTTCATTTTTTCTTTCTAAAGTATATATAATAAGTTTTTATTTATTTCGCTATTTAATTTGATATTGTATTTACCTTGATAGGAGCCGTATGTATAAGGTGCTTCTTAGAGGTCCTGGCCTATTATTTATTTTGTATTTATGATTTGTAAAATTTTTATGATGCCAAATAAACTGAATTATCATAACATCTAATTTAGAGGAATACGCCCAATATTAATTTGTTCTGACTACGTAGACTTTGTCAGAGGAGATATTTCCTTACTCTCTCTCTCTCTCTCTCTCTCTCTATCTCCCCCTCTTTCACCCACACACACTCTCTCTCTGTCGTTTCTCTCCCCCTCCCCCACCTTTCTCAATCTCTCTCTTTTTTCCTTTTTATATATATACATTTTTAATAGTTCTTTAGGTCTTTTGTAGACTCTGTTGATCAGTAACCTCTGCTTCTGGATGAGGAAAGAAAAGGTAATGAGAGTTCAAATAACAGGAAATAACACTCATCTCGTATTCGGCCTAGGCCTACTTTTCGAAAATATCTTCTAAGCTTTCAGGAAGCATAGGTGTTTTATTCAAACTCAGATATTTTAAACCCACCAATCTATATATATATTAAAACAAAAAATATATTTTTTCCCCTTCCACAGGGTTCTTTATTTTCAAAACATATTTCATCATATACAGAACATCCATATATCATATACAAATAATTAAATAAGTAATTTCCATACATAATGGCTTGACACATACATAATGGCTTGACACCAATCTATATTGATAAACTATATATTTTAGAAAAAATGTGCAATACGACTGAAAAAGATTGACTTTCGCAATCCCAGTCTACCACTTTTTGTTAAATTAAATTTTTTCCCAGAGTTTGAACTATCAGTTTTAATGTTTAAGTATCACAAAAGGATTCTCCCAGTATTTTCCGATAATTTTGTTTGGGACTATAAATTCTTCATTCAATACGTATCACACTCGTAGACGGGATAATCTTTGTGTTAACATTACTCGTTCAATCGCTTTACAGAAGTACATGCATGGAATTTAATTTGTAATAACTTTAGATCCAGTTCTACAATTTCTCGTTTCAGAACGTTTTTAGAACTCTATTAAAACGTTAAATTTTTTAGACAATGTCATCCTTGACTCAGTAGGCCCTTTATTATCTTTTTTCATTCTCACTTCTTCACTTTCTTCTCTTTCTCATTCTCACCTCTTCCCTTTTTTCTCTTTTTCATTCTCACTTCTTCCCTTTCTTCTCTTTCTCATTCTCATGGATGATGCCTGCTGATAGTAAATTGGTCGGTCCCTTTTTCATTTTTTCTTTCTAAAGTACGTATATATAATAAGTTTTTATTTATTTCGCTATTTAATTTGATATTGTGTTTACCTTAATAGAAGCCGTATGTATAAGGTGCTTCTTAGAGGTCCTGGCCTATTATTTATTTTGTATTTATGATTTGTAATATTTTTATGATGCCAAATAAACTGAATTATCATAACATCTAATTTAGAGGAATACGCCCAATATTAATTTGTTCTGACTACGTAGACTTTGTCAGAGGAGATATTTCCTTACTCTCTCTCTCTCTCTCTCTCTATCTCCCCCTCTTTCACCCACACACACTCTCTCTGTCGTTTTCTCTCTCCCCCTCCCTCACCTTTCTCAATCTCTCTCTTTTTTCCTTTTTATATATATATACATTTTTAATAGTTCTTTAGGTCTTTTGTAGACTCTGTTGATCAGTAACCTCTGCTTCTGGATGAGGAAAGAAAAGGTAATGAGAGTTCAAAATAACAGGAAATAACACTCATCTCGTATTCGGCCTAGGCCTAATTTTTGAAAATATCTTCTAAGCTTTCAGGAAGCATAGGTGTTTTATTCAAACTCAGATATTTTAAACCCACCAATCTATATATATATTAAAACAAAAAATATATTTTTTCCCCTTCCACAGGGTTCTTTATTTTCAAAACAAATTTCATCATATAAAGAACATCCATATATCATATACAAATAATTAAATAAGTAATTTCCATACATAATGGCTTGACACATACATAATGGCTTGACACCAATCTATATTGATAAACTATATATTTTAGAAAAAACGTGCAATACGACTGAAAAAGATTGACTTTCGCAATCCCAGTCTACCACTTTTTGTTAAATTAAATTTTTTCCCAGAGTTTGAACTATCAGTTTTAATGTTTAAGTATCACAAAAGGATTCTCCCAGTATTTTCCGATAATTTTGTTTGGGACTATAAATTCTTCATTCAATACGTATCACACTCGTAGACGGGATAATATTTGTGTTAACATTACTCGTTCAATCGCTTTACAGAAGTACATGCATGGAATTTAATTTGTAATAACTTTAGATCCAGTTCTACAATTTCTCGTTTCAGAACGTTTTTAGAACTCTATTAAAACGTTACATTTTTTAGACAATGTCATCCTTGACTCAGTAGGCCCTTTATTATCTTTTTCATTCTCACTTCTTCACTTTCTTCTCTTTCTCATTCTCACCTCTTCCCTTTTTTCTTTTTTTCATTCTCACTTCTTCCCTTTCTTCTCTTTCTCATTCTCATGGATGATGCCTGCTGATAGTAAATTGGTCGGTCCCTTTTTCATTTTTTCTTTCTAAAGTACGTATATATAATAAGTTTTTATTTATTTCGCTATTTAATTTGATATTGTGTTTACCTTAGTAGAAGCCGTATGTATAATGTGCTTCTTAGAGGTCCTGGCCTATTATTTATTTTGTATTTATGATTTGTAATATTTTTATGATGCCAAATAAACTGCATTATCATAACATCTAATTTAGAGGAATACGCCCAATATTAATTTGTTCTGACTACGTAGACTTTGTCAGAGGAGATATTTCCTTACTCTCTCTCTCTCTGTCTCTCTCTCTCTATCTCCCCCTCTTTCACCCACACACACTCTCTCTCTGTCGTTCTCTCTCTCCCCCTCCCCCACCTTTCTCAATCTCTCTCTTTTTTCCTTTTTATATATATATACATTTTTAATAGTTCTTTAGGTCTTTTGTAGACTCTGTTGATCAGTAACCTCTGCTTCTGGATGAGGAAAGAAAAGGTAATGAGAGTTCAAAATAACAGGAAATAACACTCATCTCGTATTCGGCCTAGGCCTAATTTTTGAAAATATCTTCTAAGCTTTCAGGAAGCATAGGTGTTTTATTCAAACTCAGATATTTTAAACCCACCAATCTATATATATATTTAAAAAAAAAAAAAATCCCCCTTCCACAGGGTTCTTTATTTTCAAAACAAATTTCATCATATACAGAACATCCATATATCATATACAAATAATTAAATAAGTAATTTCCAAACATAATGGCTTGACACATACATAATGGCTTGACACCAATCTATATTGATAAACTATATATTTTAGAAAAAACGTGCAATACGACTGAAAAAGATTGTCTTTCGCAATCCCAGTCTACCACTTTTTGTTAAATTAAATTTTTCCCAGAGTTTGAACTATCAGTTTTAATGTTTAAGTATCACAAAAGGATTCTCCCAGTATTTTCCGATAATTTTGTTTAGGACTATAAATTCTTCATTCAATACGTATCACACTCGTAGACGGGATAATCTTTATGTTAACATTACTCGTTCAATCGCTTTACAGAAGTACATGCATGGAATTTAATTTGTAATAACTTTAGATCCAGTTCTACAATTTCTCGTTTCAGAACGTTTTTAGAACTCTATTAAAACGTTAAATTTTTTAGACAATGTCATCCTTGACTCAGTAGGCCCTTTATTATCTTTTTCATTCTCACTTCTTCACTTTCTTCTCTTTCTCATTCTCACCTCTTCCTTTTCCTCTTATTATCATTTTGAACTCTTTTTGTTTGTATTGCTCTTGTGTGTTTGTGGGTGTGTGCATATACATGGATGATGCCTGCTGATAGTAAATGGACGGTCCCTTTTTCATTTTTCTTTCTAAAGTACGTATATATAATAAGTTTTTATTTATTTCGCTATTTAAGTTAATATTTATGATGCCAAATAAACTGAATTATCATAACATCTAATTTAGAGGAATACGCCCAATATTAATTTGTTCTAACTACGTAGACGTTGTCAGAGGAGATATTTCCTTACTCTCTCTCTCTCTCTCTCTATCTATCTCCCCCTTCCAATATCACTCTCTCTGTGTCTTTTTCTCTCTCCCCCTCCCCTCCCTTTCTCAATCTCTCTCTTTTTTTCTTTTTTTCTATATACATCTTTAATAGTTCTCTAGGTCTTTTGTAGACTCTGTTGATCAGTAGATCATCTGAGGTGGCCTCTGCTTCCGGATGAGGAAAGAAAGGGTAATGAAAGATCAAAATAACAGGAAATAACACTCCTCTCGTATTCGGCCTAGGCCTACTTTGTGAAAATATGGGGAAAATCCCCAAACATGATCTCGCAAACAAAGTATACTATATGTGTTGCAGGCCTACTCGTACTAGGCAGATGTCCTGACAGTTTGCAGACACAAAGCCTTGCCGGTCGCTGTGCGTAAAAGTGTCTGCACAGTGAGAATAGGTTGAAGGCATACTGCAAAGGCTCAACTTAGCTGATTTCCTGCCGCCAGAGACTGGCAGAGCTAGACTCTGCTCAATGCTTTAGGATTTGCGGTAAAGGGTAAAATCGGAGTCTGTTCGAGCAGACAGGTTTTCTTGGGTGGATTATTTGACCATGACGAAGAAGGGCATTAATAATCCGTTTAAGTAGGCCTATATAAGTCAAAATACCTCTGGTTCAAGTTTTTTGTCTAAATAATATCCATATCGTTAGGAATAACGATAGATTCATGTGTTTAAGCAATTTACCTGTTTTTGTTTCTTTTCTTTTTCTTGTGCAAAAAGACTGTGACTCGCAGTCGTGTAGTGACCAAGACAAGAGCTGGGGTCTCACAGAGTCCTATCTTCCCCCTTGTGAAAGTTGTAAATTTGTATTTGTCAGTTAAAGTCATTTTATTTAGTATTCATTGATTTAGCTTGACATTGCAATAATAGAACTACAGAGGGCGTTTGGTCAAAGATTACTTTGACAGTTCTTAAGTTTTTCTAGTTTGAAGGTCAGAAACTTGTTTGGCGCCACCTGTTGTTGGCTGATTTGGAATGATCATGTTTGCAACATGATTTCTGTTTTGTGAGGAAAATCTGTGGTTTTCTGGAGCATCCTTTATTCATGAGAGCTGTTTCTACAGTACTATGGAGGCACAGAGGTTAGTTAAACCACATATTTGAACATTATGAAAATGAATGTAAAAAAGGTAGTTTTTAAGATGTTTACATTGTATGAAACTTACAGTAGCAGCAGTAATTTGTATTGCAAATGTAGAACATGTGTAAACTGTGTACCCACACATAGGATAGTACAATTACCTTACCAGAGATATCTATTGAACATTTAATATGTCATTACATCTATAATTGATGTTTTGGTTCTGCTTAAAGTTGAAAGAAATAGTCAAGTTAAACGTATGATGCAAAAGAAGACATTCTATGATGAGGAATGTGAGAATATTTGTGTGAATGACAGGTCAAGGTCATGACTTTGTTATTGTGTTCCTTGACTATGATAAAGTCATTTAAGATCGTTAAATATGGTCATATTTTGAGTTGAAACCGTGTTAAATCTGATTAGATATGATAAAGGTGATATAAGTTTAATTGTGTGTTACTTAGCTATGACATTCTATATGAAATTCAAAGAGGTTTGTCAAGTGTCTGACTTATAATTATAAGCTTTACAAGCAAACATGGAAAGGAGTAAGACACTGAATTCAGACAATGCCTTTGATTTAATAGAATGCTATAGCTGCTTTAATATTGTGAAACTTATATTCATGAACACATACTTATTATGCATTCCTGTTATGCTAATTATCATGTACAGTTTTCACGGGGTGAAGGGAAGAAGAACGGAATAAAGCAGTGGAAGGAGTGAAGATAAAAGATTCGTTCATCAAAGACAGAGTGCATTCCCCTTGATGGTTATGACTCTAAAATAAACTGACACTCCCGTAAAAACCTGAGTCGTTGTAATTATTCATCGTTTCGCCTCACAGACAGTCACACCCCTTCTTCTCGTAGGCCTGCGAGCCGGAAGTGAAGGCCCTTTTTCAGGTGCTACACAGCCCCCCCCCCCCCCCCCCCCCCCCAAGATCGAGGTGACATTTCATTGTGTGTTAGTTTGATTTCGTGTTCTCATTTGTTTTAATTTTCACATTTTGTTTGGTTAATTTTTTTGTTTTTGTTTGTTCTGTTTTTGCCTGGCCTTGAATTTTCGGACGTCAGTTGTGCTCCTCAGCTTCCCTAGTTAACAACAAAAAATCATTCCCACAGGGCCCTGTCGTAATTCCCCTCCTCCTGTCATTGGTTATATAGTATTCACTAGGGAATATATCCCATTGAAACCCTTTCTTTTTCACGTGAAAATGCAAATACTTGTTCCGTGAAACAATTCGTTTTAGCGTAGTAGGTCCATGGTTTTATTCATTCCTTGTTGCTTTAGAAGAAAATCATCAGGAGGTTTGAAGAGCCAGGATATTGCATGTTTTCCTTTTATCTTATGACCCAGGAGGTCATGACCTGTTCTGTACCGATGTTGTGTTTAATATTATTTTTAAGCTATTAGATTCCGCTTTGGGGCAAGAAAAAAAAAACACTACGATAGTCCGCCGGAAAACTTTGGGTGCAAAAAAGTTGAATCCCTCTATGCCACACATGATTTTACTGGGCGTTTCAATTAATTAAAAATGAACAAAACAGATGAAAAAAAGACGAAGAACATGAAAGTAAGCCAGAAAGAAAATTAAATAAGTTAAATAATTTGAAAGATAGAAAGAAAGGATTGGAAGTAAAAATGAAAGAGAAAAAAGTTAAGTAATAATAAAGAAAGAGAGAAAAAATAGAGCTTCACTTTTTCAAGTACCCCAACGGTGCCCATTTTACGTATGGAAATCGTTCCATTTTCTTCATAATAAGCGCCTCTTTCCCTTTGTCCCCTTTGTCCCCAGTGTCCCTTTTCACCTAAGATCAGTGTCCCTATCCAAATCTGATAGGTGCCTTGTACTTTGACAAGTGTTCATTTTCCTTTGTAGTAAAGTGCCCCTTTTCATCTCTGATGATAGCCCATGTTTTTGGTATGATAAGTGCCCATTTCCTTTCAAATAAGTGACTTTTGCCTTCTGAATTGTGCCACTTTTTTCTTTATAATAATTGCCCCTTTACCTTCCTAAAAGTACCCCATTTTAATACACCCCTGTTACTTTAATTAACGTCCCTTTTTATTATTAATAATTGCCATATGAAAAGTACAACTTTTTACCGACAATTTCCACTGTTCCTTACCAAGTGTGCCCTTTTGCGGTAATGAATGAAATTAAGATATTGATGCGTGATTTTAGAAGGAGCGAAAAAAAAAACAAATATACAATCAAACAGAAGAATGTCAATAATTGTTTGATTAAATTAAAGGTAAAAGATGGCTCTTTATAATCATAATCATACGAGCAAAAACAAAAACAAAACTTCTTTACTCTTTTAAAAACCTTTCTCAAACTATTCTCAGTTTGCAGGCACAGATTCTAATTTGACATAGCTCTGCCAGTCCCTGCCTGTGTCACATGTAAACGTAATGAAGCAACGCAGAAAGTCATCAGCATAGTCTCACAGTACAGACACTGTTACGCACAGTGACTGACAAGGCTTTGTTCCTGCAAACTTAACTCTTCTTTGCTTGTACGTGTTTCAAGTTCAATGACAAAATAATTTATTACAGCTCCCAAAGCTCTCCTTTAGTGTACGCCAGTTTTATAGCATTGTACTTTTATGCAATAGTATTTCGAATTTAGATTTCTGTTCATTTTATTAGACTTTGATTGTAGTAAAAATGGATCGATAATAATTATTTGTTCACCAAAGTCGTGAAATACCCGTAAGGTTTAAAGACGAGATTTATTTGCCCTTCAAATTATCTCCCCAAATTAAATAGAGTTGTAAAATCAATTTACGACAAAAAAAAGCAAGATGGAAACCACCGGATAAATCAGATCATTCAGTCAGTGCATGTTTCTCTTTAAAAAAAAACATGTAGCGAAATGGTTCATGTAGCTATTTGTCACCTCATGCTTTGCCTACACTACCATGTGCATCAAGTAGGGTTAATGTTAGGGTTGTGGCTATTTTTAGAAACATGCCTCCACTACTGATTAAATAATGCCTACCGAAATAAATACCGTCACTGATGCAGAATCTGATCGATTTAATATTGAATAATCTCCACCACTCCGATCTCCCCGTACTTGCTGCAATCAGAAGATGACGTGACGTGGGCGTACGAATTCGTTGATGTTGAAGGAAGTGTAGATAATGTCGCAGAGAGAAAATATAAAAACCGGCTAGTTTCTGGACTAATGCCATATTAATCCATTATCTGGGGCAATCGATAAACGCGAGCAAAAGTTTATTTTTAACGTTTTAAACGCCCATTTTTTTTTTTTAATGATGAATTTCCCTTACTTCTTTTCCTTGGTATGTTACAAGTTCCTCTTCTACTAACTTATGCCATGGTCACAAGTTAATGGCTATTCATCTCTGCATTGCCGGATCCGGAATTTTCCCCCAAAGGGGGGGGGGGGGTACGAAGCAAACGTTTGCGCAAAACGCATTGCGAGCGCGTAAGAGAGGTCCTTCCTTGGGGATGTGGTGACTCGTGAGCTTGTGAAAGCTCTCGAATTAGAGCACTTCGGCATTGTCAGAACTTTAAAGATAGCCGTCTTGATCGATAGAAACACACACACGCACTCTTTCTCTCATAAGGATAACTTTGTACATCAAATTGTTGTCATGGGGATTCACTTCTGTCCGTACGGCTTGTGTCCAGGGCAGAGCCCTGCCGGGGGGTACCAGGGAACGATGGGTATAATATGCAGTACATGGCTCCCATAACAACAAATTATTTTCGCTTGAACTTCTTATGATAGTCAAGATCTAGTTTGAAGAAAGTCTTTAGTCCTAAACGCATGAAATCAAGTCCGAAATGAGTGAATCATGCAGGGAACATCTAACCCATAGATTACTTGACAAATGCTCTCGTACATAGACGAAATAAATGTATCTGATCGACTTTATACATCCCTCTCTTCATACTCAGTCCTCATCACTATCCTCACTCATAAATAACCTTGAAAGCAATCGTAAATAAAAATAACCAAACAAACAAACAAGAAATAATGTTAGATATGGCCTGTAATTCATTTACTCCAGCTATCAGACAATGAAATAATGTTGGCTTAGTCGAACAGTAGAAAGGAAATATGTTGCAGTAAGTGCGATAAGAAAAAGAAAGGAAACACTAACAAACAAAGAAAAGATAATGAAACATATAATCAGTGGTACGTTACAATAATTCACCTTTTCATAAAATATTTCTTTAATGTCAAGAAGCATAATCTATCCGATCACATTTTATAGATTTCCATGGCAAAGATATTAAAAAAAACTGTGAGATTAAATTTCACTCTTATCTACAGACGCTAAGTTACATGACTAGAATTCCAGAACAACAGTTAAACACAATGACAAAAGTCTGAAACCAATTAAAAGTATCCTTCTTAATTATATCCGAAGTACTCAATAGGGGTCTAGCATCTTATTGACATTGCATTCGCTCGTGGAGAGAAGGCTGAGTTCTGGTAATACAGGGGTAAGACTTTTGGGGTTTTCTCATTCGTTTTAATGTGTTAATTTTGTTTAGCTTTAATAATATCATGGCAACAATTTCATCTGATATGAATCGCTCTGCAAATGCCTTTAATTCTGAAATATTACGAGCAATAGCTGAAAATATTAAACCAAACTTACATGCCACAGTACACGTGAGTGTCCCATATACCCATTTCCGTGAGCACTGAACGTGACTAAAATCGAATCTCTTTTTCCATCATTTTGATGACTCCATTAACCTCAGCGTATACAGCAATTCTCAAATACTTTGTAATCAACCTTTCCAAATTGACTCCAGAAATGTACTTTGAACATGTATTTTAAAGGGCTTGAAGTGCCATACACCCCCCCCCCCAAAAAAAAAAATATATATAATAATAATAATAAAAATGGTTGATTAATATGGCGGGATCTGTGAAGGAGCCTTAACCGTTTAACAATGTGACGGATTTTGTATACTAAACTAGAAAGAGAATCTGAATGTAAACTTCTCCCAAACTGTCAATTTGTCTCTTGCAATAAAGCAAAAACACAAAAGACTGACTAATGGACTGTGGAAAATAGAATTGGTCAAGCATGCTTTACCCCCTGAACGTTACAATAGCCCTACTAGTTTCCAAGGTTTTCAGAATGTTGTCAAAGAATTCAAATTGTAGTCTTAACCATACAGATATATCAAGGAAGCTTCGAATTCAGGGTACAGCCAACTGGGAATTCTAATTTGGCACCACCTTACAAATGAAAGGCGTGTCCCTTCCACAGGGACGGTCGTTCCAAGCCCGGGGGATTTCATCCCCTGCGTTCCTACGCCACAAATGGACGCAGTCCTCAATGTTACCACTGTTGGACGGCTCACCCGGCAACCACCGCTCGAAGTTTAGACCAGATCCATCAGACCAAATGAAAGGTCCGTCTTGTATTGTCTGGTAGGCACCAATCCAAGCACCCTGTCCAGGACAACAACACCAAAGTAATAAAAAAAAAATCATTACAATCAGATCAGAAGAAAGGTTTAGATCAGAAGAAAAGTGAATGTACTATTGTTTATGAACTGCAAGTAATAATGGCTTCTTATACAGTGCGACCCAGAAAAAACGAAACCGAGAATTATCGATGTTTTATCATAACTTAATCACAATTATAATTAATAAATGACACATATTTCTAAAGCTTAGATCCTCTTCTTTCATTTTATGCAACTCATATGATGCATATTTCACGCATGAGTGATTAAAAGCAATTTGAAGGAAGGAAACCAACAAATCATTTGGCGGGCTGTATCTGAATTTCGAAGAAAAATTCACATTTATAGAAAGTTCATTTTCTGCTCTGTCATATGACACCTCAATCAGGAAAAAATAAGCCAGGAAAAAACAAAGGTCTGTTTGTTTAAAGTGATGCTTGCATTTCCATAATTTGATCAAACAAATTCGTTTTCACTGGCTGCCAGCCGTAGCAACAAACAAAAGACTTAAAGGTGAAATTCAAAGAAAATCACAAATATATGAACTAATGCATCACTAGAAACTGGTAAGCTTGGCCATCGTACAAGTTTTAGGTCAACTACATAACGGATGATTTATAAAAATACAAATACAACCACCTCCATAGCAGCTGGGATATACGAGAGATTCGCCAGAAAAATAACGATGTGTTAATTACGTCACAATATGGATCAATACTGCCCAAGCAGACGACATCCCATAAAGAATGAACATAATTGCTAAGCTATTATTTGTCAAATTATGATGAGTTTAGTGCATATAAATGAAATGGCATGTCAAACCATTCAAAAAGGGATATGACCCGATTCCGATAACTTAAATATTTTGCTTGTAAATACACAGGATAGGGGTTAATTAACAATCAAAGAAACCAGACTTTCAAATTTAATTATAACCTTGTCGAATCAAAGTTTCAACTTTGCAATAATGAAAATAAAGTTAGTTTTTAAAATCAATGAATATCTACTTTAACTCCGTCTCGTTGTCGATGAGACATAGACGAAAGGCTTCATGCATGGCTGATTGTCAATGAAACGGAGTTAAGTCTTTTGTCGAATCTGCTTGTTGCTACGGCAGGTAGCCAGTGAAAACGAACTTGTTAAATCAAATTATGGAAATGCAAGCATCACTTTAAACAAACAGAACTTTGTTATTCCTGGCTTATATTTTCCTGATTGAGGTGTCATATGAAAGAGCAGAAAATGTACTTTCTGGAAATGTGAATTTTTCTTCGAAATTCAGATACCGCCCGCTAAATGACTTTTTGGTTTCCTTCCTTCCTTCAAATTGCTTTTAAAGGCAGACTTTACTACTTCAGCCAGAAGGGATTAGACCGCCCAGCGAGCCAGCGAGGTCACTGTGACAGGTGGCTATCTCATTAACTCAGCTCTCATGTAACATAAGAACAAGAGGATCATGGGGGACCAACAGGCACCGATTGGGGAAGTTTTCTATATAGAGGGAGCAAGAAGCTACAAGTATGACAGTGTGCCTTTAATCACTCATGCGTGAAATATGCATCATATGAGTTGCATCAAATGAAAGAAGAGGATCTAAGCTTTATAAATATGTGTCATTTTTTAATTATAATTGTGATTAAGTTATGAAAAAACATAGATAATTCTCGGTGTCGTTTTTTCTGGGTCGCACTGTATAGCGCTCATATCCGTGGCGCCTTGTTACTCGTTGCACTTATACATTATTACCCTGGTTATAGCCAAACCGCCAACGGATGGGTGGAGAGTGGCAAATATAGATTAATTTCTTGTCAAGGACATTAGTGCAGGGCTGGCTGGCTTTAGAACCACTTTCCTTAAAAACTACCTTAGGAACAAAAGATACTGTGATGCTCATGGCACTTATACATTATTACCCTGGTTATAGCCAAGCCGCCAACGTAACCAGGGCTTACTACCCATTGATTACTGGGTGGAGAGTGGCAAATATAGATTAATGACTTGCCAAAGAACATTAGTGCAGGGCTGGCTTTCAAACGCCGTTCCCCGTAATCTATAACATTAGCATGGTGGGACATTGGAAAAGAAAACAATACTCTTGACGGTTCAAATGAATAGAACAATATGCCGTTGTAGTGTCACGAATTTTAATAAATTCTGAGGACGATTTATATTCGCCATTTCACCCTTTCATCTACTCTCCCTTCCCTGCAACTTGTTTCTCTCTTTACCCCTTTCTTTCTTTCTCTCTCTTCTTCTGTCTCTCTTTCTCTCCCCCTCCCCTATCCCCTTCCCCCTTTCCCCTCTCTCTATTTGCTCTTTCTTTCTTTTCCCCCCTAATTCGATGGGGGGGGGGTTACGTGCCCCTTTCCTTCTTACGTTTCATGTGTTCAAATACTACTTGCAAGTTATTTTTCACTGGAATTATCCGTCATTATTAATTAATCATATTAAAAGGCACGTCAAAGTGTTTTCTGCTTTGTCGCTATAAAACAGCCTTTACTTAAAGTGATTTTATGTTATTTATCCCATAAAAAAAAAAATCACATATATACAGTGTGTATATGTATATATATTGCCAGAGAACCCTCGTACTAAAATCTTAAATATTCTACATGTACTAAGTCAGCTCCTATTTGTTTTTCTCTCTCCCCTCTTTCTCTCTGCATTTGTTTCTCTTTCTTTCTCTCTCATTATTTCTCTATACCGCTCTCTTTACACCCTCTCCCCTCTCTCTCTCCCCTCTCTCTCTCTTACTTAAACTCTGTATCATTATATAGCTAATAAACCTAATGTATTTTTCCCCTTTACATGTTACATCGCTACTATATATTATGTTGTTGTTGTTTTGTTTTTTTTTGCATTCATCAGAGGGCGTCCTTGTAAGTTATTGCTCGGAGCCGTGTAAACAAAGATTCTGTATTGTTTTGTTGGGAAAACACAAATAATGTGCATTAGAGTATCACCAAATGAAGCCGAGTTGGCCAATTTGGGTGCTGTACTATCAGGGGACATTTGTACTTGCGCATGCCGACGTCCTCTTCATAAGTTAGGCATACGTTAGGCATACGTTACACATAAGCTAGACACACCTTAAAGATAAAGGTGAGTTCCGGTAATGCGATTGCATTGTGAAAGAAAAGGTGTGGAATGGATCAGAAAAAAATGATCATATAGCATGTAAGTATTGGTGTGTACTGCAAGGTTCTGGAGTAATCAAAATCATCATAAATTTGGCCCAGTCTTGGTAACGTAACAATCACTATACACATAAAGATGTATATGGGACAACACAAATGGTGTCGGGACTAGTACTACCTTGATTTCCTTATCTTTCTATGCTCATCACTCAGCCAGTATACATTTTCTTCCAAAATTGTTTGGCACATGACATTTATTTGTAATCTTTAACATTCAGTGTAAGTTTCGTTAGATTCTGTGAGAATTCAATTTTTTTTTTTTACCAGAACTCAAGTTTATCTTTAAACGGAACTAACCCTTCTATCTAAGCCATACCCAGGAAACATTTTTTGTTAAAAGCAATCCAACCCATGTAATACGTTCATTTGAATGAAAGCATAAAAGCCAGAGAAGCAGAATGGCGAAAGTTGGAAATATATCGGTCCAATAATAACAAAGTTATGAATATATGAAAATATGAGATCACTACAGCTATCCGAATCTCAAATTGTCAATTTTGTCAGTGGATTGTGATGTACCGTGTGAGTCAGTACACAAATTTACATCTAGAAAATTGCTAATTATTTTAAAAATCATCTATGAACAGTATATTGTTATACATCTTATGAAAGAGCGTTCTACCCCAAATCATTTGGTATCATTTTGGTGTGGTATGGGCATTGTTTGCGAGAGTGCAAAAATCGACTGGCGCCAAAGTGATGCCTACAGTATGTGATATGTTGAGATTAAAGTGAGAGAATGAATTTAATGTATCAAATGAGATTAATTGCATATGCTTTTTGCAGAAGCAAAGTCACACACACACACACACGCACGCACCCACGCGCGCACAAATGTTCGTTGATATGTGATATTCGATATTTGATATGTGTGGCATGATTAATTTTGTTTGGGATGTTATTTGGATCTGCAATGACCGATTAAATACCCAAATCCCATTTTTTAATTCAAACATCACATAAGCAACTTTAGCGCAAGTCGATTTTCGCACTCTCGCAAACAATGTCTCCTGTTCATCCAAGCGTGAACACATACCACACAAAAATGATACCAAAATGATTCGGGATAAAACACTCTTTCATAAGGTGAATAATAATTTACTGTTCATAGATGATTTTTAAAATAATTAGCAATTTTATAGGTGTAGGCTTAAACTTTGTTTGACTCACACGGTAGTGACGGATAAGTCTTTCATTTGTTGTGTACAAACGTATCACTGATTTCTGTTTTTCACCCAAGTGCCTTCACCCTTTGGGCACTAGTCAAAATATATTATGGAGAGTACATTATTTAAAGGTCCTCTAAAAAGAAAAGATCATCCCAAGTCATACATTTTTCAAAAATTGAAATTTCAGTCATTTTGTATGTTTGCACAAGAGGGAAAGTTGTCCGCTAGTACATCACATAGACACTAAATACCGATTCAGCCAATTTGTATAACCCACTCCGATAGTGATTGTAAATTTTAAAATTCATAACTGTCTCAAGTTTTGTCCGATTTCTTTCAAACTTCAACCAGTGTGCTTCTCTGATTATCGTGATTTCTTCTAGAGCAGTTTGCTACCAAGGTTAGATTTCCTATTAATTAACAGTCTAAGCTAAAGTAGGTCATCCATATTTACATAATCCGTTGTAAAGTCTGCAGAAGAGCGGAAAAGTTCGTAAGCGAAGGCGTTCTCCTGTTCCGTGTGGATGGATACTAAATCAGCCCGTCCGTTGAAGGAGAAGTGATCCCTGCAGCGATCCCGAGCCTCTTCCCAAGTGACCCGCTCCCCGAAGTAACGGTAGCAGTTCCCGTTAAATGAAAGCCAGAACTGGGGGCATGGACGATACACATCTGCACCTAAGCCGTGAAATGCCACGGCTAGAAGGACCATTGATGCGAGCAGAAGCTTCATGTTGATTACTGGAGAGTCAAAGAAGAAGAGTGAGAAACTATTACAAATTAGCGACTTCAATATCGTATCAGGACAATTACCCCCTGGGCAATCACCCCCCGGAGAATTACCCCCCGGAAAACTACCCCCGTAGGATGATTACCCCCCGGAAAATTACCCCCCGGAGAATTACCCCCCGAGGACAATTACCCCCCAAGGACAATTACCCCCCGGAAAACTACCCCCCGGAGAATTACCCCCCGAGGACAACTACCCCCCCCCCCCGTGGACAATTACCCCCCGAGGACAATTACCCCCCGAGGACAACTACCCCCGAGGACAATTACCCCCCGAGGACAACTACCCCCGAGGACAATTACCCCCCATGGACACTTCTGGGTATGGTTGATCAGTGGTTAGAGCGCCCGCCTCATGAACGGGAGGTCGTGGGTTCGAACCCCGGCCGAGTCATACCAAAGACTTATAACAATGGGTCCTTCTGCCTTCTAGCTAGGCGCTCTGCATATTTGATTGGAGAAGGGTAGTATAATAACATATTATATTATGCAGGGCCCGCTGGAAGAGCAGTTTCATAACTGAAGTGGCTACCCTGGGTCAATAAAACGTTATTATTATTATTATTATTACCCTCGAGGACAACTATCCCCCAGGAACCCTACCCTCGAGGACAACTACCCCCCCCCCCCCCCGAGGACAATAACCCCCGGAGGACAACTACCCCCCCCCCCCCCATGACAATCACACTCGAGGAATTTATAACACTGTGACGTATAACGCAAGCTTCTCTCCAAATTGCTATTTACAGAAAATTGCATAAACCTTCATTTTCTTGGTTATTCAGTCTTTTCAAATTATTCAATTCGATATGGGGGGTGGAGGTTGCCCAATTCCCCTGTAGTTTTGCTACCGAGTCAAGAACAGAAATTACATTTCTTAGAAACTGAACAATACATTGCGAACAGATGAGTACGCGTTACAGCCTCTCTCACCATCTATGGCACAACTAAGAAATTAGGATGTAAGATTTCCTTCATGCATCCTCTGTAACTTTTTCATCAGCTGATCGTGTATTTGTCTTTGTATGTATAATGGGCCCTCATCCATGCCATGATCCATAATTAAGGTTTTCTTCACGTTATCTATTTATTTCTGTTGTCATGCTGAACTTGCTGAAGTATAATATGTTTTCGTGTACGTTGAATTATTTTGAAATAGAAATTGCCTTCAAGTTATATGTACGGTGCCATGTCAAAAGAAAATAAATATCCGCTCTCTGGTAATTCATCTCATTCGATTTTGTAACTCAGCACAGCGTTTTTCAACCGGGGTGCCGCAAGAGAACGATTTGGAAAACGTTGATTTTGTATAAAAAAAATCAAATACCAGAAACGGTTAAAATATATAATTACATGAGTAAATAACATTTTGAAGATACTAAAGTGTCTTCCTTCCTCGCTCGCTGACAATATTTTGACAGAAAGGCAAATAAGGGCAACGAGAGGCCCGAATATCCTCATAGTCGTGTATCAAGGTCATGACCGAATATATCACTTTTTATTTATGTACATTCGGCGGCAAGGTGTTAGTACTTTAAATAGTTTCTAGTGTGTGGATTACAAACTACTTTTTTACCAGTTTGAAAATGTCTTCTCCTTTTTATTCTTAAATGTGCCCATAGCACTTGACGAGAACCAGAGCAAAATTAATAGTCTGTAAAGACTTTGGGATTTGGGAGAAAATTTTCATTTCTTAAGAGGGTACCGTGACTAACAAAAAGTTAAAATAACGCTGCTCCAGAGAAATGTATTTCTATGCATTTTGAAAAGCGCTGGATAATTACCTAAAACTTACATCCTCGTGGAAATTAGCAACCGCACTGGTGTTGCATAAATTATAATAAAAGGGAAATGTGTAGTAATGAGGAAGAATATGGGTTCATGCAGGGGATCTTATGGGCTCGTAGCCATCTCTTAATGTGTCAGATCGTCTTTTGCTATTGAATCCTGATTGTCCACGGGGGTAGTTGTCCTCGGGGGGTAATTGTCATCGGGGGGAATTGTCCTCGGGGGTAATTATTTTCGAGGGGGTAATTGTCCTCGGAGGGTAATTGTCCTCGGTGGTAATTGTCATCGGGGGTAGTTGTCATCGGGGGGTAATTGTCCTAGGGGGTAATTGTCCTCGGGGGGTAATTGTCCTCGGGGGGGTAATTGTCCTCGGGGGGTAGTTGTCCTCGGGGGGTAATTGTCCTAGGGGGGTAATTGTCCGGGGGGTAATTTTCCGGGGGGTAATTGTCCTTTGGGGGTAGTTGTCCTCGGGGGGTGATTCTCCGGGGGGTAATTTTCCAGGGGGTAATTGTCCTTTGGGGGTAGTTTTCCGGGGGGTAATTTTCCGGGGGGTTATTGCCCAGGGGGTGATTGTCCTAGAACCCTTCAATATACACCCAAGAATTACTAATCATGTATGTTTAATCTTAAGTGCACTCAAAGTACGCCCCCCCCCCCCCCCCGCCAAAAAAAAAAGGTGTAATTCTTGTTTGTACAACCTCCTCACCATGAATTTTGAACCCAAACAAAACTTTGTCGGATGAAGATTAATTCATCAATATGTAATTGGAGATTCAGACGAGTTAAGATGTCGCCGAGTCGCATTTCGTCCAACTTAAAACTGCTTCACATTTGGCAGTGATACGCATGTACAGTTTAAAAAAGAAGATTCCTTTCGGATTTAGTCATAAAGTGCGACTGATGCAGCTTTTCAATGGACTTGTTAACACATTTATGCATACATTTGTTAAACAAAAGTTTATCTTAAAAACTGAAAAGCAGTTCCCGTTAAATGAAAGCCAGAACTGGGGGCATGAACGATACACATTGGCATCTAAGCCGTGAAATGCTACGGCTAGAAGGACCATTGATGCGAGCAGAAGCTTCATGTTGATAACTGACGAGTCAAAGAAGAAGAGTGAGAAACGATTCCAAATTAACGACTTTAAGTTTTACCCAAGAACCACTAATCATTTATGTTCTATCTGGCAAACAATAAGTGTACTTATAGAACGTTAGCCCCTCCCACCCCTACGGAGGTATTGCATTTGCAATGCCATTAGGCAATTTTCGTAATGTAACCAAATTTAATGCAAACGTCTTTGTGAAGTGCCTCGATACAAAATATTTCTTTCACCTGATAAGGATAATAGTATTTCAATAGACAGAATCCAAACTGCATACATTAGTTGTTGCCAGTTCGACAAACATTTCGCAAGCTCATTGCGGACAGAGAATCTGCGGCTCGTGTGCAAAATTGAGAAGCTACTATAGTAACAGCAGGGTGATCGCTGAGGTACTGAAATCCATAACGGGTTTTGGCCAAATCTACGGGCGTTCTCAATGACGCCCCAAGTGAATAAACAGCCAATCAGCGTTGACATCTGAAAAATCGCGCCGACCAATATTTCGCTTAGTGGGGGGTAGGGAGCGCTAAAATTTGTTTTCAATTTGAAAAAAGTGCCAACTAATATTTCGGGGGGGGGGGTAGAAAGCACCTTGGCCAGCGCAAGGGGGGATTTAAACCTCCTAACCCCCTAGATCCGCCCCTGACACAAATGACTCTTCGGTGAGTTTTGTTTCTTCCGATAATTGTTTCTGAACAATAACAACATGAATATGGATATAACATGAATTATTTTAAAACTTGATGATAAATTATTGTTGAAATTTGATAAAAAGCCGTTTTGTGGCTTGGTCGAGACAAGTACGTTGTGCTAGTCGTGTAGTCCCGTCTGTACTGTATTGCGTGGAAGGGAACAGGCCATTTTCGTAATGTAATCAAATTTAATACATACGTCTTTGTGAAGTTCCTCAATACAAATTATTTCATTCACCTGTCTAGGATTCGCAATAGTCAGAATGCAAACTGCATGTATTAAGTGTGGCAACAACTAATGTATGCAGAATGGATTCTGTCTATTTAAATACTATTATTATTATCAGGTGAATGAAATAGTTTGTATCGAGGCACTTGATTCACTTGGGGCGTCATTGAGAACGCCCGTGGATTTGGCCAAAACCCGTTCTAGATTTCAGGGCCTCAGCGGTCATCCAACTGTTACTATAGTATCTTCTCGATTTTGCACACGAACCGCAGATTCTAATTCCGCAATGAGTTTGCAAAAATTGCCTATTGTTGGGGGTACCACCTCCTCGCCGGGAATTTTGGACCCAGACCTCAAACCACCTAGCAATGTAATAGCCAATCCTTTAATATCTGCAGACTCATAATGAAAAAGAGAAGTGTCGTTTTTCTCAGATAAATAACATCTTAATTACCAAAGGCATTTTTCTTCTTTTCCGCGAAAGAAATTCGGGGACTTCTTCCTAGTCCCCGGCAAGAACATTCCTTGTCCACCGCTGAATATTCTAGACAAGTTAAGATTCTTTGCAAGAGATTGAAATGCCACAATAGTGTAACCCAGGTTATGACCAATGATGATCAAACATAGAAATCTTGTTCAGATTAGCTTGTCATGATTTGGATATTTTCTTGTCATGTTCGCGCAGTGTAATTGCCCGAGCTTGTTTTGTTGAAAGCCTCTGCGATCGTGTTAATAAATGCAAAGATACTTTCGATTAGTACCTTTAATCTATTAATCATCTCTTCTGCTCTCCCCAAGCCGAGAGAGAGTAAAAGCAAAAGGGAAAAAAGAATCCAATTACTTATTTTTACTGGTTTTATTGATACCCCCTTCCACTTTCCATTCTTTTCCTTTCTTATTCTATTCTTCTTGTTGTTCTTATATATTGTATTAATATGAGCGTATCCAACCATGGTATATACTTTTAAAAAGTCCGCCGTCTTCCCTGTATTAAAACTGATACCATGTTAAATTGCTTATGCGAATGGGTATGGTGATAAACTTATTCATTTTGTTGATATGGAAACAGAAAAGGGAGAAAATAAATTTTACTTTGAATTGAATTGAATTGAATTGAATTGAATAATTAAAGAATCGTATTAGTACTTACAAATTAGTCAATACTTACGTTTAGTTTGCCTTTGTGGACTTAATTTCGGCTGCTGAAAGAACTGATGAACGTCAGTGATTATCGATGTGATGCAGTCCTCCTCATTACAGCCATATTTATTGACAAACTCATCCGGACCTAGCTGACATGATCTACTCCTTAGATCCCTCAAGATTTGAAAAATACCAGCAAAAGGCTGCTTATTTTCCTCTCAAATAAGGACAGGAGGCTACCAATGACCGCGAATATCCGTGAATTACGAGAAACACAGAGAATTTCTGATTATCAACCTCTTATTTTGTTGAAAGTTGTGTTGGTATTGGGCGTCAATCTAGACAGTATTATACTAGAGATCTACTCAACGATGCCATCGCGTCTAGGTCTAGTCATCAATACATCTCTTAAGAGTTGAAAATATACCAGTAAAAGACGTGGTGTGTCCGTGAATGATCATGTACTATGTTCTTTCAAGGCTGCCATGAAGCATAAATTATTATCAGCATACAAATCATAATCTAATAAGCGCTCCAAAGCCGGCACTAGCACACACACTTGCACATACATGTACATAAACAAGAACATAAATAACACTTTTCCTTTTAAAAGAAATACGCTTATAATATAAACATTTAAACTTAATGGAATTTATTTTATACCTTCTGAAAGATTGAATATCTTCATTATGCGGCCGTTATGATTAATCAATTTCTGATTATAAGATTGGTCGCCCTGTTTGGCCCGTGTATAGGTACCTTTTCTGAGGCCGCTATCACGTTCAAGCTCTCGCTTTTATAAACTATATAATTTTTAAAGTATGATTATCTAATTGATTAATATTATGATATGATTATAATGGTTTTTGTATCTTTTGTTAATAATGTATGTAACTAGTTTGTATAAATAATTCTTATTAGGCCTATGTTGAACAAAACAGAAATAACATCAAACAAACAAATAAACTGCACAATGGGGACATTTTGATCACCAACGTATGTATGGTTGAAAGTTGGAAGCTGAAAAAAGACGGCAAGATTGACATACATGATAGAGGGGTTTTCGTTTTATGGAGCATTTTTGTGGCGAAAGGTAGGAGTTCAAATTTGTATAGTAGGTTTAAGCTATTCTTATATGTTCCTGTCGGTGTTAAACATTTTTCATTACAAACAGTACAAACATATTTCCCATGTGTGTTTTCTTCAATCATTCCGCCGAGACAGCATTCCTTGAACATCTATTTATTAACCAAAGCAAACAAAGCTTGATCATTTTAAGATCTCAGACGAACGCTTCTCAAAACTCTTCTCATATTATCTTTAGTTTGCAGGCACAGATTCTAGTTTAACACTTAAACACAAATTATCAAGCCTTGTACAGAGCCTAGCTCTGCCAGTCCCTGGCTGTGCCATATGTAAAGTACAGAGGCAATGCAGTGCAACGTCAGCATAGTGTCACAGTGAATTAGTGAATTGAGCGGAAAAGTCAGAGAAACAAAATGGCGAAACTTTGAACTAAATCAGACCAGTGCTGTTATGATATTTTGAAAAAAGAGATCGTTACACATTATGTGGATCTCAAATTGGCAATTTTGTCAGCGGATAACAGATAACTCTTTCATTTGTCGTGTACAAAAATATCACTAATTTATGTTTCTTCTCTCAAGTGCCTTCACCCTGGGGGCACTTCTCAAATATGTGATGGAGATTATTGTACAGGTCCTATAAAAATGAAAGATCATCCCAAGTTATACATTTTTCGAAAATTTGCGTTTTAGTCATTTTGTGTGTTGGAACAAATGGTAAAGTTGTCCGCCAGCAAATCACAAAGACCAATCGGCCAAAATACCTACATTTGTCATCTTTATCTTTTCTTGAAGGTTTAATTATTTAAATCATTAATATTATAATACGATTACATGTCTTCTTTTTTTGGTGAAACCGTTTCTTACGGTTTGACCTAACGCCTGACTACTCTTTGATACGGTTTGGAATGGCGAATGGACACCCAGTTGCCATGAAGGCGTTGCTTTCGCATGCATATGGTTAGGCCTAGAAATGCCCAATTGGATGAGACGCATCCTGTGTATGCATATTTATGAGCATTATATATTCTCCGTTCCGGGAAGCGTGATTTTTTCCCACTTGAGCTCCGGAACCCAGTATGAACTCATGTGCATAACGCCAATCAGAGCTCATCTTGTCAATAACAAGCTTAATGCGTGCTAAAGATGTGAAATTCGAAACGGTGCAAAGCTTCACACACGTACACACAGCGCCTTGCCTGTATCAGCATGCATAGGCATAGACTTGCAAATGTTTCATTTCTGCTCTAGCATCTCTACCTTTAGCAAATTGATTACAGATCCACAAATATCAGCTTATCAAATTGCTGTGAAAAACTGTTACTAAGAACTAAGTTGAAATTACTCTAGCAATCAAGGATGGACCTTTCTCGTCATCGAAGCCACTATATATTTATAGGGACTCATTTCTAAAGATTTTATGGTTGAGAATTTATTATAGATCAAGACTATATACACCTCTAAAAGGCTCTAATAATATCAGCTTTATTTTTTACTTCTTTTTTTTTTGCAGGAATTCTTACCTGAGAACATCACAGCAGTTTCTTAAGGTGATATTATTAGAGCCTTTTAGAGTTGTAGATCTATAATAAATTTCTCAACCATAATTTTTTTAGAAATTAGTCCCTATATATGGTGGCTTCGATTACGATAGGCCTATCATTAATTGCTAGAATAATTTAAATTTTGATCTAGCGCTAAGTAATAATTTTACACGGCCTTTTAGAGGTGTATAGATCTATGATAAATTCTCAACCGTAAAATCTTTAGAAATGGTAGAGATGGTAGAGCAGAAATGAAACATTTGCAAGCAAAACAACTCGTATTGCATCACGTGCATAAAATATATCATACTAGATCGAATCTTTATATTCGATCCAACTTGGATCTTGTTACCTGACGTACATGATTATAATAATACAAGAAATAGCCCATTCAACTTTAACTTACCAGAAGGAGTAGGAAGTATTGGAAATTCGTTTTATTACAATGCCATAAAACATTGGAATTCCCTTCCCAATTGTGTACAGGAAATAGAAAACTACGCTCATTTTAAGAGGAAATTAAAGGAATACCTCATACTTGCCAGTCAAAGAAGAGAAGTGAATGACATGTTATATGATTGAAATTTGTATTGTTCTGCCGGTTCATACTTTTTCATTTTGTATATATTATGTTTTCGTACGTTATAGAACTTCTACAAATTCATCATTATTTTCCTCTTCTTCCTCCTCCTCTTTCTTCTTCTCCTTCTTCTTTTTCTTCTTGTACTTATTATCGTTTCTATCATCAGTTCAATGTTCTTATTATTATTATCTTTAATAAGTAATTCTTTTATTTTCTTATCTGTCTGTAAATATTACTATTTTAACTTATTAATTTATACATGTCTGTAAGGGATCCCACTGGAAATAAGCTCTCGAGCTTTCGTGGGTTATCCTGTTTAAGCTGACTTATTTCTGATCTGTTATTTTTGTATATTGTTGTATGTTGGAAACTTGTCGAATAAAAGTCAATCAATTAGACGGGAGTTACTGTTACCTTGTTAGGCGTTCAACAATAAGGGATAGAGCAACGTCGATCTGGCGCTGCTCAGTGGCTGCCGGGCTCACCATCAATTGGGCAAAAAGAATTTCCATTTTTGGTTTAACTTAATCAAATTTGGAGTGGACTTTAAAAGATTAGTAGTGTTATTATTATTATGCACGCACACCTTGCATGCTGATATAGGCAAGGCGCTGCGTGGACGTGTGTGAAGCCTCTGATTGGCTGTATGCAAATGAGTTCATACTGGGGTCGGAAGCTCAAGTGGGGAAAAAAATACGCTTCCGGGAAGCAAAAGGCGGCTTGTTGTGCATATTTTTGATTCCCGCGCTGTGTTGCGTAAAAACAAAATTCTCAGCTATTATCATTGGTTTGCGACAACGCAACAATCGACAGAGTCATGCATATTCATACGGTTGCAGTACGAGGCTGCATGCGTGCCAAACAATGTTGTCTACAAGGTAGTAGAAAATTCCTTTTGAGGTAGAAGCAACGCCGAATGCTTTCCCTCTCTTCCGTAAAATACATTGTTCACCATTATTAGATTATGAACATGAAAATAACATATCGAACATGTCAAAGAAATCAAACTGAACAAAATAAATAACCGTAATATGATGTTGTCATTATTTTATGTAATTTCACATTTTTCTCAATTTTCCCCTTTTTGAATGAAATAAAACAACAATAAATAGTCTCTAATATAACTTTACTGGTATTGTAGTTGTAAACTTGAATGTGTTGAAATCAGTATCAGTGTCTAGTGTTCCTCTATCTGCCAATATCTACTTATCATGTCTATAAATTATCTATTGATATATTTTAATGATTTTTCAAGAAAACAAAGAGTATCCAATATCGAGCGTGTGTTTCCTAGGCTGTAGATTTCATGCATCTTATCGAAGTGAAAATATATTCGAAAGATCACAAAAAATTGATGTTGGAAAAATTCTGATAATAAAATCATTCAACAAGAATGAAAATAAAGCTAGCTAGGAAAATAACTTATCATGCAATGAGGGATATACTCGATAATGTTCTTTCAAAATATCCAAAAGAATTTCATACTATTTTGTTTTCTAAAATCCATCTTTACATGCTAGACTTCCTCATCCAAAGGAACTTTGTTATCATTATTACTATTCATTTTTTTCCATTACTATATCTGAACAAATTTGCCTATGAATGAAAGCAACTCCCAATAATAAAATAATACTATATCTCAATTTTTTTTAATTATTCGTCGAATATTATTGTGCTGTTATAGTTTTAAACTGATCGTTAAGTGAAACATGTGGAAGAAGATTCTTGAACAAAACAAAATTGAGCAGTGCGGCGTCTTGTTACCTCTTCATAATGGTCGTATTAATTGTATTTTTAAATGGATGCGTTTTAAAGAATTCTTTCTGATGACATTTACATGGATTTATATCATGATTATTTATATGTTTTCATGTATACATTGGTAAGAGTATGCCATAGGCAAGAAACATCTAAAGAGTTTCGTCGCAAAATGCAATACATTGTATCTCCATTTTTGCGCTTAACTCGTTTTGTGATGAAACTCTTCATTTCTTCTTTTAGTTTTAATTTACAACATTATGTTTCAATAATACTTTCCCGATGCGCACGCGCTTGGAATTACAAGTCAAGTTGCTGAACATCATGAAATAATACCTACTTGAGGGTTAAACATCCTGGTAATTGATACTCTCTGATAGCTCCCAATTATCTTGATCTTTGCGATGCTGGTATAAACTAGATGGATGTTCGACTACACGCAGTTGATAATGATGCCTCCGCCATAGAGCGATTTTAGAAACCAAAACAGAAGCTACTTTAAAAATTCAAGTTTGATTGTAGTCCATTTGATACAGGTTCTAAGAATATCGTGATAAAAGTTATTTTTTATATTTAATTTCATTTATTTCCATTTCCATATCTAACATAATAAAAAAGAACATGGAATTGCATTGTACATAGTAAACAGTGTACAACGGGCATATAAAATAGGTTGGTCGTGGAGGGGACTGCTGAAAAGCTGGGCTTGCAGATTGCAGTCCCCTATATCTTATAATTGCAAAAATAGTATATCAATAATAAGGGAACACACAAATACATAAACACAATAGACATAACATAGAAGGAGTGAAAGGGACAGGGAAAGAAGGGAGACAAGGAACGAGAGAGGGCAGGACTCTTTCCTATAACACACACAACACAACACGGACCGACTGGAATACGGGTGGCCAGTACAAAATGAATAAAAATATTAAAAAAGTATTTTATTGAGTGAAATGTATTTAATGAGGGAGAGCTGACGCTTTATAATCACGCAGAAAAGATTTTTTTTTTAATTTGGATTTAAAAGAATTTAAACTGGGGACGTTCTTGATGCTTACATCGAGAACGATCCATGGCTTTGGGTCTGCGTAAGTGAATATGGATTTAGCAAGTACAGCTCTAGTTAATGGCAGATATAATTCGTCAGATTGGCGCGTGGGGTATTGTGTATAGTTTTATTTTGATGAATATTAAATTGAAGACTGAGGGTAGCGTATTATTTTTTATCTGGTACATAAACTGACCGAGGCTATAACGATATAAATCATTTATCTTCAACACATTATTTTTAACAAACAAAACATCAGTATGGGATCTCCAGGAAGTGTTACAAATAACACGCATAGCTTTTTTTTTTTTGTAGAAGTAGTATTCTATGAAGATAGGTATCGTGTGTATTACCTCAAACAATAATACCATAATTTAATAATAATAATAATACCAAAATTATTGTCGAGTAAAGCATTAGCAGGGAGGAGGTTGGCAGAAAAAACTTAACCTTATTTACAATCCCTATATTGCGAGAAATTGTTCAGCAAATGCTATCAATATGAAATTTCGATGAGAGTTTATCGTCTATTATCAGACCTAAAAATGTAATTGAAGTGACGGCTTCTATGTCAGTATTATCTAGTTTATCATTATGTGGTAAGTTACCTATAGAATTGCTGAAGAGCATACATTTGATTTTTTGTAAATTTAATAAGTTCTTAGCTCTTATCCATTGTAACAGTTTATCTAATTCATTATTTAGTGCATTGACCATAATATCAAGATCTGCATGTGAGAGGAGCACATTCGAATCATCTGCAATATAAGAGGAAGGAAAGGATATTAGAGGAATTTGGATATCATTTATATAGGTAATAATTAAAAGTGGGCCCAGTAGACTGCCCTGTGGAACACCACAATCTACATCTTGCATAGAAGAACATTGGTCGTTCATATTGCTCCGGTTGTCTCATTTTCTGATTAGTATTCATATTTCATGCTAAAAATATGAAATTTGATTTTTTTGATTATTTTTTTTTTCATCGCCAGGTGCTGATGACCAACTTGTTTCATGCTAATTTTAGATTTGCTGACACATTGAATAACACATTACTTTATTATAAGTATAACATTACTAAAGCATCAAATTTGTAGAAAAAATACGTTCCCCACAATTAAACACTGATGACCTGCTGTTGCAAATTTAGAAGGACCTTGAAAAAAAAAATCCCTTTTTGTTTTCAGCACTGAGACATTTCATTTTCAAATTGACACAAATGTCTATTATCAAGAAATAATCATATCTGATTCCAAATCAGTTTATTGTACAACTGCTGTGCTATGAAATATGACTTTCCCTAAATTTGTTTACTTGTATTGCAATTTGAGTCATACTTTAAAAAATCATTACTGCATACCTGTAACATATGAGGGGCTCATTTTAAGATTTCCTATAGGAAAATAATGTTTACTATGATGCAAAAAATAGATCGAATTCCTTAATACTCTTGTTTGAAGTAGGCATACTATGAAATATTAATTATTATTTCACATGACAATTTTGTCAAAAGATACTTTAAACTTGTTAAAACATTTATGACATTTGATAGTACAGGTGTAATCGAAGTATACATGTTTTTCCCAACTGGCAACTACAAATATGCTATCTGTGGAAAACAAAATTATTTCAAACACTTGAACGATGCATATTTATATCATAATCATGCAGAAATACGAAAAATGGAAATGTAACTGTATACAAAGAAGTTGTTTCTATTACAGAAGGCTGCCGCTCATTACATTTATAACTCGCTAACGCTTGTAAGCGTCCGTTATGTAAGGAAACAACAATGCATCTATCACAGTAATAGAAATCAAAATTTCAACAATACAAATAAGGGGTAGCACTGTTTCTAAAGCAAAGGCTGCCGCTCGTCACATAACTAACTCGCGAATGATTGTAAACGTCCGTTATGTAAGGAAACAACAATGAATCTATCACAGTTATAGAAATCAACATTTCAAAAATACAAATAAGGGGTTGGGATGTTTCCACATTACATGTAGGTTAAAGACAAGATTTATTTGCCCTTCGAAGTCCAAGGGAAAGACTGGAGGTTTCACAACTGCGACGTTGTATCTCCCTAAGTTTATATGGCGCCATCTCGTGGTAGAATCAATTTATAATTAAAAAAAGCAAGATGGAAACCACCGGATAAATAGATCTTTAATTCCAGAGGCGGTGCTCCGGGGGAGGAAGAGGGGGGGGGGCACAATACCCCTGCCTATTACTTTGTAAATGTGCCCCCTTTCCTTTGACAAGTTTCCTTTTCCCTCTGCAATAAGTGTCCATATTCTATTCTTATAAGTGCCCTTTTTAATCTCTAGTAAGTGCCCCTTTTCAGGTACGAGAGGTGGCCCTGTTCACCCCTGATTATTGCCTTATTCAAATCTCAGAGGTGCCTCTGTTACTTTGAAAAATGTCCCTTTTCATTCTCATAAATACCCATTTTCATCTCTGGTAAAAGACCGTTTTCAGGTACAAGAAGTTACTCCTTTTCACTTTAGATAAGTGCCCCCTTCACCTTCGATGATTGTCCCAATATAAATCTGAAAAATGCTCGTTTTTCTTTAAAAAGTGCCCCTTTCCCTCCTGATAAGTGCTCTTTTCATCTTTGATGAGTTTCCCTTTTCAACTCTAATAAATGCCCCTTTTGTTTTGACACGTGACCCTTTCCATTCTAATGAATGCTCTTTTCCCTTTATTATAAGAGCCGCTTCCCCCTTTTTCATAAAAGCCCCTTTTCACCTCTGATAAATGCCCCTATCGAAATCTGATCGATGCACATTTTCCTTCATTATAGGTGCCCCTTTTTCATTCTCATAAGTGCCCCTTTTCATATCTGGTCAGTGCCCCTATTTTGAGGTGCGATATGTACTCCTTTTTACCTTTGATAATTTCCCTTTTAACAATGATACGTGCCTCTTTTCCTTTCTAATAAGGGACCTATACCCTTTTCACAATTGCCCCTTTTCACCTCTGATAAATGCCCATATCAAACTCTGACAGGTGCCTTTTTCCGTCGACAAATGCCCATTTGCCTTTCTCATGGTGCCCTTTTTCATCTCTGGTCAGTGCCTCTTTTCGGGTGTAAGAAGTGCCACATTGTCACCTCTAAAAATTTCCCTTTCTATTTTGACACGTGCACCTTCTAATAATTGTCTCCATCCCTTTCGATACGTGTCTCCTTTTCCTTTCATCACTACACGTGCCCCTAATTTAAAGCAACCAAGAACAATTTCCACCAAATGTCGCTCGCTATGCTCGCTCGCATTTATAGATGATATGATTATGTTACTTATCAAAGGTTTTTTCAGTCGTCCGTTATGACAATTTGCTGATAACCCAATCAGGATTGGGGTTTTTCCTGTACATAAGATGTAGGTCGCTCCGCCGCCCTTGATTCAGTCAGTATTAGCTGCATGTATCTATTTTTTTTTAAATAGCCACTAGCGTAATGCAGTTACGGCAGCTATTTGTCAACTCATGCTTTGCATACACTACCGAGTGCTAGGGTTGTTGCTATTTTTAGATACATGCCTCAACTACTGATTAAATAATACCTACCGAAAAAAATACTGTCACCGATGCCATATTAGTCAAGTATCTCATCGATTTAATATTGAATAATCTCCACCCCGTATTTGATGCTGCAAGCGTACGAGTTTGTTGATAATGCCATCTTCGGCGGCTTGAAGGAAGTGTAGGGAATATTGTAGATATAAAATATAAAAATCGGCGAGTTTCTGGACTAATGCCAGGCGCGTACGCAGGGGGGGGGGGGGGGGGGGGGGGGGGGGGGGGGGGCTTTGGGGGGTCGAACCACCCCCCCCCCCCCTTTGGTATTTTTATGTGTGTATTTTTCCGGAAAACCCCCCTAAACCCCCCCCCCTCCCCTTTGGGTATTTTTTTTTTTTTTTTAATTATTAAAAAAAGACAAACAAAAATCATGCCCATGGTTGACCTAAAAAAGGTGACCTTACCCCCCCCCCCCCTCCCAACGAAGAAAAATGTCAATTTTAAAATTTCGAGACCAAAAAAAAAAGAAAAGTGTACACCCCCCCCCCCCCCCCCCCCCCCTCTTTTTAAGCGGCTGGCTGAGTCGTTGCGAAATTTTCGGCCCGATTTCAAAATGTTAAACCCCCCCCCCCCCCTCTTTAAAAAAATCCTGCGTACGCCACTGACTAATGCCATATTAATCCATTATCTGGGGCAATCATTAAAGGTACTATGTCCCATTTGCAGGCAAAAAAAATGAAAAAGTTAAATTCCAACTGCATTTGAAAGATAATACTAATTTAGAACTTCCCTAAATAGGGTGGGGCTTGAAAACATCTTCAAGTGGGAAAATTACGACAATTAGTTGTCAAATCGACTTTAGGGCTATAGAGCCAAAAAGTAATAGTCTTGATTTTCAGACAATTGTATCGAATGGTCATATGTTTTATGCTACACAAAGATTCAATCAGTTTAATCTTGGACATCACAAGAGGTGGGTTATTGATGTAGACAAATGCTCATGTACCCTTTACAACTCTTTTCATGTATGTTATTACCAAAGAAGAAAAAAGCCAGTCAGTCACTCAATAGTGTCTGACAGTGAAGTCTAGCAAGTAAACGGGTTTCCTTGCATAATTTGAATATGAGGACACTGCTAACGTTTAAATTTCACAGATAGGACATAGATGACCTATTCATAATTCCTGCAAAGTTCTACAGCATTTGAGGTTGGCTGCAAAAGGGACATAGTACCTTTAATAAGGGGTATCTCACGAACGCTTACAAACGTTACGATTTATGGGGTTTAAGATTTTAAAAACTTCAGCGACACCGTCTTACAACGGCTTGAAAAGGCCTACGACTGTTTTGCGACAATGAAAACTTTTTGCGAACCCTGGCGGAAACCTCAAATTCGGTACGTTTGCAAGCATTCGCCGCTTAGTGAGATACCTCCTGTACGCCTGCAAAGTTTTTTGTAATGTTTATCTGGCATGTTCAGATTTGCCAACCAAGTAATTTAATACTCGCAGGAATAAGCACAAACGTGCTTTCTTGCTAGCAGTCGCTCAACAAGACTAGGAATAGCTTATTATTCCTATTGAATTTTACCCCCCCCCCCCCCCAAAAAAGGAACAAATTCACTATTTTTAACAAACGCTTGCCAGATTGGTAAACGGTCATTTTTTTTAAAGGATGAATTTTCCTTCCTACTTTTCTTTCGTAAGTGCAATTTCCTATTTTACTAACTTATGTTATGGTCAAAAGATAATGGCTATTTACCTCTGCAGTGCTGGATCCAGGATTTTCAAAAGTGGTGGGGAGGGGACGAAGCAAACGTATACGGAAAGCGCACTGCGACTGCATAAGAGAGAGCCTTTTTTCCTTGGGGTGCAGGGACAGAGCCCCTGTCATGGACCTGATAGCTCTCGAGTTTTAGCACTTCAGAATTATCAGAACCTTCAAGAAGCCGTCTTGATCGATATAAACACCAAACTCCCTCTCTCTCTCTCTCTCTCTCTGTCCCTCTCTTAAGGATAATGTTATACATCAAATTGATGTCTTGGGATCCACTCCTACATGTATGTGTACGGAGGTGGTCCAGGGGCAGAGCCCTGCTGGGGGTCACAAGGAACGATGGGTATAATATACAGATCATTGCTCTCATAACAACAAATTACTTTCGCTTGAAGTTCTGATTGTCAAGATCTTATTTAAAGGAAGTCATTAGTCCTAAACGCATGAAATCAAGTCCGAAATAGGTGAATCATGCAGGGAACATCGCATTTAATTTGACCCATAGATTACTTGACAAATGCTCTCGTACACAGACGAAATAAATGTATCCGATCAACTTTATACATCCCTCTCTTTATACTCAGTCCTCATAAATAGCCTCACCTTTGTTGACCTTAATAGTAACCGTAAATAACAAGCAAGCAAACACAAGCAAATATTGTTAGATATGTCCTGTAATTTATTTACTCCAGTTATAAGACAATAAAATAAAGTCGGCTTTAGTCGAACAGTAGAAAGGAAAAATGTTGCAGTAAATGCGAAAAAGGAAAAGGAAGCACTACAAAACAAAGAAAGAGATGATGAAAGATATGTTAAGTGGCATCTTAAAATAATTTCTAAATAACATATATTTCATTTTAAGGAGTCTAATTTATCTGATCATATTTTTGTAGATTTCTACTTATCTTTAAAAACAAAACGACGGTGAGTTTTCACTCTTATCTACAGACGCTAAGGTAAATGTTTAGAATCCCAGAACAGTCGAAAACCAATTAAAAGTATCTCTTTTAATTATATTTGAAAGTACTCGATATAAATCTAGCACCGTATTGACATTGCACTCGCTTGCAAAGAGAAGGCTGAGTACTAGCTGGTACAGGGATTAGAATTTGACTTTTTCTCATTCTCTTTAATGCATTACTTTTCATTTAATTTGAATAATATCATGGCAAAAATGTCCTCTAAAATGAAGTGCTCTGCGAATGCCTTCAAATATGACAAAAATCAGGAGAAATAGCTGACAATATTGAACCAAACTTTCATGCCAAACGTGCGTGTCCCATATACACATTTATGTGAGCACTCAACGTGACTAAAATCGAGTCTCTTTTTCCATCATTTTGATGATTCCATAACCTCAACGTATGCAGTAATTCTGAAATACTTTGTAATCAACATTTCCCAATTGCCTCCAGAAACGTACTTTAAACATGTATTTTAAAGGGCTTTAAGTGCATATACAAACCCCAAAACTGCAGTTGGTTAATGCGGAGGTATCTTTGAAGGAGCCCTTATGTGGTGCAGTTTGTATACCAAAATAAATACAAAATGATATGTAAAATTCACCTACACTGTCATTTTTTTCTTGTGCAATTAAGCAAAGACGAACAAGACTGACTTGATGGAATATGGAGAATATCCCCCAAGTTTGTTAATCTACACTGCTAGCCCTACTAGTGTCCAAGGTTTTCAAAAAAATTGTCAGAGAATTCAAAATTGAAATAGAATAAATTCAAAGCTTCCAGATATATCAAGGAAGCTTTGAATTTAGGGTACAACCGAATAAGGATTTCTAGTTTGGGGCCACCTTACAAATGAAAGGCATGTCCCTTCCACACTGATTGTCGTTCCAAGACTGGAGGATATCATCTCCTGCGTTCCTACGCCACAAATGGACGCAGTCTTCGTTGTTACCGGCGTTGTCGGGCTGACCAGTCAACCATTTCTCGAAGTCTAGACCGGATCCATCAGTCCAAATGAAAGGTTCGGTTGAGCCTGATGTTGTTTGGTAGGCACCGATCCAAGCCCCATAGTATGGTGGCCGAGTCTGTCCAAGAAACAACAAAGAAATCAGTAAAACAAAATCAGCAAAATCAGATCAGAACAGAAGTGAATTCATCATTGTTTATTAACTGCATGCAATATGACTTTTTAGAAAGTGCTCATATCAGTGACGCAGTGATACCCATGGCACGAATACGTTACTTTACACAGTTAACTTTTTTGTGAACAAGTTGTTTAAAAGTTTAAACAACCTCGGATTAACGGGTGACCTGATCTGAGAGTTGTTTAAAATGTTAAGCATCTCGAGTTGTTTAAAGTTTAAATACTTAGTTGATCAACATTTTGAACAACTAATTGTTTAAAATCACAATTTAAACAACCGGTGTTGTTTAAAGACGGTTAAAGGAGCTGTTGTTCAGTGGGGGTTGTTTACACCAACTGGGTTGTTTAAAAAGGAGCTGTTGTTCAGTGGGGGTTGTTTACCACAAAAGGGTTGTATAATGGGTTATAATTTGGGTTTGATACTCTGAACAAGTGCACCTCTACTTCTGGGTCTATATATATAGGTATATGAAGACTAACAATATGGTAGGGTAATTCTACAATTTATGAATTAGCGCCAAAACAGTGCCCATTTTGCATGAGCGCGCATGCACGCACGTATAAACTGCATATATAGGGATGCATGCAATCTCTATGGCAAGGAATTTAGCACACGTTATAACCGAGTGCGCGATCAGTGCCGCACTGCATGACACGATGATTTTAAGTCTACCTATATTCTGACATTTGCGTACAGATACTGAAAATTTTAACTGTGAACTTACGCTATAAGTTAAAAACTTCAAATTGGTTAATAGAAAAGTGATTTCAATTAGGCCATTGAATCCCCAGTCACTTAGAAGTGCGTCGGTAACTTGAATTGGTCGGCCATGATGTGAAATAAAGCTTCAGCCAACGCGCACTTTATGACGTCATATGTAAACAACACTGTCTAAAAGCTCTCGTATAGTACATATAGCAGTCATTGGATTATAAACAGCGAATGTTTAACAAAATAACTTTCGTTTCGAGCAACATTGTTTTCAATTTGTTCAACTGTTGTTTAAGATAGTGTACAACTGTAAGTGAACATCACTTGCAGCGTTTTTACTGTGTAGCCGAGGAGAGGGAGGGTTGGGGGAGCAGGAGAGTCAGAGAAACAGCTTGGCGAAAGTTATAAATTAATTGGACCAATAAAACTTAAGTTATGATTATTTTTAAATGAGGTCGCTATATACACCTTTATGCGAATCTGAAATTGGTAATTTTGTCAGTGGATTGTGACGTAATGACCGATAACTCTCTCATTTGTCCTGCCCAAAACATCACTAATTTCTGTTGCCTTCGCCCTTGGGGCACTTCTCAAATATGTCATGGAGAGTGCATTTTGTACAGGTGCTATACAAAGGAAAAACCATCCCAACTCATACATTTTCTGAAAATTGACATTTTAACTTTTTTTTTTTTTTTTCTTCAAACAAACGGTAAAGTTGTCCGCCACTAAATCAAGAAGACGTAGCGGATTCAGCCGATTTGAAGAACGCATACCTATAGTGAGTGTTGCTTTCAAAAAATTATAATTTTCATAATTTCTGTCCGATTGTCTATGCTTTTCTGATTTTCCTGCTTTCTTGTATAGTAGTTTGCTATTAAGGCGGGATTTCCCTTTAATTAACAGTCTAAGCTAGTAACACATATTTACCGACGGTGTGATGCCTGCAGAAGAGCGGAAAAGGTCGTAAGCGAAGGCGTTCTCTTGTTCCGTGTGGATGGAAACCAGATCAGCCCGTCCGTTGGAGGAGTAGTGATCCCTGCAGCGATCCCGAGCCGCTTCCCAAGTGACCCGCTCGCCGAAGTAACGGTAGCAGTTCCCGTTAAATGAAAGCCAGAACTGAGGGCATGGACGATACACATTTCCATCTAAGCCGTGAACTACCACGGCTAGAACAGCAATGGATGCGAGCAGAAGCTTCATGTTGATTACTGGAGAGTCGATGGAGAAGAGTGAGAAACAATTCCAAATTAACGGCTTTAATTTACACCCCCCCCCCCCTCCCAAAAAAAAAAGGTGGGGGGAACAAAGGTGTGTTTATTGGTACCACCTCCTCGCCAGGATTTTTGGCCCAGACCTCTAAGCACCTAGAAATGTACATACTAGCCAACCCTTTAGTGTTTGCAGACTCATACTGAAAAGGAGAAAGGGTGCCGTTTTACTTCAGAATCAATAAATATCTTAATTAACAAAGGAAACTTTTTTTTTGGGGGGGGGGGGGACTTCTTCCTCGTCCCCGGTAAGAAAATTCTTTGTTCACTGCTGAATATTCTACACAAGTTAAGATTCTTTGCAAGAGAAAGAATTGCCACGATAGTGTAAACCCAGGTCATGGCCATTATGTTAACGGATATAAATTGCTCTTCCCCCAGAATAAAAAGGGGAAACAAATCTCCAAGTTTGTATTCATACTGGTTGTATTAATGCCCCCCCCCCAACAAAAATAAAAAGTTTAATCGTACGAATAGAATCAACCGACCCAATCAAAACATGTACGCGTTTTTGTAACATGCTGACTAGGACTTCGCTTTTTGTTGCTTAATTATGCGCTAGCTATCATGTTATTTGTTACAGTACGTTTTCAAGAACTTTAATAGATCTTACTCCCTTTCCCTTCATATTCTTTTTAATTCTTCTTCTATTTTTCTTTTTGTTCTTATATATTTATATTATATTGGCATAAGGCGTATCCAACCCATGAATTATGATTTTAAGAAGTACGCCGTCTTCCCTACATAAAAACTGTTTATATTTTAAATTGCCCATGCCAAACTATAAGTATGAACGTATAACTATTTTTGATATGGAGAAAGGAAAGGAAGTAAATAAATTTTCTTTGAATTAAATTGAATAATTTAAGAAACCTATCACTAATAAATTAGTCAATACTCACGCTTAATTTGCCTTTGTGGACTCGATTTCGGCTTCTGAAGGAACTGATGAATGTTGGTGATTATCGATGTGATGCACTTCTCCATATCCCAGCCTTATATAAGGACGAACGCAAGAGATCCCTCAAGATTTAAACAGATACCAGCAAGCTTTTAATCTAAAGTCAATTCAAGAGGCTAACCATGACCCCTTATATCCATGAACTATAAGAACAACAGAGAGTTTAAACAGATACCAGCAAGCTTTTAATCTAAAGTCAATTCAAGAGGCTAACCATGACCCCTTATATCCATGAACTATAAGAACAACAGAGAGTTTCTGATTTATATAAGGACAAACGCAAGAGATCCCTCAAGATTTAAACAGATACCAGCAAACTTTTAATCTAAAGTCAAGTCAAGAGGCTAACCATGACCCCTTATATCCATGAACTATAAGAACAACAGAGAGTTTCTGATTTATATAAAGACAAACGCAAGAGATCCCTCAAGATTTAAACAGATACCAGCAAACTTTTAATCTAAAGTCAAGTCAAGAGGCTAACCATGACCCCTTATATCCATGAACTATAAGAACAACAGAGAGTTTCTGATTGTCAAGGACTTATTTTGTTGAAAGTGTAAATGGTATTGCACGAAAGAATATATAGATATGAGGTGGGGGTTTCTTTTTTTATTTCTTTTTTTTAATTTCTTTTTACACCTGATATGCAGTTTCCCATAAATCCTGGTTTCGTTCCTTTTTAAAGGCATGGTATTTTACCGACACCCCACTGCTTTTTCTTTTCTTCAATTGCCACATCTTTCGGAGAAGGCGAACATAGAGCGAGCGATTTATATATCCGTGCGGTTACCATATGTTATGAATACACCCCAGGAAGTGGAGATGGTGCATACTGTGCGTGAATGTAACAGATGACCAGGGTAATAATGATATATTTAAAAGAGCTGAGAGACGATTTTCCGTATTAAGCGCGATTTAAAGCCTAATTTATTGTTATTATTATTGCATTATGAATTATGTTTCCAATATATCCTGTTTGTTTGTTTTTGTATCTTTTTTTTTCCTTTTTCGGTAAGTCAATCTAGACAGTATTATATTCGAGATCTACTCAGCGTTGCCAACGCGTCTAGGTATAGTCATCAATACATCTCTTGAGAATTGAAAAGATACCAGTAAAAGACGTGGTGTGTTCATGAACTAAAATTTACTACGAAATATTAGTTCAAGGCTGCCATGAAGGGTGAATTATCATCAGCCTACAAGTCACGAAATGAAGAAGTACTCCAAAACAAGCACTAGCACACACACTTGCACGTACACATACACAAACAAAAGCATAAATGATACGTTTCCCACAAGACACATGCTTGCATAATATATACCTTTACACTTAACGCATTTCATTTGTATGCCTTGACAAAAAAGAACATTTCCTTCATTATGTGGCTGTTGTAATAAGGAATAGTTGAGTTATGTTTTCAGACCGCAAAATGCCTTCAAAGTACATGGTTCTTGCTTTCATCCTTATCTTTGACATTTAGTGCCCTTTTAGTAGAAATAGCACACCCAAAATAAGTACAACAAACACATGTTATTTGCTGATTGCAAATGATCAAGCTTTATGAAAGCTTTAAAAAAAAAAACAGAATTGAAATCGGTCAATGCGTTGTGATTTTATACCATTTTTGTGATATCGCAAAATTACTGAAAAACCTGGCAGATATTGTCAAATTGGCAAAATTTGCAAAATTCGACAAAGTTGACAACCTAATTTATCACTTTCTCGGACACAAATAATAAATTAAGTTATCAGACACTAAAATATCATCTTTGTGGTAAAAGATACAAAAAAGAATATTCATATATCTATTACCGTTTTGAAAACAGAGGCCAACAAAATAAGTCATTTTTGCCATTTTTGCGAATCTGCAGATATGAAAAAGTTGTGTAAATAACCAAGTCCGCCTAATTAATATGCGCATATTTAATCAAATCAAAACCGAACATGATACATCAGTGAAACCTATGTATATCAGACAGGTATGGAAATATATTTTATTTGAAATTTAAAAAAAAAATCATGAATATTCATAAAATATGCAAATTAGGTCATTTCAGCTAATTATATATTCGCGCACTCATTATGTTCATTTCTGGGGCATTTTTAAAATCATATATTTATAGATCATATTTAATTTCCAAATTGGCCCAATGCAGTGGCGTGCAGCGGTGGCGATGGAAATTACTTGGATCACTGTCATAGCTATTTCCTCATGTGTTTCACAAAATATTCAGAAAAGCTAATCAAATGATAAGAATTTGCAGACTTTCAGCTACATCACAGTATTTTTGTATTTTTAAAATATGTCAGATTTGAGGATTTATGACGAGTTTCCGAGGAACTATTCAACAGGCCATAACATTCCACAGGGACTGAATTTTAGAGTAACAAAACGTTTGGCGACCTTAGCACAGTTGTGGCTACCTTGAGTGTAAACAATAAATTGATTCAATGAGTGAAACACATGAGGATATTGCATTTTTTGTAGGGGAATTTTATACATTGAGGTGCATTTTCACCACGCAGAATAACAGTGCAAGTCAATGGGCGATCAGTGGGCCATGTCACACATGGCTGAAAAGACAATATTCTAATTAAATAATTAAACATATTTCCCACATGCCTATAACAATACAACTACAGAGAATTGTAGTTAAAGGTATGCTTGAAATATATGTGAAATAAAAAATCAAAAATATTGTTTCGTTTTTTTTTTAATGATTTAAAAAAAAATTCTATTTCTACCAACTGACTGCTGTTGTGTGTGTGTGTGCGTGGGGCAGACTGTGTGCACAGGCAGTGTGATCACCCTACTTTTAGGACCTACAGTGTTGGCTTCGCGCGGGAGTCGGGGGGGGGGAAACTGAATTTAGACAAGGATTAAGAGTCGAGAACGGTACAACGAATCGTCTTCTTTCTCTAATGATTAAATGAAACGTAAAAGCTTGGGGGAAACTGAATTAAGACGAAGATTAAGAGTCGATAACGACACAACAAATCGTCTTCTTTCTCTAATAATTTAATGAAACGTCTAAGCTTCCGCGCTTCGCGCGGTAAGTGGGGGGAGGGGGATGGAGAGGGGGGAACTGAATTTAGACAAGGATTAAGAGACGAGAACGGTACGACGAATCGTCTTCTTTCTCTAATGATTTAATGAAACGTAAAAGCTTTCGCGCTTCTCGCGGGATGGGGGGAAACATAATTCAGACGACGATTATTTTTGGGAATGGTACAACGAATCGTCTTCTTTCTCTAATAATTTATTGAAATGTCAAAGCTTCCTCGCTTCGCGGAGGAGGGAGGGGGAAAACCCCTCCCTGCACCCACCCACCCCTAATTACGTCACTGCTGGCCACCATTACGTAACAATATTTGACTCGCATTATTTCAAATTTGGGCCTCTCCCCTAAGAAATCCTGGATCCGCGCCTGAATGAAGGGTGAATTATCATCAGCCTACAAGTCATGATGAATAAGTACTCCGAAACAAGCACTTGCATTCGCACTTGCACGTACACATACATAAACAAAAACTTAAATTACACGTTTCCCAAAAGACATACGCTTGCATAATATATACCTTTACACTTAATGCATAACATTTGTATGCCTTGAACAAAAAGAGCATTTCCTTCATTATGCGGCTGTTGTAATTAATTTCTATCTGATTTTATATTTTTGTATTTTCGCCCATAATGGTTTCTTTCCTGAGGCCACCAGCACGGTCAAGTTCTAGCTTACATTGTGGTCTCCTGCTATTTTTCAATTTTTGAAATGATTTGTCATCTATGTGGGTTTTAAGTATAATTATTCAATTGATTCATATTATGATATGCATTTGTATGTAATTTGAATGTTTGTAATAATATAATTACCTAGTTTGTATATAATTCTTATTTCGTAGAGGGCATTTCGTTTTAGGGAGCATTTTTGTGACGAAAGGTAGGAGTTCAAATTTGTTTAGTGCGGTTAAAATTTTCGTATATTTTCCTATCGATGTTTAACATGTAGTATTATCCATTACAAACAGTATGCATTTTCCCATACCTGTTCTAATTTGACACTTTACCTCAAGCCCTACACCTTGTGCAGAGCCTAACTCCGCCAGTCCCTGGCTGTGTCATTATGTTAAAGCACAGAGGCAGTACAGTGAAACGTCAGCATAGTCTTACATTGCAGACACACTTACGCACAGTGACTGACAAAATTGTACGTATTTTAGGTTCAATGAAATAATCATTTATTACAGCTCCCAAAGCTCTACATTATTTTGTGTACGCCAGTTTTGTTATAGCAGTGTAATTTTAAGCAATAATATTTCGAATTTAGATTTCTATTCATTTTATTAGACCTTGACTGTTACAGTAGTGAACGTAGTTATTTTGTTCGCCTACGTCATGAAATACGCATTAGGTTAAAAGACAATATTTATTTGCCCTTCGAAATCTCCCTTGATTGGATAGCGCCATCTTGTGGTAAAATCAATTTGTGATGAAAAAAGCAAGATATAGATAGTAAAAATAGACAAAAACCACCAACTTATTTGGAGATTAAGAAAAGATTATTAGAAAATAGAAAGGAGAAGAAACTAGCTGGGGACCGAGGTACACTCACATATCATTTTTTTAAGTGGGACAATTTAGAATAGCTCCGTGCAGAATAAATAAAATAAGGAAGGCGAATAGAAGCAATGAAATGGACATTGCTGATATAATGGTCGAGATTCCCACAAAATGTAGGCATGTGTGTTTGTGTGGGTGTCTGTGCACGTGTGTGTATGTGTGTATGTAAGTATTTTTTTTTTCTCTCGTAAATGTCTTTTTATGTTCATGCCTTCTTCATGCATGCATGTTTCATGCTTTATTTGATGTAAATTGCAAAAGTTCATTTGTATTATTTAGATGTGAATGTAAAATCATATTCTGTATAATAATATTAACATGCAGATTATTTTATGTAATGATTTTGTTATTGTTTGTGAAAAACAATGGAGAAAATGAAATATCATTGGAGAGAGAGAGAAAAAAAATTGTCAAATGTGGTCTAGCGCCATCTTTTATTTAAAACATTATAGGAATATCTTAAACACTCATTGCCATTGGTCTTCTCTGTTACAATATTTCAAAATTGCAAACCGATGCAACTTTTAAGTTCTCAAAAGTTTAGTTTAGTTATTGCGTAGTATATTGTATGTAATGTTTATATCGTGTATACATGAATTACATAGGTATATAATAGTTTGTTTTTGTTTTTTGTTTTTTTTAATATTTTTTGTAATGCCTTTTTATGTTCATGCCTTCTTTATGCATGCATGTTTCATGTTTTATTTGATGTAAATAGTAAAAGTTCTTTTGTATTATTTAGCTGTGAATGTTAAATCATATTCTATATAATAATATTAACATGCAGATTATTTTATGTATTGATTTTGTTATTGTTTGTTATCATAATTTTTGTTATTGTTTGTGAAAAGCAATGGAGAAAATAAAATATCATTGAAAAAAAAAAAAAAGATGGAAACCACTGAATACAAAGATCATTCAGTCAGTATTAGCTGCATGTTTTTTTCTTTAAATAGCAACCAAGCGTAATGTAGGCGCCCAATGCTTTGCATACAGTACCGTGTCCGCCCCGTAGGGCTAGGGTTAGAGTTGTCTCAAATTTGAGAAACAAGCCTCATTCGATCTACTACTGATTAGATAATGCCTACCGATAGAAATACCGTCACTGATGCCATATTAGCGAATTTTTGCTCAGCGACGGAAAAACCTTCTTCGACGCAGAGCACTACTCAGGGTTACGGCCGGTGCACACAGACCGCCCTCGTTACAATACGCGGTTTCGCTTTTCGGTGAACGCGTACGTATAGTACGGAGGAATAAGCCAGTTCACAAATACAATCTGCGCATGGGCAGATGAAGGTCATTTGTACCAAAATGGTAAAATCCACAGAGATGAATACTGGATATGCGCTCATGAAAGGTATGTAACATTATTCATTTATGCACCGACGGTACATTCTATGATACGCAGGTAGAAGTATTCTTTTCAAGAGGTCAAACAAAAGGTATTCATGAAGCACATCTAGGACTTTGGCAGTTACTATTCTAAGATGCTCAAAGTGGAACTTCTCCATGTGTAAAAGATCTGTGGATATTTGGGGTCATTTGTACTATGTGCTATCTGTAAACTCCCTTATTACAATGCAATACCAATAGGCAATTTTCGTAATGTAACCCAATTTAATGCATACTTCTTTGTGAGGTGCCTCGATACAGACCATTTCATTCACCTGATAAGAATAATAGCATTTCAATAGACAGAATCCAAACTGCATACATTAGTTAAGCTACTTTAGTAACAGCGGGGTGACCGCTAATCGAGTACTGAAATCCAGAACGGTTTTTGGCAAAATCTACGGGCGTTCTCATTGACGTCCCAAGTGAATAAACAGCCAATCAGTGAGCCTGTACCAAAGATTTTTGGCTTTCTAACGAAGGATGACGTATTTCAATGCGCAGGGGCGGATCTAGCTTTTTGTTACGGGGGGGGTGAAATTTGAAAAATAACGCCGACCAATATTTCGCTCAGTGGGGGGGGGGGGTAGGGGGTTGAGGGGCAGTGAGCACTAAATATGTTTTTCTTTCATTTAAAACAAGTGCCAGCCAATATTCCGGGAGGGGGGGGGGGTAAAAAGCACCAACAAAAGAAGTTTTGTTTGGGGGGGGAGGGGGCCAGCCCAAGGGGATTTTAAAAAAACCTAACCCCCCCCCCCCCCCCCCCCCCCCCTGAGGCGAATGGCTCTTAGTCGTTTTGTGGCTTGATCGAGACAAGTTGCGCTAGTCTTGTAGTCCCGTCTGTACTGTATTGTGTGGCAGGGATTAGGCCATTTTCGTAATGTTATCAAATTTAATACATAAGTCTTTGTGAAGTTCCCCAATACAAATTATTTCATTCAACTGTCTAGTATTCGCAATAGTCAGAATGCAAACTGCATGTATTAAGTGTGGCAACAACTAATGTATGCAGATTGGATTCTGTCTATTTAAATGCTATTATTCTTATCAGGTGAATTAAATAATTTGTATCAAGGCACTTGATTCACTTCGGGGCGTCATTGAGAACTTTACCTAGACCAGGCCACATTTCTTATCATTTTGATGACTCCAGAACCTAACAGTACACACCGATACCTATATGCTTGATAATCAACTTTTTCTGATGTTTCTTTGACAATGCATTCGCATGACCAGAACTCAACTTTATCTGTAACAATTTGTAAAGATAAGCAAATAAGATTGTGTATGTAGTTAATCATTCTTTATTAAATAGGTCTTGTTACAGATTTCACTGAACGTGGTGTACTATAATGCTTTTCCATCAGTTGCTAGAAAGAATGTTCTTCTTTTAACACTTTGATGCCATGTTCGGGACAAAAACATAAGAATCTGACTCAAACTTTAAACCTTTTCATGAATGACATACTATGCAAACACCTTCAGGAAATCAACTCATGCGCAATTGCATTACCCTGTCATGTCACACAGAAATCATACTCTAATTACATAATACATCAGTGTAATGTTCTTATTGTTAATGTCATGAAGTGACTAAGAGCCACAATTGGGCCATTAACAAATATATACATGTTTAGCGTCCCCGCCTGCTTCCCTTTGGGGGGCCGCCTCCTCTTGTTTTCCTTTTTTTTTTTTTAGAAAAAAAAACATGAAAAACACTGTTTAAATGATCTATTTTTTTTTTTTTTTTTTTTTAAATGATTAAAAAAAAAATGCCGGCGGCCATCTTGAAAAATAGCCCGATTGTCAGGGAAAATGTAAAGAGCGGCCATCGTGAGCGGCCATTTTGAAAGGGAAAAAAAGGGGCCTCCTCCTAGATCCTGCCAATGTTTTTAAAAAAAGCAGGATGCTAAACATGTTGTTTTGTTTTGTTTTGGCCTTGTAGCTGCGCCGTGCGAAACCAACTTGCTTTGGAATCTTATTACAAAGAGTTTTAAAAGCGTACATAACAAGTCAATTGTCTCGATTGTTCATCTACCTATTTTGATTAAGAGTACATAACACAATACAGTCAAAACCTGTCTTAGTGGCCGCCTCTCTATGAAGGCCACCTGTCTGTAGTGCCCGGGTAGGTTGTCTCTCTTGAGAAATAAATGTGTGTTTTAGAACCTGTCAAAAAAAGGCCATCTGTCTACAGTGGCCACTTTTTCTATTTTCCTTGATTGGCCTTTTATAGACAAAGTTCGACTGTATTTCCGTTAGAAACTTTATCTGTGTATATAAGGGTGTCAATCTCAATAGCCTTGATGAAGTGACACTTTCAGGAAAACACTCGTGGCCTGGCAGTGACCCTTCAGTGCGTAAGCATGACTTTGTTATATGTTACTTTTTCTATCATTCGTTGTAAAGATATTTTTGACTTAGTAGATAAAGATCGCGTGCTCGATCTTGTAATTGAAAGTCAGTCAGGGAAATGCCTTGTAACCAGAGGGGTTTGAACCTGCCATCCGCTGCTTGCTAGGAAGTGACTCTACCACCAGGCCATAACTGGTCAATGGCACAGTCATAATGAACTGAAAACAAATCTCTCAACTCTCCGGACTCATTCAATTAATATAATCATTTTTTTTAAATCATGAAACAATATGTCTTTTATGTATATTTTGTTATCCGTATTATTTCCGCATGTGAAATGTAAAATCAATTAACTCAACTCAACTCATTCTGACTTATTAATATCCATCAGTCTGCCATTAGGACAATAGCATTGAATGTTATGCTCCTTGGGAGAAGTTTCAATTGTTTGAGCCATCACTATTCACGTTTGGAGATCCACTTGATATTAATTACGTTACACTGCAGGTTTTTCACTCAGCTAAAGCATATTCAATTCAACTAAAATAATTAATTCAACTCATGTCGCAGACTGTTTTCAACTCAACAATATATATGGTATTGCATTTTTAATTTTAGTGAATGTATAAACCTGTACGTTTATCCTATCTCTGCATCATCTTAGGATTTTCTACTTTCTAAATATCTGATGTTACATGTACTATGTTTCCATTGTAAAATAATCTGCTGCTCGGTCCTTAAGCTGTGAATGGTTCTTTCGAGAAAGAAGAAAGAGTTTATTAGAAATGAAATGTATAAATATGAACATTGTACACGCTCCTCCCAACTTGACAGAGAGTCATTGACGTGTATTCCATTGGCGTACTGTCTAAATGTAATCAAGATAGATTTACGCCTCTGCTTTATAGACCGAAAAGTAAAATTTATATTTTTCTGCAGATCGATGAAAATCATGTCGGCATGGAATCAGTTCTTATTTTCACCTTATGTCTAGATCCATTTTTTGTATTCATTCTGTTCCAGAACTGTGAGAGATGTAAGAGTAAAGAAGATAATATACCAGCGACCCTGGCTCCTGCCCATCCGCAACTATTACTTACATAGCACTGAGCTTTCAAAACCTAAAAGATTCAGGATCACGAATTGTCAGAACACTCAATTTTAAAGAATTATGAAGGACGTTTACAAAATTGCATTGACTCTGGATCCGTTACTCTGCTTAGGTCCCGTTTAAACATTTTCTCGAACGGTTTTAATACACCAGCTTCATCACAGTTGGCTTCTTAAAGATTACTTTTGGATATAAGATATCCCCTACTCTGGTTCGTGAATGGGTCCAATGTATTGATTAACGGGTAAAGATCAGAGACCTTCACCCAAACATATGGGTGATCATGTCGCGTGTCCATGATAAGAAAGCGATCAGTCTTCTGGTGGTACGCCCCCAACGGGCTGAAATGTCCCCAGTTCACCTTCGAGTAGTGGTGGAAATTGAGAATAACCCCCGAAGCGGTGCTGGACAGTGCTTCGATGGCTAATTGACGGAACTCATCGACATCGCTCTCATCTCCACTTTTCATGACGACGACGAATCCATGCATCTTCAACAAATCTCCGATCTCTTTAAGGGATGTACCTTCGTTTTTTTGTTGGACATACTGTGCACTACCAATTACTGACCGTGTCTCTTCGTGTTCAAATATGTTGTCTTCGGTGTAGCGGACATCAGTAATGTCGCATTGGTCGTGTATGGATGGATCAGGATATTTATGCGCTAGGACCTGGGAGCTCATGACATGCGCAGCTGATGCAAGACCACAGAATCCTTGTTTCTGTTGCTTGTTGAATAGTCGGATGAGTACAGTTTGCTTGATCAAAGATTCTGTCAATAATTGCTGGCCCTCAGAGGAATCGAGTGCGACTTTCGGGATGACATCGAGCATCTTGTCTACCTAGGCTGTGCAGTTCCTATTTCAAAATAAAAACACATTTATGATGCGGTTATTACTCGATCTTCAATACTTATATACTTATTTTCAATTTAGAGGTTTCGTGGTCTAGTGGAAACGTAACCGGCCACTATTTGCACTATCAGTACAGCACTATTGTTTTGCTTTTCATCGGAAAATATTTAGCGGCGACTCAGCGGAGGGGGGGGGGGGGGTGGAGGGGCGTAGTGACCACAATTTTTGTGTTGCTCGACGGGGAGGGGGTATCGAGCTATTTTGTTTAACTGAACACCCCCTACCCTCTTTTTGGGCAAGGAAGGGGTCGTCTTCTTCTTCTTTTTAAATCTATGTTTGGGCCAGGTTTGAGCATTGTTCGAAATAATTCGTTTGACACTGTAGGAGCTTATTTGGCCAGCTGTCTTCTGAAACGTAACTTTAAATTCCTTCGTTGATTGACAGTGCTGGGGTTCATCATTCAAAATTAATTTAAATACTAGATTAACTAAGAAATGCATTGCTATTTCAACACTTCTGGGGCATTGTTTCATGAAACACTCACAAGTTCACCGACATCCCATTGGAACGTGTGTTAGATTTAGTCCCACGTGTTTCAATGGAATGTCGTTAAACATGAACTTATGACGGTTTCGAGAAACGAAACCCAGTACATTTAGGAAAAAGCATGCACGTTAAGATTACGGGGCTTACTATAAAGACCCCCTCCCCCCTCCCCCCCCCCGAAAAAGCTATATGTCACTATAAAATAGCCTAGACGTATTAACTAATGTTATACATGCTTGTGAACATGAACAACTCAGAACTTTTCCAGATGCTTGCCAGACATAGTAACAACTAATGTATGCAGAGTTGATGCATAGCAGGTGAATCAGATAAATGGTAACCGTGAGTTCTGTAGAGAACATGCATATATTAAAATACGTAATTAACATGTCTATAATAGGCCGTTTACGTAATGTAATCAAATTTGATGCACAAATATACATATAGTGCCTCGTTACAAATTCATTATTATCGCCTGATACGAATGATTGTATGTCACTAGTCATAATGCGTACATTACGTGTTATTTTTCCTGCATAGCAACAGATAATGTATGCGATTCGCATTCTGACTATTGAAATACAATTATCTATAACAGGTGAATAAAATAATTCGTATTGAGGCATTATGTATCAATTTGGTAACATTAGAAAAATTGCCCACAAACTTGAACTGCATTAAAGGTACTATGTCCCATTTGCAGGCCAAAAAAAATGAAAAAGTCAAATTCCAACTGCATTTGAAAGATAATACTAATTTAGAACTTCCCTAAAAAATGTGGGGCTCGAAAATGTCTCCAAGTGGGGAAAATAACGACTATTAGTTGTCAAATTGACTTTAGGGCTATAGAGCCCAAAAGTAATAGTCTTGATTTTTTAGACAATTGGACCGAATGGTCATACGTTTTATGCTGTGCAAAGATTCAATCAGTTTAATCTTGGCCATCACAAGAAGTGGGTTACTGATGTAGACAAATGCTCATGTACCTTTTACAACTCTTTTCATGTATGTTATGACCAAAGAAGAAAAAAGCCAGTCAGTCACTCAATAGTGTCTGACAGTGAAGTCTAGCAAGTAAACGGGTTTCCAACTTTCCTTGCATAATTTGAATATGAGGACACTGCTAACGTTTAAATTTCACAGATAGGACATACAAGACATATTCATAATTCCTGCAAAGTTCTACAGCATTTGAGGTTGGCTGCAAAAGGGACATAGTACCTTTAAATTAATCATTTTGGCTCAATTAAAGACCCTATCCGATGAAAATACAATGGAAAGCTGAAAGAAAGTAGAATAAGAATATAAAGGATTTTAAAAATATCACCCCTTACAGTATTGCACACATTTTAGAGCAAATTATAACCTTCAAAAACCGGGTCAACAGGCGTCAACGAGGGGTTACGGTAGCCTTTAAACAAGGCCACTTGTCTGATAGACGCTGAGCGACTAAAACGAGACTAATCGCGAAAACCCGAGTGCGCGAGAGAGCGAGAAGCCGTCACTCGGTCGCGCGTTCACTCCGGGTATCTAGACTCATCTCAGCCGCTTAGCCAGAGTCACGAGGCCTTGTCAAAAGGCTAGGGTAACGGCAGATACGGTGAAGACATTGTATGTGGACCCGATCAGCTCGTCTATATTGCCGAGGCGATGAGCCGTGCTAAATGAATGCAAAGTCATTGTTGATATGCGTACTCCAGCCCCATAAGATGATGTTGCATCAGTCGATACCTAGTTTTTAGGTCGACAACTTCCGATTTTCAAAGCATCACAATTCGGGTCTTCAGAGAGCTGTTACTCCTCTGATTGACGTTAACAAAGCATATAATTGATATTATTGTAATCTGAGGCTTATGAGCTTTGCATTGATATATAAAGTTCACCTGTTTCACTGATTTTCATTTCCGACAGGGTCTTTAAATCACATATCATACTCGGTCAATATTTAGTCTAAATGGTCAGAGGAGTACGAGTTTTATCATGCATGTGACATGAATATTGCATTCCCTCAACCATCATGCACAAAAATAAGGAATGTATCCGACGCTTCCCTATCAAGCCGTCTGATCACAATCATACGTAATGTGAATACTCACCGAAGAAAACTAGCTAGAAAAGATGTCTCCGGGCTCCAGTGAAATATTAAGCTTCGTGAACGATTGTTGTACGCTATAACGTGCGTTGTATTCAGGAGCACCGAGGGTACAAAGTCTAGCCTTATATAAGCAAGGGAGACAATGAACAGTTATCAATAGGTAAGGGACTTTTAGATTTGCACAACGACAATGTGAATTGCTACGGTCGACGTCTAATGCACTGCCTTGAATGGACGTCACACGTATCAGTCCACGCAAATCTGAAAGTCCCTAATAGCTAGACGTAATATGGCATAGGCCAAAGTAAACGTATGTAGCTTTTTATGTTTTGTTTGTATGGCAGGCCTAAAAAGTTCAAGGAGAATGGATGCAGGCGCGGATCCAGGGGGGGGGGCGAGCAGGCCTTGGCCCCCCCCCCCCCCCCTCCCCGCAAAAAAAAAAAAAAAAAAAAAAAAAAAAAAAAAAGAGAGAGAAGAAAGGAAAAGAGGGGAAAGGGAAAGAGGAGAGAAAGGGAAAGAAAGAAGAAGAAGAAGAAGAAGAAGAATAAAAGAAAGGGGGAAGAAGGAGATCGGGGGACCGAAAGGGCCTTTCCTCCCAGGCTGTTGACCCCCCCCCCCCCCCCTCCAATCAAAAAAATAAGAGAGAAGGAAGGAAAGGGAAAGAAAAAGGAAAAGAGGAGATAGTGGCGTACTAATGGGAGGGGGGGGGCTTTGGGGAAATCAAATTCAAACGTGGTTTATTTATAATTCCACAACGGTGGATTACAAATAATGCTGAAATGACATAATTTCCGAGATTTGTCCTCACTTTTTAGTAAATTATACGTTTGTATATGTGTTTGTTGGAAAATGACAAATTCCTAAATTTACAGCCAGGCACGAAATATGATTCTTGAGATTCCTACATGTCAGGGCCCGAGGTACGGCAGGGATCGGGAGCCTCGAGCTCCCTCCCCCCCCCCCCCCCCCCCCCCCCCACTTTATTTGAAAAAGTATATTAAAGAGAAAAAAAATAGAATGAGCGCTAGAAAGAACGAATAGTTAACTGCCAGTGTTAAAAAATGAGTCAACAAAATATGCTCATCTGACCGTGATTAAATGCCTAAAACCCTTAAGCTTCCGGGGCTCTGCCCCCTGGATTCCACCTAGGGCGCTACGGCGGGCCCTTAGATGCTCATCTGACGGTAATTTAATGCCTAAAACCCCGCTTTTGGGGGGATCCGCCCCCTGGACCCCACGCCAAATAGTGACCTGCCAGTGTCACAAAATAATAGGTATTAAAAAGGCGCGTAGCCAGCCAGGGGGGGGGGGGGGGGGGGGGGCGGTCTCTATACCCAAATCGGAAGAGGACGTAGAAAGTAAAAGGAGCAGACAAAGAAAATCTTTGAAATTCAGACAAGGATTAAGAGTATAGAGAACAGTACAACGTATCGTCTTCTTTCTCTAATAATTTAATGAAACGTCAAAGCTTCGCGCAGGAGGGGAGGGGGGGGGACTGAACTCAGACAAGGATTAAGAATCGAGAACGGTACAGTGAATCGTCTTCTTTCTCTCATAATCTTATGAAACGTCAAAGCTTTTGCGCGGGAGGGGGGAACCTGAATTCAGACGAGGATTCAGAGGCGAGAACGGTAATATAGGTTTTCCCGGCCAATTTCGTCAAAGCAGCGATCAATTTCACTAACGTGCATTCATGTTCGAGCAAATTTTCTCCACTCGTTGCTTCCCTGTTTCATTTTTAAACTTTTTGCATTCAATTTCGTTTCGAGTCACCGAATTTTCGAAACAAGCACATTCAAATTAACGTTTGGTTCAGTCAATTTGGAAATGCGTTATAGCGTCATTCGATTTCGCCAAAGTTGAGTGGGAGGACAATTCTTTGTCGAATTGCGGTTTCATTTTCGTCTATGGGCAACCTCTTTCGCAATCGGGTCATTCAAATTAAAACTAGACCTCATAATTATTGTATGAGGCTCGATGTTTATTCGGATATTCACTTTTTCATGTTCATTTGTTTATTATTTTTCTCTATGATCTTTTCTGACATGATTTCACATTACACAATCTTCTTATTTGTCTGATATATTTATATTGCATTCAATATTTTCTCTTTCTGTCGATCTTTATTTTTGATGAAACATTTCTTTATACAGTCATGTCTTCATATATTTCATTATAAATGAAGTTATTTTTTAAATGTTTTTTTTTTTTGTATCAATCTGGATTGAGTGGGTAATCTTTCTTTCTTTTCATTTCACATATTTTTCTTTATTCATCATTGTATTATGTTTCCATCATGGCCATGTCTAAAGCTCAACTCTACCGCTGTCCAGGATCTGTGTATAATTATATAGCTTGTTCTTACAAGAAGAAGAGAAGTCACAAATTGTGCGCCTTCTCTGGGGACAGTTACCTGTGTCATGACAGATATCTGCTAACGAATACGCATAATCATTCCTACAAGTAAACTTAGCATTAAATTATTCAAACAGAAGTATATTAAGTGACAAATTAACATCAAATGAAAAGCAATGCACAAATGTCACATATGGATGCCTAATCACGAAATTGAATGCTCGAATACATACCACCGTCTGTCCGGCGCGAATTTGAATGCTCTTTGCACGCTTTTCTAAATTGAATGCTCGTTTTGCACTTCTCCGTGACAAGAGTATGAAATCGCATGCTACTAAATCAAATTGAACGACGCAATTAGCTTTTTGAATGTTGATCTACATAGTCATTCAATTTCGCACGAACTTGAATGAACGTAACGTTAATTCGGATGCTAAGTTTACGAAGTTGGGCGGGAAAACCTATAATAATCTTTAATGAAACGTAAAAGCTTCCGCGTTTTGCGCGAGGTTGGAGGGGGAACTAAATTCCGACGAGGATTATTTTCGAGAACGGTACAACGAATCTTCTTTTTTCTCTATTGATTTAATGAAAGTTAAAAGCTCCGCGCGGGGGGGGGAACCTGAATTCAGACGAGGATTAAGATTCGAGAACTGTACAGCCAATCGTCTTCTTTCTCTAATGATTTAATGAAACGTAAAAGCTTCCGCGCTTCGCGCGGGAGGGGGGGGGAAACCTGAATTCAGACGAGGATTAAGAGTCGAGAACTCTACAACGAATCGTCTTCTTTCTCTCAGAATCTTATAAAACTTAAAAGCTTCCGCGCTTCGCGCGGGAGGAGGGGGGAGAACCTGAATTCAGACGAGGATTAAGAGTCGAGAACGGTACAACGAATCGTCTTCTTTCTCCAATGATTTAATGACACGTAAAAGCTTCCGCGCTTCGCGCAGGAGGGGGAGGGGGGGAACTGAATTTAGACGAGGATTAAGAGTCGAGAACGGTTCAACGAATCGTCTTCTTTCTCTAATGATTTAATGAAACGTAAAAGCTTGGGGGGGGACCTGAATTCAGATGAGGATTAAGAGTCGAGAACTCTACAACGAATCGTATTATTTCTTTAATAGTTTTAATGACACGTAAAAGCTTCCGCGCTTCGCGCAGGAGGGGGAGGGGGGAACTGAATTTAGACGAGGATTAAGAGTCGAGAACGGTACAACGAATCGTCTTCTTTCTCTAATGATTTAATGAAACGTAAAAGCTTCCGCGCTTCGCGCGGGAGGGGGGGGGGAAACCTGAATTCAGACGAGGATTAAGAGTCGAGAACTCTACAACGAATCGTCTTCTTTCTCTCAGAATCTTATAAAACTTAAAAGCTTCCGCGCTTCGCGCGGGAGGAGGGGGGAGAACCTGAATTCAGACGAGGATTAAGAGTCGAGAACGGTACAACGAATCGTCTTCTTTCTCCAATGATTTAATGACACGTAAAAGCTTCCGCGCTTCGCGCAGGAGGGGGAGGGGGGAACTGAATTTAGACGAGGATTAAGAGTCGAGAACGGTACAACGAATCGTCTTCTTTCTCTAATGATTTAATGAAACGTAAAAGCTTGGGGGGGACCTGAATTCAGATGAGGATTAAGAGTCGAGAACTCTACAACGAATCGTATTATTTCTTTAATAGTTTTAATGAAACTTCAAGGCTTCCGTGCTTCGCGCAGGAGGGGGAGGGGGGTGGACTGAATTTAGACGAGGATTAAGAGTCGAGAACGGTACAACGAGTCGTCTTCTTTCTCTAATGATTTAATGAAACGTAAAAGCTTCCGCGCTTCGCTCGTGAGGGGGGAACCTGAATTCAGACGAGGATTAAGAGTCGAGAACTCTACAACGAATCGTCTTCTTTCTCTCATAATCTTATAAAACTTAAAAGCTTGGGGGGGGGACCTGAATTCAGATGAGGATTAAGAGTCGAGAACTCTACAACGAATCGTATTATTTCTTTAATAGTTTTAATGAAACTTCAAAGCTTCCGCGCTTCGCGCAGGAGGGGGAGGGGGGGGGGGACTGAATTTAGACGAGGATTAAGAGTCGAGAACAGTACAACGAGTCGTCTTCTTTCTCTAATGATTTAATAAACGTAAAAGCTTCCGCGCTTCGCGCAGGACGGGGGGGGCTGAATTACGACAAGGATTAAGAGTCGAGAACTCTACAACGAATCGTCTTCTTTCTCTAATAATTTAATAAATCGTAAAATTTTTCGCGCTTCGCGCGGGAGCGGAAAAACTAAATTCAGACGAAGATTTTGAGTCGAGAACGGTACAACGAATCGTCTTCTTTCTCTAATAATTTAATGCAACGTCAAAGCTTCCGCGTTTCGTGGAGGAGGGTGGGGGAAAACTCGCCCCTCTCTGCACCGACCCCCCCCCCCCCCTCCGCATTACGTCACTGTTGGTCATCGTTACGTACCAATATTTGGCTCGCATAATTTCAAATTTGGCCCCCCCCCCCCCCCCCCTAAGAAATCCTGGATCCGCGCCTGGGATGGTCCAGTGAACATTAGCTGATAGTTTTCGGAAATTAAAGTTAAATAAACGAATTACCCGGTATATTACCAGGGAGAATGTGATATAACAATGGAAAAACTGACAAGCCATAGATTACAATAATATAAATTATATGCTTTTAAGTGTCTTTTCGAGGAGTAACAGCTCTCTTTAAACTTGACGTCTAACGCTATGAAAATCGGAAGTTGTCGAACTAATAAATAGCTATCGATTTGATGACATCATCTTGAATTTGTGTTTGTTTATCAAATGACGAAAAAGTTTGAGAAATATGTTGCAGTTTTGTAATAAACTATATGTTATGTACGAAAAAGAATTGGAGTTTTGAGAAATAAAAATCAATGAATACAAAGAATCTTATGAGGAGAACGCATATTTTCGATGACTTTGCATTTATTAAGCACGGCTCATCGCCTCAGCTAAACAGGCGAGCCGATCGGGTCCACATTTAAAGATAAAGACCAGTTCTAGTCATGTGATTGCATTGTGAAAGAAACGTTGTGGAATCGATCAGGAAAGGTTGATCATTTAGCATATAAGTCATCAAAATGATAAGAAATTTGACCCAGTTTTAATAAAGCTACAGTCACTGTACACATGAAGATGTATATTGGACTACCCCCACACTTGCGCGTCACGTGCGTTATATCTATCAGGTCCAAATAGGTATAATAATTTACCAAATATATCAATTAGTAGGCGGTTTCTCGGCAAAAATTGTATGATCGCGCCTTAGTCAAAACATATTCTTTCAAATGGTATGTAATAAGAGCTTCCATTACATTTTTTGAGAGGGGGCGTTTCCAAAACTAATCTTTACCTTTAATATCGTTACGTAACTGCGGCAAATTTGGGCCATGTTGGCCCATTTTTTGGAGGGGTGTGGAAATGATTTGTTTAACTTGCTTTTGTGCAATAATTAAAGGGAAATATTGTTGTATTCCGTTCATAATTTGTATGGGATATACAAATATTGGTTGGAAAATTGCCCTTGTGTTGCATTTTTGAAAGTAACTTCAGACACTCAATAGGCCCTCCTCATCAGCTCGAGTTTGCCAAATAACCTGCTATTTTGAGACTCGGGATATTATCCCGAAGCTCGAAATTGCGTCCTCACCAGACCGATACGCTCATCACAAACTAACTCGGACGTGCATGAGCAAATTAGCCCGCTATTTCCAAAAAGGCGGGATAATTTAGAAACAAGACCAAGATTTCTTGGTACATTTTCTCGACCAAATATCCCGGTAATTACAACTGCGGGATGATGAACAGGCCACTTAATTGGCTAATTTGCGATCGAGTTAAAATAGCGGGTTATTTGGCAAACTCGAGCTGATGAGGACAGGCCTGACGGCGGTACGTGGGGCGGGGGCATTTTATCAACATTTGTCCACCGACAACAGTCAGCGCTGACTAAATTTGACCAATCACAGGCCTGGAAAAAGGTCTGCGACAATAGAATTGTTGGTGGAAACGATCACTATGAACATGACGGACAAAGAAAGAGGTCAAAATATACAGTTCCTCAGGTAGAAAAAGAACATCCCTTCCCTGCTATTATGTAAAAATGTGTAGAACAGGTGTCACATGCATATTCACCTGTTCTACACTTTTTTACATGATAGCAGTGAAGGGGTGTTCTTTTGTCTACCACAGCAATTGTTGAGGGTAGAATGAGGAACTGTATATTTTGTCCTCTTTCTTTGTCCGTCATATTCATAGTGGATATTAGTCGGTGAATCACCGACAAATTGTTTCATGAAACGCCCCCTCCCCCCCCCCCCCCCCCCCCTGGTATCATGGGTGGGGTGGCGCGCGCATCTGTCTTTTTTTTTATCAAACTAAAGTCATGGAGATCGATATTATTCTGAGAAGATATGTACTTTATCTATCAAATCAGCTTCAACAGTAGGACATCACACTTTTGTTGTTCGGGTATATGGGATATATTCAACAATATGATTCAGACATAGGTTTTAGACCTTTATTCTATAAAAATGTGCTTCAATAATAAGTCGTACAGACCTGTTTAGGAGACACAGGTGCTAGACCTTTATTATGTAAAAATGAGCTTCAATGATAAGTCATACACCTGTTTAGTTTGTATGATTCAACTTATACAAGAAAACAGAGGTTCTGTCAGATGACCATTATTCTTTATTCTGTTTCGTCCAGACTTCATCTGTTTCCTTTCTCTTTTTTCCTTTCAGGAGGCATTTCAATTATGGCTTTCTTCCAAACGGACATAACAGATTGAGTAGCATCTAAATTTATCGTTTCCTGCACCAGAACTCCACCGACGACACAGAATATGCTAGTTACCTCCTCGTGAACTCAGTATTGAAAACGGTGTGATTTTATTCACATAACAATACTTTTGAGGACAGCTGGAATGATCGTACTGAAATAGTACAGCATTTTCCAGAGTAGACCTCAATACATTTGACGCTCATGGATGAAATTCAACATCATATGGCATTTAATAACTAACTAAAAGTACAACATGTAGTCGCATGACTTTGTGTTGTTCTATTTATACATATTTGTTGACCAAAGCGAGCGGGATATATGGACCAAGATTAGATCTCAGTGTACATTCACTTCAGCGTGCTTCCGCTTTCGGTTTTTACTGGAAATTGCCGATATCAAGTTTATAATTTACACTGACATTTTGCCAGTAATTTAATAGATGTGAAAATGTTGCCTGGCCTCCGAAATTCCCCGCAGAGGAAGAGCGGCTCGGAGCATGGAACTTTAAAGCAAAGTGGAATGTTACGCATTCCATTGTTACGCTTTAGAACTCACGCATGCGTTTGAATAAATTACAAGAGTTTCCACTACTTCTCTATCACCTCCCTGGTCAAATTACAATCACAGGTACAACTTGACTCAAATTGGTCCGTTACCATTTATGCACACTCGAGGGCATGTTTGCTTACAGTTAACTTTTATTAAAATGTCTCGAGGGTTAACCAATTATTTTTTAGTGTATTAATTTTGGTGATACAATTTTTAAAAATATTAGACTACCAGCATAACTATTTAATGATCTTGCATTTATTTAAAGGTAATATGATCTAGAAAAAATGATAATGACGTACCCTTAAAAATCGACATAAAAAAAACGAACAATTGATATATGAAACCGTCTTGTCAGGCATAATTAAGCACTTCCTCGAATAAGGAGGTCGCGTGACTTTGTGTTGTTCTATTTATACATTTCTTTTTTAGAGAGGCAAGCGGGGAATATGGACCGGAATACGGTCTAAGTGTACTTTCAGTTCATCGCTCTTCCGCTTTCGTTTTCTTGCTGGAGACTACCATATAGTATAGAATAATTGTGGATTTATTCACAAAATGCATTGTCGTCAAGATGTTGTCATCAAAAGTTCTGTTGGGGATCTGCACAGCTTCTATTGTTACGCTATGTTTCTGCCCAGAGAGTGGATTAGAAATCAGAGGTAGGAGAGGATTTGTGTTTCAGTTCATTATGCCCCACCCAAAATTTGTTAAAAAGATGATAATCTTGTATGTGATTAATTGTAACTTACCTACATAATAACTTACTATTAAAATATTATGTTATACTAATACATGGGGTGACATGCAGTGAATTATTTTAATGTTGGGGATACAGCTGGCTGAAAATGGAAGTCAATTTCTTTGTTATAGCTCTGGCCAGGATTCCTTTGTTATGCTTAGGTTTTGTAAAGTGGCGATTTAATTTTTTTTGTACGATATTCCTTTTTTAATCAGATTGAAACGTGTCTGAAAGAAATCGGGGTTTCCTTACTTTACTAAGTTTGATGCTTTAGCCTCTTTCACACCGGGCCGTACGTAGAGTTGCGTAGTGTTGCGTACCGACTACGTTGAGCGTACGCTGCCCTACGCTGGCCTACGTAACTATACGCTAAGGGACGAAAGGGGGTACGCGAAGGTACACCAATTGCATACGCCGTAGGTACCCGGTGCCTATGCACAGGGTACGTAACTTTACGCCATCGTACGCCAGCCTACGCATGAGCTACGCAGGGACTACGCCGAAGCAACATTTTTGTTCATGAATACGCAGCCTAATTTCGGCGTACTCGGTACGCCACACTACGCAATTCTACGCAGATACGGTGTGAAAGGGGCTTTACATTGCAAATGTGTACGCATAGGTACATCCATAATTTCTGATGTTTGTTTCCAAATATAGGCTCGTTCGTATTGATTATTAATACACCGATAATAACTCCTACAGTTCCATGGGCAACTTCTAACCACCAAAACCATCACGTATATAGTACTACCTGACAGATTAAAGGAGGGGTTTTCAACCGCCCATCCCCCTTTAAAACACTTTTCTTTCTCATGCTATATATTAAGTATGCGATGTATGTTTGTGAAGGTCTTGATTCTCATACTGAGATATATGCTTGGTTCCATCCTTGGTGGGTGTTTACATCGTTCGATATTGTGTTACCCACCTTTGAATTGATTTTATTTGATTTTATTTATTTTATTTTCTTCTGCATGCATATAATTACACAGTTTTTCGATAACAATAATAATATAAAGTACAATAGATAATTTTCTGACAATAAATCATAAATAAGCAAAAATAAGAAGAGATGACATTATGATATAGACTGAAGATCAGTTGACACAGAAATTTGACCTTTATTATTTTGATATTAACATCGTATTAACTTTAGCAAAATGATTTAATAGATTATGAAAGAGAGTTCCATAGGTCAGGACCATGGTATCTTATTGATCCGTGGGCAATACATAATTTCGGGTTTACTAGATGAAAATTTGACGAATTACTGGTAGGGTAAGAGTGAATGGCTTAATTCAAAGTGTAATAGTTTTGAAATGAAAGAGAAAACGAATACTGTTAGGGTTTTCAGTTTGTACAATATTGGACTTGTGTGAGATAAATATGGTGAATCTGTACATATAGGAAGGGCTTTTTTTTTAGCAATAAATAAATAAATAGAGTTGAATTTGGTTTTGGCGCTGGTGGCCCATAATAAATATTCGACGAGTGCAGAGTCGCCACCGTTACACGTTAAGCAGGTTGCTCATTGCACTATTCGTACAAGATAAGAGTAGGAGGAAACCCCGGTGTAGTGGTCAACCTGCACATCCCTAATCAGTTATACCAGGAGGAGAGACCCCGAGGAGCAAATGGTGACTCAGTTTCCTTTTCCTCTCCCAAGCACAGGTGACGCCAAATGATTGATAATAATAATAGTAATAATGGTACTTATAATAATAGCTGAATTTTAGGAGTTCCTGGCAACACTGGGGTAATGATGATTGTAGGCCCTATACAGGTAAAGCAGTATTGTTTCTAAGACGTTATTGTTATTCATCATAAATATTTAAAAAGAAAAAAAAAGGGTACCCGTAATTATTTTGTTTTTTTCCCTTGACTGGAAAGTTAATACGAAGCAATTCCCCTGGGAAACGGGGGCATGATGAGGGCAACGCGTCTCAAGTTTGTTTTTATATTTGATTATGAAACATGTGATTTGGACGAAGAAATTCAGTAAGACATACAAATAAAATATTCCCTCTAAAGTTGAGGTAATTTTCTTTACCTCTTTTCATGAAATGATTAAGACCCGCCCCCCTCCCCCTCCTCCCCCTCCTACTCCGGGGTCGGAATTACCGCATGCGTGTTACCAAAATGTCCGGTAAAGGAATACCTTTCGTGCGACAAAGTCCGGCCCCAGAATTGTAAAAAAAAGGGGGGTGTATTAACTTTTCACCCGGAGATTTCTTTAAAAAGGGGGTGTTTTTTTTTTCTCTCATCTCTTTGGACACCTGAGAAATTATTCTGAATTTAGGGGGTACATTGAGCATTTTTCCGAATTTAGGGGGGTCTCCAAGGCAGGAAAAGCCCGCGAAAAGCCCGCGAAAGGGGGTTCGGAAAAGTTGGCAGTCCTCAGATAGGGGGTGCTTTCAAAAAGAGGGAACAAGCATACGCGTACCCTAAATAACACTGAGTGGGGGGATTAAGACAATATGCTTTCTTATTTTTTCTTCTTAGGATAAACACAGCCTAGATCTTCTCAGAACGTTCTTGATCAGTCTCTTCATATTGATCAGTAAAAAGTTCCGGGAAGCTTAATCCAACTTTTTGTGCAACAGAGTTATTTATAAATAAATCCTGAGGTATCTAAATACAAAACAGACACAAAATCTTATTTTCTATTAAACGTGACTTTATCGTGAAAATCATACATAACAATGAAGAAAAACTTTTTCTCCTCTCTCCCTCTTTTGATACTGCCGAAATATTTTTCACTCTCTTTTCTTTTCTTTTCCTTCAGTTCCCAAAAATGTCTTGAAATTCGTCGTCGGAAGTGCCTTGCTTTACGTGGCCTACAGAGCATTCTTCTCTACATCTACAACTACAACAAAATCCAAGTTCATCTATTTTTCATCAAGAGAGAAAATGAGAGCACAGGTTGCCAAGGAATACAAAACGGACAAAATGGAGATGACCTCGGAACACCCCTGCCCTAAAGTGGTGCATCCCAATGACGTGCTTGTGCGCGTACGCGCAGCGTCCATCAACCCCATAGACCAACGTATAATTGCCGGACACGCGCGACCCATCTTCGACAAAATGCGTCAACAGAAGCAGGTAAACACGAAGCATTAAATAAGTGGATAGGGGTTCTAACAAAATAGCATGTGTAAAGGAATTTAAAACAGTTGTCGAATGTTTGGGTAAGCGAGTGGCGTGGGTGTGTTGTGTGTGTGTGTGTGTGTGCGTGTGTGCGTTTGTGTGCACGTGTGTATGGGAGAGAGAGGGATAAATAGAAAGATAACTAGAAAGAGACATAGGCCTACGTAGTCGTTACTTCTCTATTGACGAAATAACTAGCAATATAAATACATGTAGTACAAAATGCACCACAGCTGAGCCAGCTAGAGTGGTCACATAATGTTAATGAAGTTCATATAGTAAACATGAAATTACTTTGCGAAACTATAACCAGATTAAAAATATTTAAAAAATGAATTTTAAAAAAAAAGGATCGCTTTTAAAATTAAGAATACTTTTGCAGTGAATGCGTGTGCTTGTACCGTTTCATATAAACATTCTAGTTGACTGTCGGCCCGCGAGACTGACATGTCTGTTAACTGCCCTATGTCCGTTTTCGTTTAATGCAGTTGCCGTATGGAGGTGCCGAACTCCCTCTCGTACTTGGTCGGGATTGTTCGGGTGTTGTCGAAGACATAGGACGCAACGTAGAAAAGTTTCGGATTGGTGACGAGGTATCTGTTTTGAAAATTTGAGAATGGATATAAATTTTAAGACATTGTAAAAGTAAACCATTTTGCCCTGTTGCCATGAAATAACATGGATGCCAATTCTATCAAATTATGTATTGCTAGAATGTTTTTAATGCGTATTAGCACAATACGCCTTTAGCACGTTGGCAGTATTTCCAGTGAGTACATCTTTGAATTTTATAATTTTTAATAGTATATGCGTCATAAAGAAAATGGCGTATCCCCCAAGAAAAATAAGATCTATTCCAGTGAAATAGGGCCCAAAACAACTCATCGAGAAGCATAATCAAATAACCAACGTAATATTTGATAATGTTTGTTTGAATGTGTAGGTCTTTGTGGGAATCGGTGCCGAAGATTCACCAGGAACGTTTGCTCTGAAGGTGTTGGTCAAAGACTACATGGTTGCTAAGAAACCAGTGGCGATCGATCACACGGAGGCTGCATCCATACCATACGTCTGCACCACAACTTGGGGTGCGCTGGTTGGTCGATGCGGTTTGGGACCAATCAACACGAATGGGAAAAGGTATACTTTCATTTTCTTTTAAACTAAAATGTCGACCTTCCAATCACGCATACAGTGTAAAATTATTGAACTTGCATTAGAGATGCATGTGTGTGTGTGTATATACAATCTTATAACCATATTTGTTGTTTTAAGTTAAATTAACAAGTACTAATAAAAGAAAGAGAAGGAGGAGGGAAGAAAAAAAAAGAGGAAAACTTAAAAGATGACTACAGTGTAGGCCACACATCAATTTTCGTAAAACAGACATAAGGTACCGGGGTGCCGCAACACCCTTTGAAGAGTCGGTAAAACAGGTACTATGCCGATAGGGGTGCTGTCATTAATTATAGAAATGAAATTGTTGACGGTCTCAGCATTCTGACGCTAATAGGGACTTTTAGATTTGTGTGGACTGATACGTATGACGTCCATTCACGGCAGTGCATTAAAAGGACGTCGACCGTTGCAATCCACATTGTCTTCGTGCAAATCTAAAAGTCCCTATTGCCCTTCCAGAGCACGTTCTCGTATCATATTTGCTTTCTCTTTCTCACTCTCACTCTCTCTCTCTCTCTCTTTCTGTTTTCTTCCTTCCAATACCTACATGTTATGTGTGTGCGTGTGGGTGTATTTGCATGTGGGTGTGTGTGCGTTGCGCGCGCGCGCGTGTGTGTGTATATATATAAATATATTTATGTACATTTATATTATTTTATTTACAGAGTACTTATTATTGCTGGTACGGGAGGCATAGGGACATTCGCCATTCAGCTCATCAAAGCTTGGGGAGGTCACGTGACCACAACTTGCTGCAAGGATGGTATTGATCTGGTGGAGCGTTTAGGAGCTGACGACGTCATCGACTATACGAAAGGAAACTTTGAGGACGCTCTAACCGAGCGGCCTAAGTGAGTAATTTCGATCTTTCTCTTCTCTGTCTTTCTCTGCGGATGGAGGCGGTAGTAACATGCGCCATACTAACCGACGTCAGTAATTTATCTTAAAATGTCTCAGTAAACTGAGGAATATTGCCAAAATATGGCATGGATATCTGGGTTTCATAAATTATCTATTCAACTTTCTATTTAAAAGTGCTTGTGTTCCGTTAACTTACCATTTTTAGGTGTGGTATTTTCGCGTAGAGACAAAGAAGGTATTGGCAGGTGAATAAACAAAAATCTTTCCAATCATCATTGAGTATTAAGCTGTTGGGTTTTCCAAGTATTAATTGAACATTCCCAATCGATCACTATATTAAATTACTATGTGACTTACAAATACACTTTCATTTTCCACCTTGAAATTGAATGCGATATATTAAACATTTTATTTCATTCATAGTCATTTGTAAGATATATACAGGGGGTGGTGATTAAATTTCCTTTTAGGCTCAGGAGGCTTTGCAATCAAAATCACTGTTTCATTTCATTTTCTTTTCTTCATTAAGGTTCGACGTTATCTTTGTGACACTAGGCGCTGAATTTATTAAGCCGTGTCAATCTGCCTTGAAAAGGGGCGGAAAGTTGGTAACCATTGTCGTTCCTTTTATTGGTAACTTCAACAAATATGGCATGATGCTTGGCATGGTGGTCAACGCAGCTCTTAAACTTCGTTGGATGGTTGAGGCAAGTGTTATGTTACTCCTGTTACTGATGATGCGTCATTTCAGTTGCGTCATTATCCGCGCTAAACGAGCATATGAGCGTCCATACGCTAGTAATTTAACGCAATGTTTGCTTTCTGTTTTTCGCAGTCACTTTTTGTGTGATACCTTAGATACACACAATCAAGCTTTTTTTCAACCGTCCTGTTTGATTTTGTTTCAATTAGTTACAGCCAGCCTTACTTTATTCGACATTATATTCTTTTGAAATGTGTAAAATTCGCAATGGTTTTTCTGTTCTATATTTGTAAAAATGCAAAAGAAAAAGAAAATCAAACAGAAATTAATAAATCAAATCAAATAAATGAAATAGTTGAATTTGACTAAATCCATTTATAACACCAAACAAAGAAGAAAGGGAGAGCGTGTCAAATACAACATAACCCACTGACGCGGCCCTGTGTCAGGCAAACGACGCTTCGTGTGCAACGGGCATTATACACGAGAAGTCATTTTGCTGACTTAGAAATATAGTTTTTAAAAAAAATTAAAAAAAAGGAAAAATACACATGAAGCATAGCTTGCATCAACAAAATAGTGAGTTAACATAATTTAACATAAATCAACTTTTGTATGTAAAAGGCATAAAACTTCTTTATTTTTCACAATTAAGTCGGTCCGTTAGCATGCATTGTCAAACATGCTAATGATATGTTGTTGTGTTTTAAGAATCAAATGTCGAAAGTTGTGCCTAGCCCATCCTACTCTCGTTATTTTAAATTAATGTCCATCGTTTAAATCTGAAACTTGAATTTTCATTAAATACAGTTTAAATTACATCAATAATATCACGATACTTTGAATATTCGTATAGGATTTTCTGTACGACCGGAAGACAATGATCTCCTTCAACCAACCGAATGGGGGCGCCCTAGAAGAAGTCAGGAAGCTGATTGATGACGGAATGGTAGGCCAAATTAATGTGAATTAATTTCCCAAAGCCTGTTGCATAAAAGGCGTCGTTTCACCATGGACCTATTACGGATACGTAATAGTTCCATGGTTTGACGTAGTTAACGTCAGAGAGAACTGTGGCCTTTAATTCGCCACATGTGATGAGAGTAATAACATACAAAGTGATTTGAAATGCAAAGTGTAATAATTACTTGAATAGCTCAGATGACGCAATAGAAATAATGTCTCTTGTGCAACTAGCTGAAGGCTTACGCACACACGCAAACGCACACACATATCACGTCTTTTGGCAATACACCACATTTTCAGTGTTTATTATTGTAGCGTATTTAACACTGGCTTATTTGTGTAAAGTATTTTGCTTTGTTAAAGTGTTTATGTCATTATGTATGAACACATGTATAACTCAAGTATTTTGATCATATGGGAAAGGGAATAGAAGAAAATAGGTATTACTTGAGTTCAATTGGATGTGCCTGGTACTACCTTATCTTCATACGTACTTATTAATGTTCCGACCATATCTGACTTTTGTCACGTATGTCTAGCTCTCCAGTGAGATTAGTTTGAAATCATGTTATTTATATAATAATAGTAGTAAATATAATAATAACAAAACAATGATATTAATAATTACAATAATAATAATAGTAACAAATTAATAATAATAAAACTAATAATGAATCATAATGATAATAATTGTATTACTACAACTACTATTATTACTACTTACTACTACTAATGAAATAATAATAACAATAATAATGATAATGATAGACATGATAATGATGATAATAATAATAATTGCAAGAATGGTCGTATATACTGCGCTATACACTAAGAAGTTCAAAAGCGCTAACAATGTACAATACATTGGAAAAGGACACAAAATACTTGATCTGTAGAAAAAGGGGCAAGAGAGTCTTCGGTAAAGTGATTTTCTAGCGTTCGAATTGAGTATGGTTTATTATTTCATATTTTAAAAGCAGTTTCACCAAATGGTTTATCGGCAGTGGAAAGACTTGATATTGGCAGTAGGAGTCCAGAAGTGAACGAGTATTCAAAAGAGAGAAGAAAAAAATAGATCCACTGCTGTATAGGTGGAGTCACTATGAACATGACTGACAAAGAAAGCGGACAAAATATACAGTTCCTAGGGTAGACAAAGGAGCATCCCTTCACTGCTATTATGTAAAAATGTGTAGAACAGGTGCCACATGCATATTCACCTGTTCTACACATTTTTACATAATAGCAGTGAAGGGATGTTTCTTTGTCTACCTGAGGAACTGTATATTTTGTCCGCTTTCTTTGTCAGTCATATTCATAGTGAGTTTCCAGTGTTCATTGTTCTGTAAATAGAAAAAATGCGACGGTGAAATAGGCCATGTTCGTAATGTCACCCAATTTATGCACATACCTTTATGAAGCGCCTCGATACGCATTATTTCATTCACCTGTTATGAGTAAATGTATATCAATAGTCAGAATTCAAAGTGTGTGCATTAGTAGATGCTAGGTAGGACAACAATAGACCAGTTCACAGTTAGCATATGTCTCAAACGACCCCGAATATACACAGATCTTCAAAACATGAATAGGTCACACTTCGCCCATTTTGAAATAAATAAATAGCCTTTGTTTCCCCTTTTCACACAATACTTCCACCTGTGTATTATGGAATGCACGGCTTGTGCATAAATGAATATTGATTACATAACTTTCATGATCACGTATCCAGTATTTTGTCTCCGTGTATTTCACAATTTAGTCTGCAATGACCTTAATGTGCACATGCTCATACTGCAATTATGGACTGGCTTATAATAATGTTCTTAGTTTTTCCTGTCCATTATTATAATAGTACGAGCCTATAATAAATGGATTTGAATGTAGCATTTGGGAAATTGTACAGAACCGGAAAACTTGAAACTTGAAACAATCCTCTCGCTATCATGGGTATGAAATCTTTCTGCAGCATTTAAACTCCCCCCCCCCCCCCCTCCCCTTGAAATCGCGCAGGGCTCTATTCACAAGAGGTCACAAATTTGCAACAAAAGGTTGACCACTCCGTCGAGCCGGATTCGAACCAGCGACCTAAAGATGTCTGTGATTGTTCCTCTACAGTCTTCCGCTCTACCAACTGAGCTATCGACGGTTGATGTCCATGATAATGGGAAATGTGTTGTTACAGAATGTGTTTACTTAAACAATAAAGTTATCACATTGGTTAATGAATAACTAATTACGTATTGAGATTGTGTTACCTTTTTTGACACTATATGGTATGTATCTACACACGCATTTCCGACGTATTTCACAATTTGGTCTGCAATGACTTTATCTGCTCATGCTCAGTCTTCAACTATAAACTGGCTTATTATAGATTGCCCTACCCTGCAATACGTTATATATGCAATTTGCATTCTGACTATTGAAATACGATTATTCGTATTTAAACAGGTCAATGAAAAGGCGAACAAAATTAAACATGTAAAATATGTGCGTCCATCTCGCGTACCCCTTTGCGTCCCTCAGCGTATAGTTACGTAGGCCAGCGTAAGGCAGCGTACGTTCGGCGTAGTCGGTACGCAATACTACGCAACTCTACGTATACAATTGGTTACTTTACGAAAATGGCCTATTGTGCAAGGACGTTCGATGGGGCCTGAGCGTCATAAAGCCTTATTTTTGAAATGACGAATGCTGACTCATGACTTGCATTGATGTGTTGATATGAATATTTTCTGCCATGAGTTTTGAACGAGGTAGTTGTCTCCCAAATATGTGAAACAATCATTCAGTCTTCAAGAGAAGGTTGAGTTCTGGTAAAGATGTAAAGTCATGTTTTAAGATTTCCTATTCTCTCCGTGTCAGTTTAGAAAAACCAAAGGAGTAATGTCCCCTGACAACAGCTGCTCTTCAGTTGCACAAAATATGACGACAAAAGAGCTAAAATGTTTGGACCCAGCTTTAATGCGACATCTTTGAGAAGTCCATCATACCCATTTATGTGTTTAGTGCGTGTGATTTTCAGGAGAAGCTCACAGTATACAATTATATTATGTGCTACATACTCTACCATTCGCACGTACTTTCAGTTTTGTTCCTTATGAATCAGGGAGATGGAACGAGTGTAATCGCGTGACCGTTACTAAACGTTTTCTTTACATATCTACTTTAAAAAAGTGTCATTGTAAATATGCTGCTCAAAGTTTTAAAATGTATAGTGTGATAATGCTTTCTTATTATTCGTCTCTATTTTCTTGTGTTGTTATTACTTTTTCGTATTTTTTTCTATCACTACTCCTGAATTGTTTCCGTCAGATCCATCCGGTGATTCACAAGACGTTTGCGTTCGAGGCAGCCAACGAGGCAATGGAGTTTGTGAAGCGGGGTCATGCCCGAGGAAAGACCGTCATCGTTATGCCAAATCATGACAAAAACGAGGGGTAGTAACTGGACGCCTAGACATGCTCTACATCCGGGGACCTGTGTATGTACCTTGTACATCGAACAAGTGATTCTCATTGAACAAGCCGTTTATTGGAATTACTGCGTGTAAAGCGATTAAACCAGTCGGATAAATGTCAAAAGGAAAAGGTTTCAGAAAAATATATGTACATACTGATATATTCATTTGTTTTTAATAACATCGTTTTCCGTTGCCAGGGACGTAGCTGTAAGGATGGAGGGCGCATATATTTATATCGTAGGATGGTAAGTGAAGATTTAAATACGAGCTACGCGTGTGTTCACTCTAAGCAAAAGGCAATCACATTGTTCGTATCGAACTATCTTGGATTGGTTAACTCGGAAACCCAATCTTAATATTAATGCTATTAAACATCTTTCCTAAATACTAAACCCCAGATTTTACCCGAACCCTAACTCAAATCCTTAATCACGTTTACTGATAAAAAATAATCATTATTAAGAGCATTCGTAATAATGTAATGAGGTGGAGCTATATTCGTTGCATAGGCCTATTAATTCCGTCGACCTTCACTTACCATCCTACGATAGGAAATTTCGCGCAATTCCCCGCAAGAGTGCGTGAAGGAGACAGGTAAATAATATAATCGGATTCCCGTCACACCCCCAGACCCCATCCCCCCCCCCCCCTATCACTGGTAGGTGGCTTTTTTTAATTTGTATTTCATCATCCAACCGAGTGGCCTAAGTTTGTTGCCATGTTTAAATATGCTTTGATGTTCAAGCCTGACAGGTCCAATACAGTGTTTCCTGTCATACAGATAGACTAAACTGAGAGCTTAATTAATTGATTGAAATAGTTTATTAATATCGAATGTCATTGCGACCAAAGGCCGAATTTCTATTTTGTTATAAATTTGTTTGAACAAATTTAAATACATAACATATACAATTATGACAATCATAACATGTAGGTACAAAATAATAAAAGAATATATTACTGAAATAACAGCTATTTAATTGGAAATAATAATGGGTAGTTGGGTTTGAAGTTATATAATTAAAGTGAACATTATTGGTGTAGCCATGAAATAATTGTAGTTGCACTTTTAATCAAAACCATAGCTGTACATAATAGATCATAACATTATTGACCACAGTTCCTTGTGTAAATAATTTAATGACAGGTCTTATTAGAGCAGAAAACAGCTTGGTAATGGCAGTAATGAACAAGTATTTGAATATCATTTTCTTCAACAAATGAGCTGATAATTGTAACATACCTATTGAGCTACTAAGTTACACTATCACCTACGTGGTCACACATTTGAACTACTGATTTCTATTTTTTTTAGAATAAACGAACTATAAATTAATGCACATGTATACGAAATTGACATTGGATATTTATTTTCCATAGTGAACCTTACTTCCATGGTAATGAATCTGGCGAGCTAAAGTGAATACAGAAAAATTACGTAAAACGGATTTATTGTGATTAATACAACCACTAGCTTTTGTAGCCCGTCCTTACTATTAGGGACTTTTAGATTTACACGACGAGAGCGTGGACTGCCGCGTGTGACTGGGCCTTGCCCGGCAGTGCCTTAAAAGGACGTCACATTACCTTAAAAGGATGTCACACGTGGCGGTCCACGTTCTCGTCGTGTAAATCTAAAAGTCCTTATTGATCTCTCGCGAGCATTCTGAGGGTTCACGAGAGAGCCATTTGGGCTGTCGATCCATTGGTCTACTGGCCTGGTCTATTGGATATGTGTTAAATTACCCTTCTGCCATGGAATAGAACGGGGTTTATAATTGGATTTGTGTGTTTTTTGCCTTTGTATAGGCTATTCTTGTATTTTAGTTTGGCAAAGAGATGACACTATGGAATTTTACAAGATTGCATGTTGTATATTGTCAATGTTTTATATTGTATAATAAAGGAACCCTGTGGAAGGGGGAAACAAATTGGATTTTACCTCTGATATGTTTCAATGTTGACATTTTAACCTGTAATGGAATTTGTATTTATTTATTAATTTTATTTTTATTTAAACAGGGTTGCCTTCAGTTTAAAACAAAACATGCTGTCTTTGAGGGCTCTGATTAAAAACAATACAAACAATATATATATACAAAAATATTCTACAAAATATGCAAATAGACACTCGTAATGTAAAACTCACTGTAGAATAACATCAATTAAAAACAAATTAAATCACTCATTATACATATATATATGTGTGAGAAAGTGACATTCGTATGACTTTTCTTAAAAAGTGAAATAGGAAGAGAAACTGACAGAAATGGATACAGAAGGTGGGATATTTGATATGAATACAAAGAAGGAAAGAAAAGGAGGAAAAAGTGAAAAAAGAGGGCGAATGGGAGAGGACGTTAAGTAAAATGTGAAAGGAAAACGGCGGGAAGTTAGTGAAGGGGTATAGGACAAATAAAAGGCAGGATGAGAATAATTCATGAAAAACAGAATTCGGAGGGAAAAAAAACTGATGGATAACAAATTAGATGTAAAAATCACATTATACATTATACAGTAAGCTAAAAAAAATATATATACAAGGCGAAAACTAAAGGCAGTGGAAAGTTGGGTGAAAACTGAAGAGGGCAGCATATTTTTATTTCTAAAGGAGGCCCTGAAAGATTGTAAGGCCATAGCCTTTCTTTGTTCTGTGTTGAGGTTGTTCCATTCCCTAGTTCCTTTATCCTGGAAAGTACGCTTACCACTTCTATTTATCAATGGAACACCGGTTACTTGAAGCCACATTTGATCTTTTTCGTACATTATAAAGAGGCTTTACAAACCGTTCACAGATTGAGGTAAAGGGGCCATGTTATTGACACATTTGAATACTTCACACATCCTTTGAAGGTGCCATCTAGAAGAGAGACACCAATGTGGGTCCTGGGGTGAGCCCTTAAGACCATTCTTTCCAACCTGTTATCTAGAAGGCCTCTAGAACAATTTGACCAAACTGACCAAACGTCGACAGCCACCTGACATGAGTATGTCGATGATGGGATACATAAAGACAGAACAAACATTTTAAGAGATACATGTATAGAATGTGATTTTAAAATAATGGTAGTACTAGAATTCGTTAAATTAAAAGAAAATCAGTAATAAGTGAAGACTGGCATATATCACTTGGAGTCTCCAAATAACATACATCAAAATTATTGATCAACATAATATTTATTCATCCGGTAAAAACAAATTAGATTACAAACAATGTAGCCTTTATATTTACCTAGGCGAACAATCATTATATCGCTTATAATGAAAGGGGGTTTGTTATTCTTGTTCTTTGTTTGATTTTATGAAGCTCCAATTATCAGATGTTCCATTCCATATAATTTTACTCCAATACTGTAATTACAAAAAATTAAATACAAACCAATGCAGTCACTTAGTTCATGATTTGGTATATCCACTACAATTACGTTACCGAATGAAAGTGCTATGTACAGAAGACTCAGGTTACTTGACACTTGACAAACCTTAGATGGGTTGCTGGAATACCCTCCTTAGAATGCATTCGTACCAGATCATCAGGGCAATTACACCTTATTAACTTCTTCTGTTTGTCCACGTGGTGATTTGACTGCTCTGTCGTCAAACAATGGCCCTTCTGTCTGTCTACCAGAATTACAAAGTTCCTTCATGGCCTGGCGAAAGTCTGGGTAGCGCAGTGCGTAGATGAATGGGTTCGCGCTTGAATTGCAACAAGCAAGTACATTCAAGGCGTGTTGTATAAACCTGTTCCTGGTGGTATATGGGACAAACCCGATGCTGGATAGAAGATAAAAGGTCTGGCAAGGTACCCATGACACAATGAAGACAAGGGTGACTAGGAACAACAACTGCAAGACTCGCCTTTTGGCAATGAAATGTCGCACAGACGGATTAGATCTATTGAGCCCTTTGTCCACACCTAGGTGAAGCTGGGCCTGTCGATGAAGAGAGCGCGCTGTAAGCGCCTGCAGGATCAGAGCGAGAGCAATCGGTATGATTAGCATTAGAATAATCAGCATGGTAGTTATAATCATATTTATCTGTCTAGATGAGTACAAATCTATGCATTGCTCTTCAGATGCCTCTACTCTTGTTGTAAACAGAAAAACGGAATGTTCTAAGAAGCTCATGAACCAGATCAAGAGTACTGCCCTCGAGACTCTCTTCTTGGACAGAAATTCTTTGAAACGTAACGGATAAACCACGGCGAAGTATCGTTCAACGGGAATGAACGTTAGTGTCATAATGGACGCGCTTACCGACACCCAAAAGAGAAACTGAGATGCCACGATCTTGCAGTAGATCTCGCCCAATATCGTCGACGGAACGCGATTGAGTATCGGAAACGGGATCATAAAGATGGATGTTAAAAGATCGGCAGTCGCCAGAGCTCCAGTTAGGATGTCCATGTTCCGATTCTGTTTTCGTCGCTGGAACAAGATGACAATTACAAGGAGATTTCCAATAATACCCACGACTGCCGTTATAATCTGCAGAATCAACCACCAAGACCATTCCCTAGGTTGCGACAGCCTTATCAAGATCCTAATGTCCTGTGGAGCTCGTGGACTTGATGAGGATTGATCTGTAGGGATAAACGCTGACGGCCTTTCCGAATTCCAATCTTGAGGTTGGTCCTTTATAGTACCGGTAGCTCCCATCGAGAACGTCTTTAGATCAAGCCATAGAGTTTCAGTGACCGTTTGTCCTCCAACGGGTGTTGAAGGAATGGTTAGCATCATGCATCCTACAAATATCAGACTTGGAACTGCCATTCTGTTGTATTGAAGAGATTGAAAAGTGACGAAGATATTTTGTTTTACTTATAAAATGAATGGCAAATGCGCGCAACAGAGATCTTGCTTGTGTTCACTGAATTCTGTGTTCTAAGGAGAGAAACGTGAAGCGTAATACGCCATCATTAAAAAAACGGTGTGGTTTTGTCGTGCCGTATCCGAACGAGCCTTAAAGATGAAGTTGAGTTCTGGTCATGCGATTGCATTGTGAAAGAAACGGTGTGGAACCGATCAGAAAAGGTTGATCCTCTAGCATATAAGAATTTGTGTGTATTGCAAGGTTCTGGAATCATCAAAATGATAAGAAATTTGGCCAAGTCTTGGTAAAGTTACAAACACTTGCACAGAAAGATGTATATGGGACTACACGAACACGTGGCGTAAAAAGCCGGCCCCCCGATTTTTACGATGTTACATGCATATTTAGAATATGAAGGCATTTTAAGAGCCATGCTTTTCAGGGAACATGTCTCAACTGATGTTCTTCCACACTTGCATAATAAGAATGAGTAATGCTCACAAATTATTTTTCACCTCTTCCCAGAACTCAACCTTCTCTTTAATGACGCACTGCATGTAATTACTTATAAAGTCAAGCAACACGGGGATCGATGTTTTTCCAAGCCATTTTATTATTCTCATGTATTATGGAAATAGAGGACACGGTTAATAAAACTAGCATATCTCCTTATAACGAGCATCATACAAGTATTAAAAAGTATTTGATTGACAGGTTTCCATACTTAAAGTAGTCAGAAATTTGTGATGTGAATCATTATTGGCTATGATTTTGATATAAAACCATAGCGGGAAATTAAAATACAACCTGTAGAGAGGCCATGACACGTAACAGCTCTTAGGTTGATGAGTTATCAAAGACTTAATGGCTTTTAATCAACCCGGTTTTATATCGTTACGCTCGTGATAAGTTAGAGGCTGTCATTGTTCGAAACGCTACATAATTGCACCATTGAAAGGCTATGTCAGTTAATACATAATTATGTTTGTGGGAAATTAAAATACAACCTGTGGAGAGGCCATGAAACGTGACAGCTCTCAGGTTGATAAGTTATCGAAGACTAAATGGCTTTTAATCAACCCGTTTTAATATCGTTAAGCTCGTGGTAGGTTTGAGGCTGTCATTATTCAAAACGCTACATAATTGCACCATTGAAAGGCTATGTCAGTTAAAACATAATCATGTTTGCCTATCCAGTCTTCCATACAATTTTCAACTCACTCTCGACACCAAGATATACACCACGATATATTTCAATATCATGCACCAGTTACTGCTCGCCATTTTAGAGGTTACAAAGAGCTTACAAACTCATACGTTTAATATAATGATATTAATAACTATTATTCAAAAAAAAATACTAAGAAGGTTATTAAATATAATGATAATAATAATGATGATATTAATACCTGTTCTTAAAAAGCGCTTTATCCTAAAATTCCCAAAACGCTTACAATACTAATATTTACCCTCGTGTCAGGAAAGAAATTTATTTGTTTCGCTCTCTGGTCTGGAGTGTTCTTTGTTAAGGTCAGGTGAATATGTTAGGTTAGATGTTTTCTTTTCAGGCCAAGATGTATTGTTCCTTATGAATAGGCCTGGGGAAGTCATTAATTCTGTGTACATATTTTATCTGTTGTTTGGCACACATTTAGGAAGCCTCTTTTCAATACAAGTATTTTCCTTTGTAAGATCATTTCCTCTCCAAATATTTGTAGTCATGTTTTTAGAATTTACTTAGTAACCGTAGGGTATATTAAGAGGTGGATTTTCTGAAATCGAGGAGAACCACCTAAGCTATAATGGACTAAACGTCATGTTAGTCGGCAGTTAAAGTCAATATCTGAGGGTAATTCCACGTCGGGACGAGAGGCTAGCTCAACTGCCACCCGGTTCTCCATATCTTTCGTCGGGGGCTAGCTCTTGTCTGGGATCGGGACACACACCATCGTATCTCAGTCTGCGGAGGCCAAGAATCCGGAGCGACTACCGGGGCCAAGTGGAGCAAAGACACCGTCTGCGGAGGCCAGGGCCAAGTGGACGACACGAGCTGTGACCGGCGTCGATGTCAGACGGGAAACTACCCATCCAGAATTATTTTTGTTAAAGATAAGTTTATTTACATACTGTATTATTGTTGAAGCCAAAACAAAGTCTGTGAAACAGGAGAAATGATTGGAAATTAAACATTACAATTTAACTTTAATTAACAAGCTCTATTTCCCTTTATTTTGTGTGTCCGTAGCAATAATAAAAAATAAAAAAAAGTCTCTCACGTGACAATTTGGAGGTCCCACCGAGACATTGCTACTTATAAATAATTTCAAAAAGGGAATTAGATATTTCTCCCCCTCTTTTCCCCGCATACGAATTTGATGTGTAATTGATGTTTGGGGTTGAAATACAGGTTAAAAGAAATTATCAATGCTAGGTTGATAAAAGCAATAATGTCAAGAGTTTAGTGGATTCTCCCCAAGGTTAAGCCCTTGGTAACGCCTATAGGCTAGGATAGTGCTTAGGCGGGTTGTGCATTATGCATGATATTTTGCTCGATTAGAGATTCCAGGTTTGAACTACTATAGGCTTTGAATGTTCATGTTGTGAAGTTGACCGGTGTTTCGCATGGTTGAAATTTGTGTTCTCGTTAGGAGAAATTCTAGTGTGCTTGTTAGAAGGCACTAGGGGTTAATTGTCTGGTGTGAAGCGGACCGGTGTTTCGCATGGTTGAATTAATTGTATGCTCATTGGGAGATACATTCTAGTGTGCTAGTTAGAAGGCACTAGGGGTTGGCATTTGTTGCCGGTGTTAAAGCCTAGGTTTTTGTAGTTTTGGAATCGTTGTTTAGTCGCTATGGCTAGTGTCGAGCAAATTAAAGAGTTTTCTACTTTAGGTAGGGAAATAGGTCTTAGTGGAGGCGGGTTGAGTAGTTTCGTTTCTGAACGCTGTCAGGCGGTAGAAAGAGAAAGAGAGCGTGAACATGAGCTCAAGTTAGCGCAGTTGCGTAAGGATGAAGGAAATAATGTAGCTCAGTTAGGTGGGGTTAAACTTGTTGTCGGTCAATTTGATGATGCCCACGATAAATTTGATGCTTACATTACCAAGTTTGAAATGATCCTGAAAAGTCAAAAAATCCCTAATGACGTGTGGGTACTACATCTAATCTCTAATTTGAAAGGGAAGGCCTTAGATGTAGTGAATAGGATGAGTACAGATGATCGCCAGAAATATACCGTGGTTAAGAGTGAGTTAATGCAATCTTATAATCTCACTGAGGAGGGGTATAGGCGTAGTTTCAGATCTGTTAGGCCTTTGAATTCAGAACGCCCAAAACAGTTTGCTAATCGGATGAAAGGTCATTTTGATAATTGGATAGGTGCGTCTAAGATAAACAATAGTAGGGCTGCTTTTGAGGATCTGATGTTGCGAGAGCAATTTTTGATTGATTGTCCAAAAGAGGTTGCTAGGTTCATCAGGGAACGGAAATGCACGAAGTTTGACGAGGCAGTGGAGTGTGCAGAGGTTTATGTTGGTGCACACGGACCTCATGTTTTCTTTGGTGGAGAGAAATCCGAAAGAAGCCGATCAGATCCGGAAGGGGGTAGTAAGGGCCCTAATCAAGTAGATAAGACTAATGCAAAATTGGGCGAGGTTCAAGCTAGGGCAAAGAAAGTGGAAGGTAGTAAGCCCTTCCAAAAGAAGGGGTGTTATATGTGTGGGAATCCCAATCACATGAAGAGGGAGTGTCCCCTGTTAGTGAAGTCTATGGCGGCTCAGGGTATGATGTTGTTAGGGGGTGATGAAGTCCCCGGGGTAGATGCTGTTCATAATAAGCCTAATGAGGGTGAGATTGAATCTGAGGCCGTAGAGTTGACAGCAGCTTGCATTGCTGAGTGGGTGGTCGATAGTGAAGTCATTGAAGAGGTTGGAAATGGAATGGCTTACGATGATATTGAGGCGATGGTCAATGATATGCCTGTCGTGTCTGGGAGGTTGATGCCTGGGAATGTTCCCGTTTCCGTGCTACGCGATTCAGGTTGTAGTACTTGTGTTGTGAGAGAAGCGTTAGTTAGGAAAGAGCAATTAACAGGTCGTCATGTTAGAGTCAGGTTAATTGATGAAACGATAAGGCGTTTCCCCTTGGCAAGAATCGTTGTTGATTCGCCTTATTTCGAAGGAGAGGTTGTGGCAGTGTGTATGCCTAAATGTTTGAATGATGTAATCATTGGTAATGTGAGAGGGGCTCGTCCACCAAAAGAGCCTAATATCCATTGGGTTCCTAAGGCTGACATAGAGGTCACGCCGGAGGTCGTGCCGGAGGTCACTGGTTTGGAAGATTCGAAGTTGGAGAGAGAATTTTCAGATGAGTTGAAGTCTACCGCTGAGGGCGTTGGTTCTGATGAGGGCGGTATTAGATTACAAGCTGTTCAGACTAGGGCTGACCTCATGAGCAGACTATTGTAAAATATAGTGAAATTGTTGTAAAGGCGAATAACCAAACAAGGAAAAAATTATAATGGTCCATTTTTTTTGTATGTGTTTATGCTGTATAGCAAATGACTACTGAAGCTTTCTCATTTCTTTCAGGAAAACAGGAGCCAGCAAATCGCGGTCGCCGTTATGTTTAGTTGGTTAAGCTTTAGTTACGTTAAGGAAACATTGTCTGTTAGGGCTTAGTTGTAAATTAGTATAGGTTAGTTTAGGGGCGTTAGGATTAAGTTAGGTTGCTTTAAGATTGTGAACGTAGTTTAAGAAACAAGCTTCATGATTTTATGCGGTGTCATAGATGTAAAAAAAAAAGAGATGTAAATAATTTGTTTTAAAAAAAACAATGAAGTTATATTAATGGATAAAAAAAAAAAATAATACTTATACCATAATCAAGACAAGCATGAAAAGTTGTTATCGGTTGAATGTTATATGCAAGAAATGAATCAATATAGTGCATTTCAGATGACAGTTTGGTTATAGTGAATATAGAAAAGTTGCTTAATAACTGCAAAAGTACATTCAGAGTGCAAACATAGATTGAGCAATCTGAATTTGTATTGCCCGTTTCATAATCTCTTGTCTTTTAATATGCTTATACTTTTAAAGAAAATGATCAAACGAAATAATGATACATATTTCATACCAGGAGTGTGATTTCCTAATCATATTCAAAAGAAAATGTAAGCCATGTTTTTCATGGAGAGACAGAACTCACAGCATGACAGTCAAACTTGCTTTAAACACGGTTTTGGATGCTGTGGTTTATAGTTCTTTGGTTTTTATACATACATGTACAGTAAAAAAAAAAGAGAATTGAATCATTAGTGTTTCCAGTAGGTTATGTATGTTATATCTTATACTTAGAAAGCTTTTCAAATAAATGTTTTTATAGTGGATATAAGTTAGATCCCCTAATTATATCTTAAGGTGGGGGATATTGTCAGGAAAGAAATTTATTTGTTTCGCTCTCTGGTCTGGAGTGTTCTTTGTTAAGGTCAGGTGAATATGTTAGGTTAGATGTTTTCTTTTCAGGCCAAGATGTATTGTTCCTTATGAATAGGCCTGGGGAAGTCATTAATTCTGTGTACATATTTTATCTGTTGTTTGGCACACATTTAGGAAGCCTCTTTTCAATACAAGTATTTTCCTTTGTAAGATCATTTCCTCTCCAAATATTTGTAGTCATGTTTTTAGAATTTACTTAGTAACCGTAGGGTATATTAAGAGGTGGATTTTCTGAAATCGAGGAGAACCACCTAAGCTATAATGGACTAAACGTCATGTTAGTCGGCAGTTAAAGTCAATATCTGAGGGTAATTCCACGTCGGGACGAGAGGCTAGCTCAACTGCCACCCGGTTCTCCATATCTTTCGTCGGGGGCTAGCTCTTGTCTGGGATCGGGACACACACCATCGTATCTCAGTCTGCGGAGGCCAAGAATCCGGAGCGACTACCGGGGCCAAGTGGAGCAAAGACACCGTCTGCGGAGGCCAGGGCCAAGTGGACGACACGAGCTGTGACCGGCGTCGATGTCAGACGGGAAACTACCCATCCAGAATTATTTTTGTTAAAGATAAGTTTATTTACATACTGTATTATTGTTGAAGCCAAAACAAAGTCTGTGAAACAGGAGAAATGATTGGAAATTAAACATTACAATTTAACTTTAATTAACAAGCTCTATTTCCCTTTATTTTGTGTGTCCGTAGCAATAATAAAAAATTAAAAAAAGTCTCTCACGTGACACCTCGGTCACAGGATTTAGTTACTATTCTGCACACCACAGTGCACCTTCTCTACTTCCTTAGGAGCATTCCAGCAAGTCGCCTATTTTAAGGGGGCGCACATGCTCATTCAACCACAATGACGGTCGTAACCTATCGGGTACCCATTTATCATCTGGGTGGAGAGGAGCAATGTAAATAAAATGCCTTGATTATGGACCTACGTGTCGTGTCTTGGCTTGAAACCACGACCTTATAGCCCCACTGCACTAATTTTAGCTACTTCCGCCCTCTACATAGCAACCAACGCCTACTCGGTGACCATTGGTCCCCCGCGGTCCCCTTTTTCTCATGTTAATTGAGAGCTGATTTGATGAGATAACCACCTGTCAGTGACCATGCAGGGAGGTTTAATCCCTCCTGGCCAAACTAGTGCAGAGGGGCTTTAACATTTCCATTCAACTGATTAAAGCACTCGACTACGATGTAGTAGCATCAACTTGTAAGTCGGCGCTGATGGGTCCTCCGAGAAAAGATCATTTCTATTCTATTAAAATATAAAAACCACTCGTTTAGTGTAGTTGAAGGTGGCACTAGACACTATACAGGTCAAAGCCATTGATTAGGAGAGTTTGGCCGACTCGGGGCACGTTGCAAATACTTTTCTGTTGGGCAAGAACTCCCCAAAAAAGAATATATGCCATGTTGTGACCAACTGAAACCGAAACTAAAGTTGGCCAAAATCTGTATACAGATGGGTCTGATACAGGTGATTCACCGTAAAGTTACATTGAATAAATAGGGAACAGTGAGTTAACCAAACAACTTGTGAAAGTTTCATCGACAACATTCATCGGAGTAAAAATTTCATGGAACTTTCAGATTTCGCATAATTTCATGAATAATAATATAATTCTATAACGTCCTTGTATAGCGGCATATCAATGCGCTTCAAAAGGACTTTGGATATTATTATCGTGGATTTCGAATATGTATCGGGTAGTCTGTAGCAAATTATCGAGTTGATGACGTCATTCCTTCACTATTCCCCGAATATAAGTTAAGTGATCTATACAACACTTGTTTCTCGAGGTGTTGACTTAGTTGCTCTGTCATCAAACAATGGCGCTTCGGTCCTTTTAGGATTGAAGAGCTCCCTGATGGCCTTGCGAAATTCTGGGTTGCGCACCGCGTAGATGAATTGGTTTACGCAAGAGTTGCAGAAACCTAGTATGACTAGAACGTGATATAGATTACTGTATATGTAGGCATCCGGGAGGATCCCGAGGTCAAACGCAAGTAAGCCAATCAGGACCGGTCCCCAACAGACGATGAAGAGGATGACCACTATGGACACCGTCTGTAGGACGCGCTTCTTAGCGAGGATATGTCGCGCGGATGGGTTGGCTTCATCTAGACGTCTGTCCGCACCTAGGTACAGCCGAGCCTGGCGGTGTAACGCACGAGCTGTTAGCATTTGCAGGGTGACGTTCACGATCATAGGAATGAGAAACTCAAAGACAAAGAGAACTACACCCAGAATATTTTTTATTTTCTTTGACGGGAATTTCCAGTCACACCGTTGTTGAGATGGATCAAGATTGTTGGCGAAGGAAAAGGGGAAGTGCAACGTAACGCCCATGAACCAGCCAAGGACAATGGCAGACCGGATTCTGGTACGGGATAGTAGCTCTTTGCAACGCAGTGGGTAGACAACGGCGATGTATCTTTCAATGGGAATAAAATTTAGTGTCATAATAGACGCAACTGCCGATGTCCACATGAACAACCTGCTATCAATTAACGTGCAGTACATTTCGCCAAGTATTGTCAAAGGAACACGCTTGACAATTGGCAGTGGTATCATGAAGATCGAAGTGAAGAAATCCGCGGTCGCCAAGGCTCCGATGAGTGTATCTGTAGCCCGACTCTTCTTACGCCGCTGGAAAAGCAGGGTAATGACGAGAAGATTTCCAAGAATTCCCGTTCCAGCAGTGACCATCTGTACAATCTCCCACTAGGTCCGTGCCCAAGGTTCCCAGAGCCATTCTGCAGCTATAAGTGCGGATTTTTTTAGCAAACCTTCCTCTTGCAAACCCAATGAATATTGATCAGTAGGGTCCAGCGATGGTGTCGTCTGATTCCAAACGCAACAGTTGGAATCCCTCCCGGTCGTAGACTCTGTTACCGTCGATGGGCTAGACCTCCATTTCGTGCTCTTGGTAGCATCACCAACGTTGAGTTCTGGAATAGCAGTAAGATGTTGTCATTCAGAAGATCTCGCCATACTGCACAATACGACAAGGCAAACTGAGATTCGTACTTCTAACTTCTCCATGGGGATATTCCACAAGCTAGACATAGAGGAGACATGCAAAGAGACAATAAAACTAAGGACAACATGGAAGGACCGGGGTCCCGTCTTATAAAAAGTTGCGATTTATTGAAACTTATTTGCGATTGATAATAATCGTCATTATGTACATAAGAGATAGGAGACTGCAAACTTGCGATTGAATAGGGGACTTGCGATTGATTCGTATCAATCGCAACTCTCTATCAGACAGAGCCCTGTATTTAATATTGGGGAAACAAATCGTAATTTATGGACGTGAGCCTTGAAAGAGGTTAAAGAATACCAATTCATAATCAATGAGATGTGAGTTGGTCTAACGGTAATATTCGTGGTACGGTTAGCTCTCTGTCTTCGCCTAAAATATTGATTCTGATTGGATCAGGGTTCAAAACCTCTTTCCTTTAAACAAGTCATGTCCAATGTTTCGACTTCCCAGTGTTCCGACTTTACGACACCTTCTCATCCGATAATTGCTCCGCAGTATTTGTGACACTGGCCCAATTCCTAACGTCGACCATGGACCATGGACGCAAAACTATACATAATCATTACTTTACTCCTATACATAACCTAAAAATAAAACCCAATTGCAACCCAAACCCTATACTTTTTAACGAAATAAAACCCGGGGCTAACGTCGGAGATACATTTACGATGTTAAGTGTCAATTCGCTCTGAAAACAATATTTTTTCTTCTACTCACCGCTCTTTAAAAATGCTGAACCACACTTCAGGGGCAGTCTCAATGGAGTCCTCACCAAAAAGGTAGTACTCTGTCATTATCTTCGGAGCAGAATACTCTTTTATTTGATGTACAGGTCATCAAATTTGGCTAATGGAGTGACATTTGATACCCATCAACGTAAGCAGCTCAAATGTGCAAGTTGCTTTTATATCAAGTAAGAAGTAATGAGTGGATCAACTACCATGTCCTGATAAACGTGAACGTGTGTGATTAAATCGTGTCAATGCGTACTGCGTAGTTTATTAACGTAATACCAATCACCATAACCTGTTTGGCTCTTGACAGGCATGTTTTTTGTTTTTTTTCAAAATATGCACTATTTTTGGCCCCCTAAAATTTGAAGATCGCACCCCCCCCCCCCTTGAACACTAGGGGAGGGGCCCGTCTCAAAATAAAGATTACAATTACCTGTTTTTACCTGTTTTTACCTGTTTTTTCCCCCGGGGGGAGGGGCCCCTGGCCAATGACAATATTTGTTCCATCTGCCTATGATCTTTTTGGCTAGACGAGCATGACAGGAGATACGTTTTGAACAAAGAAATGGGCAAAGCTCCCGCATTGACAGCTTGTCATATGCAATACGTAATTGGAAGATATTAAGTGTGTATTGATCGACAGGTTGAATAACGAATAAACTGTGACGTTCTGTAAGTCACTTTTTCCATCTTTTGCCCCAGAAACTGGCAGTGCTTTTTGGCTAGACGGGCATGATAGGAGATACATTTTGAACAAAGAAATGGCCAAAGCTCCCGCATTGACAGCCTGTCATATGCAATACCAGGCGCGTACGCAGGATTTTTTCAAGGAGGGGGGGGGGGTTAACATTTTCAAATCGGGCCGAAAATTTCGCACTCGACTCAGCCAGCCGCTGAATAAGCGGGGGGAGGGGGGGGGGGGGGGGTAAGAGGACACTTTTTTTTTTTGGGGGGGGGGTCTCGAAATTTGAAAAATTGACATTTTGCTCCGTTGGGGGGGGGGTAAGGTCACCTTTTTTAGGTCAGCCATGGGAATAATTTTTGTTTTATTAAAAAAAAAGGGGGGGTTTAGGGGGGTTTATACACATAAAAATACCAAAGGGGGGTTGAACCCCCCCCCCCCCCCACCCCCTCCCCCCCCCCCCCCCCCTGCGTACGCGCCTGTGCAATACGTAATTGGAAGATATTAAGTGTGTATTGATCGACAGGTTGAATAACGAATAAACTGTGACGTTCTGTAAGCCATTTTTTCATATTTTGCCCCAGAAACTGGCAGTGCTTTTCGCTATCGGATGAACATGATGAGAGGAAAGATCTAAGAACAGATCTTATTTGTTAAACTATGAAAATAGGCGTTCTTAAATGAGATAGAATATTGCTCGGAAGATCTTTTGTTCTCATTTGAAGGCTGTTTATTTAAACTGGTAGATGCTAAGTTTCTTATACGCTTTAAGGACCAGATTTTACAGTTATAAAAGATTTCAAAACCAACCATGAGGTCAAACATTTCTAATCTATAATATTCTTTAGCTTTATTCTGAGATTTCTGTCTACTTAATAGCAAGGTAATAATGATAACCAGATTCTGAAAGGCATATGATGATGATGGAGATGATGACAATAAAGATAATGATGGTGATGATGATGATGATGATATCGATGAGGATGGTGATTATGATGATTGATAATTATGTTTGCTGATGATGGTGATGATGATTACGGTGATGATTAATATCTAGAATATCAAGTTATCATAATTGCTGAGCTTATTATCCGCACCAGACATATATAAGAGGCCCTCAAAAAGTTTTAAGTTACGAAATTGTTATTCATTTGACAGTTATTAAAGGTTTGTAAATTTCCCTTCATCTTTTGTGATCTCCGTACAGTCATGTGGGCCATATAAGGCATATGCGTACATAAACAAAAATCATAAAAACAATCATTGACTCTTGAATGTACAACAATATATAATTACGTGTATACACCGAATCGTATCAGTTTACTGAAAAATAATGTCTCCATATACTCCGAAACATATCAATCTACACTGAGCATATGGATGTACTCCGAAAAGTTATGGATATGCACGATATGATCCTACACAAATCAATAATGTACCACGCAACGTAATAATTTACTCAGAACACGAATGACACGATATGGAACACTCTACCTCAAGTCATACGCTTATATAAAAACAGTTCAGTGTTTAAAAAACAAATGAAACTGACCTTGCATTCTGCGTACCGTTGAAACTACCTTCCAAACCGTTTTGCCCACTCCAATTTTAAATGATTTCATACATGTTTGTGTAGTTTTTTGTCTTTATATTGTGTTTATCACTGTATTTTGTCATATCTTGAACTAATATATACTCAGTAATATAAATTACAATATTCGGGGGGAACTTGTTAAAACAAGGCCACTATAGGCATTTCCTTTGTTCTTCTATTTCATTTGAAGTTATTGTATAAACTGAACATTCATTGTATGTATATATAGGCTACTTGTATGTTTTTTTTAATTTGCTGTGTTTTTTTTATGAAAATGAAATTAATAAACGAACAAACGAAGGATCGCAAAGAGTTTCAATTTTGTTTACGTTAAGGCAATTTCAATAGCATATCGTAGATTCATTTTCAGATTACGTAATACGTAATCATGATAGTGCAAAATAGAAGTATTTTAGAATTGCAATATCTTACTTTGATTACATGTATGCAATAGGGTGAATTTACAACAATACTTAAAAAAACATGATGTATTTATCGTTACTATAAATATATCGTTGTTATCACAGAATTATATTTTCTCTTTTATTCACAATAAAACATGAAGCCTAGTAGAGAGGAAAGGACATTGAGAGGAAGTGGACTAAAAATCAGAAAGAAAAATGAAATGCACATCCGGTTTACATTCCTGTTAATGGTTACTAATTTCCTCTAGTTATGTTTTCCTGGCCATGTGGTGACACGACGCGGAGGCGTCTTCCTGAAATTGTGCCAACTCACGGCTATTCGTGGTTTAAAAATTACATTGGTTTGTTGACAAACATAGTTCAATAATTAAAACGATTTTCCTGAAGAAAAAAAATAATCTTTATATTTTAGCAGTTTCCTCAATTGCAAAGGGTATTTTCACTTCGGAAGTGATTACTAAAAAAACACATAAATGTTCCCCTTTTCCAATTAACGTGAGCATTAATTAAACTAAAAAAAGGAGGGTCAGTAAAAAAAAAATTACTTTGGAGTACATAATTACTAAAAAAAAAACATACCTTTACTCGTTATCACACTAAAACGGTTAATGATTTTAAATCTTAATCACTTAACAAAAGAGCAACATTGGCATGTTTTGTTATGAATAAAATAAAACCTTGTTCTATTTTCTCAATCAATTGACTGCTTTCGTCATCCCTGAATAAGCATGATAATGCTGTAAACTTGATGACTCATCACACTACATCAAGAATATACCCCTCTTCAGTGGCAAAGCCATTGCGCCACTTCACTTTCATTGGCGAAAAGAGGAAAAGCAATTGGAAAGATAGAAAGAAACTGCAAGGTAGATTGGAAATGAAAAATGGCGAAACTACGTGCCCCTTTCCCTTGATTGGCGAAAGGGATGGTAGAGATTATAAAGGAGAGAAATATAAAGAAAGAGAGATGAAAAATGGCAAGTGAAAATAAGATTAAACGACCGTTTATTACACCTTCCACTCGTTTGACATTCGATGTTTTTCTTATCTCTCATTCCATCCATCAATAAGGACCACTCACCCCCCCCCCCCCGCCCCCCTTCCCCCACCAAAAAAAAAAAAATAATAATAATAATAATAATAATAATAATAATCATAATAATCATAATGATAGTGCCCCCTCCATTGTTTAATATTCCCATGCCTCTATTGTCCTCATTTATAGTAGATTCAATACGCGGGTGTACATAATATAATTACGGACTCCTGTATATTCAAATTAAATTCATGTTTCAATTGCATCGAAGTGCATAATAATGTGTAGAGTTCACAATCTAAATCAAAAAAAAAAATCTTAAAAAAGTACAGTCATTATGAATCAAACTTTCCAATTTCCTATCAAGTTGAGCGTTGATTATGTCATTATTATATTTATACAATGTGATATTCTCAATATCACCATTTATCAATCAAGGGAATTTTTTCTCCTGAGATTTGTGGTCAATTTCGAGAATTGGTAAAATTCCCTGCCAATGGTGCAAAAGCGGGTTTATATAACCTATACCACAGAAGCACCGCGCATAAATAAATCTCTAAACTAAACAGAGAGCGTTGCAGAGTTCATTCAGATCGGTTCAGCTGGTGACCGAGGAGACTACTGTACACCTGGAAGGTTCTAGCTCTCACTCTTTCCTACAAGCTGCACACTTGTAGTATTTTGTTTGGGTAAGTGGTAATTTCATATGAATATGGTATGATTATATTAATCACATGGAATAGTCCTTGGGTCTCGTGTAGGAAGAGTTGTAAGTTCAACGAACAAGAAAATGAAACGCAACTCTAAATCAACGAGCATTGTGGATTGAAGACTCGCGTTTATATTTTCTCAGTTGCACTTTACATGTTATGCAAGGAGCTTCTTTACCAGATAAGTTGACTCCCAATTTTAAACTAAGTTCACCTTTGTATTTTGTGATTTCGGGATACAGTAGTAGTAGTAGTAGTAGTAGTAGTAGTAGTAGTAGTAGTAGAAGTAGTAGTAGTAGAAGTAGTGGTAGAAGTAGTAGTACATTGTATCGAATAACGTGTTTAAAACAAGGTCCATATCAGCTCATATGAAAAACAATTTATCGTTATCTTCAAAGATGCTGGTTTTGATTTGTAAATACAGCATGAGTTGTGTTCGGATAATAATGTTGTATCTATGTTTGTTATGTTTGTTTGCTTTATGTGTTGATTTGTATTCTTCAAGTAGCTCAGTTGTTGGAGTCTGGATAACTGAGCATCGTGAATACGTGAATAATGGAACTTATGATTTGGTCTGTGATATAATTCGTTGTAGTAGTTAAGAAAATGAGAAGAAAAAAACTATAAGAGTGCAAGGGAGTAAGCTCATCTAAATCACTCATGTTTTTTGCACTTGTGTTGCTATGTATAACATTGTTTTATCAGATTTCTATTTGTATTTTCTATTGTTCGTTTCTTTCTTTGGTTGTTTTCGTTGCTTTTCTGTAAATAGGATATTATGTGATGTTTTTTTCCTTATTGAAAGGTTATCGCCTGCTTTTCAAATGACATGCGTATCTTCTATATCCACTAGAACTTTCATATATATATATCGATTTGACAATTTGAAGAAAAAAGATATGGATTACATCTAATTCTATGTACGCAATTAAAATCAAACTTGAACTATTTTCACACAAGTCAAAATATAGAATTTGTTCAGCCAGCCTTACAGTTAGTGGAAGGACCATTCGTATGTGACCTAAGCTTATTATTCAGTTGATCTATAAGATAGGTAACCCCGAACAATACACTGGACTTGTATGTTTGCTCAGCGCAAAGAGCGCATTGTACAAGTCAAATTTTGCATGTAAATAGACGTGTCTGCTTTACGTCATGATACATCCTTGTTAAGGTGTAATATCAAACAATTATCAGAAAGAGGGAAAGGTCGATGTACCTGGATACCAAAGGCGTGCCAGAGGTGCTTAGCTGGGGGTAGTCTTTGAGATTTATTACAGTTTGGAGACTCCTCACCCGAATCCGATCTTGATATGCCGCTGAATTTGCTAGAAAATGCGATAAATTGAGATTTAAGCAAAGCGAAGTTAAAAATGCATCAGCCTCGAAGTAGGCTACATTGTGTATCCATGCCGAATCATGCAGAAACACTTGTGTCAATCATTCAGTAAACTTCTGTAATATACTGTCAGAGGATTTAATTCTTTTCAATCATTTCGATAAAAATCACAATTTAAATGAATACGATAGAAGACTCCTAAGCAATTCTCATTTTCCCAGAAGATTTAAAGCTATGGATGTAATCCCTGCAGGAATATTTCAAATGCATGAAAATCTTTCACAATGTAAGCTTTTTCATTATACTTCCTTCTTTTTTTTTTCTTCATTTAAACACGGTAAACATACACGCATAAATGGACCTGCCCTATATTTTGTTGTCTGCGCTCTTAGAGGGCGGAGCCTTTATAACCAATGCAAACAATGTTCATTAAATTGACTATTTAGGGGACCGTGATCGTACGAAAGGAGATAATTAGTATCTCTAAGTCGTGATCCTAGACCTTTTAATGATCATGAGGTGATAATCTGAATAGATACTATTTATCTGATTTACTACTGGAAGAATGGTTATCATTATTACCTTGCTATTAAGGAGACAAAAGTCAACATGCTCTCCAAGATTAGTTTGTCGACAGATACTAAAACTATGTGTGTATAAATATGCACCAACGGACTTTGGTTCTACGGTATATTTGTAAAATGTCTTTAATTTGTGAAGGTTTAAATCTTCATGATGTCACTGACCTGCCAATCTATTTTGGATTACAATCATTTAAAATAATTGACAAGTTAGCCGATCTTAATTATTTCAAACGAGGTACTTAATTATGTAATTGCGTAAACAGTTTTGACCAGAAATTATTATCGTGTTTAGTTAAGTGATTTTTCATAGTCGTTTCATTTTGCAAAGTGTTTTCCTAAAGCGTTTACTCTGATGAACGTGTGGTTATGTTAAAAGACTTATAATCCTGTTTGTGTGTGCGTGTGTGTGTGTGTGTGTGTGTGTGTGTATCATTGAAACAGGTCGGTAAGGGTTCATAAAAATATATTGTTTCCACACTGAATAAAGGCAACACCTTTTTACATAATCTCAAGCACGGGAAATAATTATTCCATCATAAAATACGGGTTAATAGAAGGTAACAACTAATTCAGTACACCGAATCAATGATATCTGCCATAATATGTTTGGTAAAAATGGCTGAGCATTGACAAGAGAAGATAAGAAAATTGCACGGCCCCCATCGAGAATAAAGTGCCTGTTACTTTGTTACTTTTCTGCTGATTCAACCCGCTGATCTACATTATGCAGTGACGTATCTAGGGAATATGGCGTCCAGGTCTAAGAACAAAATCGCGCCCAACCTCAACACGCCCCCCCCCCCCCCACACAACGTAATAATCACTTTGAAATCACTACACCCGAGATTGGTATAAATCTAACTTTAAATAGCTTTGAATATGGAGCATATATTAGAAGCAAACCCAGTAAGTGGCAGATTACTTGTTTTTCTTCACCCTATAAAGAAAAGCAATTTCTAACGCATGTTAACCTTTAAAATATCAGAGTAGCTCAACAAATGATCATTAATTTCGTTCAAATTTTTAAAAATAATAATTAAAAAACAGATTTTACTTCTTTCATCTCTCTAGGGCCCAAGTTAAATGACTCATGGTCGAGATTTAGCTATAATTTAGCTAATCCACTAAAAATCAAAATTGTTGTTTAATGTTGAACCTTTGGATATGCTAGTTTCTGCACTCTATCATATTTTGAGCGCGATATCTAAAAAGATCCTGGTGAAACCTAATACTCGGAAGCAACGAAGAGAGAGTTACAATATGAACCCTCCGTAGACGCTTGTTGTGCATTGTATCACACTCAGCGGCCCCAAATTACCAGATCCTAAAGGATTGTGCGCGAGAGAGCAAAGCAACAGAGCTTTAGAAAATGTTTGCAGTTTAAACTCTTTAAAAACACTATTACTCATAAGCTTTACCCTGGATTGAGATGCGTAATCCTTTAGAAACCTTGCTTTTTCTTTCTCTTTTTTTTTCTTTGCGCCCCCTTTTAGTGCCGCCAGGGCACGTGCCTCCTACGCACCCCTAGATACGTCGCTGACATGCATCTTGTAATAACTCTGTTTCTCTCCATATTCGGATATATCACTGTCTTTGCCTAGAACCTTATCGAACTGACTAAAACTCATATGTTATTATTCCTTCTTATACATGCCAAGACAAGAACTTCATATACAGAACTATCCCAATGTTTACGACAGAAGTTGTGCGTAAATTAAGTTTAGGTTTTATATTCGAAAGTCAACAGAACAAAGTCAATTTCTTAAACTTGAGATGTATGGTGTAGGGCTAGTTTATCATATATTTGTTTACTCACCCTGCTCACCGTTGACATATACAAATGTAAATAGATAAAGAAATAGATAAATAGATATAAACTGCATTCCGATATCTGTCGGATATGATAGGTTCAGTTCACTTAAATTCAATTTAAAATTGTATTCATTTTATTTAAAAAATATTAATGATGCATCGCTACATAATGTTGAAATGTGCATAATTTACAATCAAAATAGTAAATGATTTTGAAAAATATCGCAGGTAATATTTTTCCTGTCTTACTATTCAGGAATCGGTCTTGAACGAATCTTTATTGTCTATCTCACATGAAACCAAACGAGGTTTGGTGAAATATAGCAGCATGAAGTCTGTCTTTTGTCTCCTAGTGCTTCTTCCAGCCGTCTTCAGTCTTACATACACACCGGGTGAGTTTATGGTGGTAGAGTTTTAAACTGGAAAGTCTTTTCATTCAATTTAATTCAATTTAATTCGTTCATTTCGATTCCATCAAATAAATCAAAAAGACCTAGGCTAGGTAAATAAATGAAATGTACATATAAATATAAAATTTTAAAAAAAACATATATGCAGTATGATACTGGACAATTCTTTTTAACGGTATCATAAGGATTAGGATGGCCATTAAAAAAACAATTGGGTTTGTCGAGACGGCCTACGTATACGGAACAAAGCCTAAATGAAATATATTGTAAGACATGTTTGACATTATTTTTAATTTACAATAAGTATTGGTGTCAAATATAACCTTATAATAAATATCGTAACATAACAAACAAAAGTAGAACAAAACACCCCAAAAATTCCGATACAAACCCTACTTAAATTACACAATACAGTTTTTGTTTCTTTTACTGGAGGGCGTAATTTCTTTGTTTGTCTTTGTCTACCATTGCTGTAGTTGATTTTTAATAGTTCTAAAATTATTTCAAAAAATATACTAAATTTGTTTTGTTAACAAATAATGGAGAAAAAAATGGCGAGTTTTTCGGTTGCATGTTATGTTGAGTTAAGGTGATGATTAAGTTATTGTTACATTTACAAAAAATTCAATGATAACATGATTCTGTATTAGTCATAATTCCCTTTTCATTAGCAAGGTAGATTACTTATCACGTTATCTATGCATATATATCAATTTCCATATCGCATTTCCATATACCTTTAAAAAAAAGATAAACATTTTACAGCTATTTTCATTACATTAACAGGGACAGATACATGTAAAGACAGATGTATTGATCACTACGACCTGTATAACTTATGCCAATGCACAGAGAACTGTGAATTATTCGGCGATTGCTGTCTAGATTTCTACGTTCACTGCGTCGGTAAGTTATCGTCTCATTGCTTGTTGTAAACAATTATCCTCCAATACCATATTTGTTCGCCGGTCAATTCCTCATACTAATCGAAATCTTAGTGTATAATACCGGCCCAAAATTAAACCCAATGTAGATCTCCATCTCCCTGTCGTTCCCTCTCTAACCACCTCCCCCGCTAAAGATCAAAATGATGGCGACGGTGATGATGCTGATGATGATAAGGAGGAGTAGGGGGTAACATATCATGTTAATTACTGCTTCTTAAAGCACTTTAAACAAGTTGAATTTCTTCGAATTGTTAATTTTATTTTTATGAATTTTCAAACGAAGTGTAACTTCTCCATTCCACTGATTCAATGATTCATGAATAACATCATTTACGTAATAATAGGGACTTTTAGATTTGCTCGACGAGAACGTGGACTGCCACGTGTGACATCCTTTTAAGGCAATGTAACGTAATTTTAAGGCACTGGCTGCGCCCGGCAGTGCCTTAAAAGGACGTCACATTGCCTTAAAAAAGGATGTCACACGTGACAGTCCACGTTCTCGTCGTGCATATCTAAAAAGTCCCTAGGAGAGGCTTTGTTGGATAACGAAAATTAAGCTGTATTTGTCTGTGATCTGTTTCTCGTTTTCTTCTCAAGATCCACCAGTAGATGAAGATTCATGTGAGGGACTGTGTGGTCTATTCACATCAGGAAAACCTTGCCAATGCAACGACGGATGTCTCGACTTTGGTGACTGTTGCGATGACTACGACCAATTTTGTGGTGGTGGTGGTAAGAAGGAAAAAAAATCATCGTTGATATCTATGTTTTCGTCACTGATCCCCCTCCCTCTCCATAATCTATACCATGACAGTTACAGTTACGTCACAGCCATAATCGTTGTTGGAATTAACCATAATACTGGTGTCCATTGGTTCCCCCCCCCCCCCCCCCCCCTCTAATCCACATGGCTGCCATGGTTATGTTCATAGTTAGTATGGTACATATAGTACATATATCCATTGATATATTGGCTCCCTCATATTAACCCCAAGCACTAACCCCCAATAACAATTCCTTGCTCATATAAATAGGCAAACACCCACCCACCAACACACTGACAGACACACGCACACATTCACGCACAAAAACGCCCAAGCACGCCGCGTAACAGCGACAATTACGTATGTCCCCATCACCTGACCGTAAGTTGTGCTCGTGTCTCATGATTAGAAACTCATCCTGAAATTGTCATTATCTGTACCGCAGCCCTCGTCATGCCGTCAACTGCCTCATTCATAGTTATTTTTGTAGATTTAACATGTTTAACTAATACATTTTGCCAAAGAGAATCACTGACAAATAATACATTACCATGTATGTGTAAATCAAGTTGTTGGTTGTAATTCACCCTTCCGTTACCTGTGTTTCTTTCTGCTCATGTCTTCAATTATTTTTCTATTTGATTCAGAAACTTTCATCGGTTGGGGTGATCATCATGATCAAAACATGTAATTTAGGCTGCTACAATCTTTCAAGTGTAGTAGGCACGCTTCAACTACTCCTTTTGATGAAATGTAGATTAATGTTACCTATATCCTTGCTCCTGTTATCTCAAGTCAGCCATAGCAAGAAACTACGAAAAAATACTTGGCTTGAGAAAGTCCGCAGAAGTGGATGAAAGCATGCCGACTAAATAGGTTGATAGAAACCTAACTTACATGTTCTTTTTCTGTTTTCGTTTCTGTCTGTTTCTGTTTTTCTCCATTAATATCGTTACTAACTAAGTGTCGCTATATGTTTGTTTGTTTTTGTATTCGCATAACAGGCGTAGATCCCGATTCATCATGCAAAGATCGATGTGGTATTGGCTATGACCCTGCTTTGACTTGTCAATGTAACGACGAATGCGAGTCGTATAGCAATTGTTGTGACGATTACAATGAGCAGTGTGTTGGTAAATAAAGAATATCGCCAATATACATCAGTGGCGATAATAAATGATGAGAGATGCAAAACGATTGCTCTGCAAAATAATGTGAAGTACACTTATGTGTATTTTTTAAAGTTAGGTTGAGCATGGTGGTTAATTTGTATACATTTATAAGATTGCCGTTTTAATACCATGTGGGTAGTCCTGAAAAGATTTGAACAGTGCTTCCATGACTTCCGACGTGGGGAAACCGCAAAATTATGGATTTACTTTTTTTGTTTTATCTTGTTTAACGTTCGTTTGGTTGAGTGGCTAATGTATTACCCCCCCCCCCCCCCCCCTCCTTCCTTTCTTTAAAAGTTCCAGAGGAAAGTAAGCGAAATATTACAATGGGTATGAAACACGCATAGCGGAGTTAAAAAGGATACACCTCTTGTTCGTATGTCTTGCAACTATTCCTCCTCTTTTCGTCACGACTGGGCATGACTCCCACTCTTTTGTTTTCTTTTTTTCCTTCTCTTTTTTTAAAAATGTTTTTTGTTTCCATATTAACGTATTTGTCTTACTAACAACAGTTGTACCCATAATAGTTCTGACTCTTAAAAAATGGTAGTTTGTCAATTCATCTTTGTCGTAACTCATTTTGTTGTTACAATTTAAATTTATATTTGTTATTTGTTATTTTTATTTTGTTTCCAACGTCATTTTGTTTTAATTCTTCATCCACATATAGCGTGGTTTATGCCTGAATACTTTATGCCCACACCTTTTTATGAATTTAAGGATGCACCTCACTGTCATGTCCGAATGTTTTTAAACTATCCTTCCTCCTTTACATCACCATTTCTGGTTCTTAATCCTTCTCTCTCCTTCCCCGTTTGTTATTTTGTAGGCTGTTTTCTGTATCATGAACATATCTGTCTTAATACGCATTGCACCCCCTAGTCGACCCTTGCTCCTAAGAAAATGATAGTTTATCGATTCATCTCTGTCATAATTCATTGGTTTTTGTTTTGCTATGTTTTTGGTATCTATGTTATCTTTCGCGTTTTCTCCTCCAATATAATCACGTTCTTTTCGTGTTATGATAGGGGTAGACCCAGACTTGACCTGCGTGGATCGATGTGGTAATGGCTATGACCCCGGTTTGCCCTGCCAATGTAACGACCAGTGCGACCAATTTGGCAACTGTTGTGACGATTATCAAGATGAATGTCTTCTAAATGGTAAGTTCATCTACATGTGGATTTTTAAAAAGAGGAACCCCCCCCCCCCCCCCCTCCGGAGGACAAGTGATACCAAATAATGATTTTAAGTCGCCCTATATATACCGGCCTCTGTAACTGGTATTTATAAAGGCCAGGGGGTGTTTCACAAAGATCCTAAATTGGACTTAACAACTATGGAAAGCCGTTAGCATCCATGAAAATATTTTGTAAAAGTTATTTTAAAAGGCATAAAATGTTGATTCAAATCCTTCATGTTTTGTATTATCAAGGAGATTTCATGTTCATGATTTGGAATTTATAAAAAGTCTAAAATACTTGAATTTTTGCTTTTTAATATATATTCTTTTAAGGCTACAAATGGCTATCCATAAGTTTTAAGTTCAACCTAGAGTTAAGTTCGACTTAGGGTCCTTGTGAAACACCCCCCCCCCCCCCCCCCCCCCCCCCCCCATGGCCCATATAGTAGCGTTACCACGGGTAACGCTACTATATGGGCCATGTTTGAAAAGAACATTGACTTCTGGAAAAGGTAAACAATACTTGGCTCGTGAGCTTTTTTCATAATATGTTAGTGTGAAAGATAATCATAAAATTCATTTAAAAGAATGGTTCTTTAAAGTTGGACTGTACAACTTGTAGCTACTCGTACCCTCTATATAGTAACAAATGCCTAAGCGGTACCCGTTGGTCCCCTATGATCCCCCTTTTCTCTTGTTAATTGAGAGCCGATTTATCAGCGGCCATGCACGGAGTTCTTATCCCTCCTGGTAAAAGTAATGCAGATATGCTTTAAAAACTATCATATTCGAAAGATGACAATTAACACCTAAAGGTTGTTAATTTTCTTTTTCCTTTTTTTCTTCTCCTCAAAATCCATGATTTCTTTATGGTTACATATTTTTTAATTTAATGATTTTCTATGTATACTTTGTTTTCAAGGCGTATTGTAAAACAGCCTCTGAGAAACTAATATTTCAACAAGCTCTGCTTCTAGTTAGTTCCTACTTTCTCGTGCCATTACTATTATATTTGTCTTGTTTTATTGTATATTTTTGGGGTAATGTACTTATTTATTCATTCATTGAATTGTAAGATGTTTTGCACGAGAAATAAAATCAATTGAATCTTGAATCTTGGACCACAACACTCATGCCCCACTTGTGTGTAGTCCCATATACACATTTCTGTGTACAGCTAGTGCATTTGAGGTATAGCATCAGCCAAATTCTTATCAATTTGATGATTCTAAAAGTTCACAGAACACATCAATACTCATGTGGTACGTGATCAACCTTTCCATTCGCTTCCACATAGTTTTTTCACATTGCACTACATCCTAAGACAACTAACCCCTAGGACAACTACCCCCCCCCCAGACAACTACCCCCTAGGATAGTTGTCCCAGGGATAGTTGTCTTAGAGGGTAGTTGTCCTAGGGGGTAGTTGTCCGGGGTAGTTGTCCGGGGGTAGTCATCCTAGAGGGTGGTTGCCCTAGGGGGTAGGCTTCTTGTCCTAGGAGGTAGTTGACTGGGGTGGTTATCCGGGGTGGATGTCCAGGGGGTAGGGTCCTAGAACCCAATTTTTCAATTGACGACCGGGATAATTTCATTTCGTCTTTTTGTTTGATAATTGCTGTAATTTGTACAGATTAAATTAATTTCCAGTTGATGCTCCACAAAAGCAATAGGCAATTATTAACCTGTGGAACTCTGAAATCTCTGATATTTTGTCATGTTAGTGTATATTTTGTTAATTATCATAACAAGTGCGCGGATGCACGAAATAAGACACGTATCATTGGTTCGTGCACAGATGCCTCTCTTAACGGTTGACGTACGCTACAAGCGTTGCATAAGAATCACCCTAGAATTGTCCTTTTAAGATTAAGATTTTCACAACACCAACCAAGGATTGGATTCGTCCGCCTTCATAAATACAGGTCTCTGTTTATCTCTTTTTTAATATTTCAATTTACAGATAATTACTGTAAGGGTAGGTGTGATACGGACTATGACAGTGCTTTACCATGTCAATGTAACCTAGAGTGTCCCAACTATGGTAACTGCTGCCCAGACTTCGACACGGAATGTACAGGTAAGCGACTGAATGATTGATAATAACAACAAAAAAATAACGACAACAACAACGACTACATCAACAAATAACGGTGGTATTAATTGAAGTAGTAACAATAGTATGATTGTAGTAGTATTAGTAGTAGCAGTAGTAGTAGTAGTAGTAGTAGTAGTAGTAGTAGTAGTAGTAGTAGTAATAGTAGTATCAGTAGTAGTAGTAGTAGAAGTAGTAGTGGTAGCCCGCCCTCCCCCCCCCCCCCCCCCCCACACTCCGGGGTCGGAATGACCCCATACGTGTTACCAAAATGTCCGGTAAAGGGGTACTTTTCGTGCGACAAAGTCCGGCCCGAGAATTGTAAAAAAGGGGTGTATTAACTTTTCACCCGGAGATTTCTTTAAAAAGGGGGTCTTTTTTCTTTTTTTCTCTCGTCTCTTTAGACTCCTGAGATATTATTCCGAATTTAGGGGGGTACATTGAGCATTTGTCGTGATTTAGGGGGGTCTCCAAGGCAGGAAAAGCCCGCAAAAAGCCCGCGAAAGGGGGGTTCGGAAATGTTGGCAGTCCTCAGATAGGGGGTGCTTTCAAAAAGAGGGAACGAGCATATGCGTACCCTAAATAACACTGAGTGGGGGGGGGGGGCTGGGAGTGGTAGTAGAAGTTGTAAGGATGATAATGATGACGAAGATGATGATGATAATAATATTAATGATTGTTTGCTTGCTTTGTTGTTCCAAATTCTTCATAACAAGATCGTTTAAAACATAAGATTTAACAAGAGAAAAATAATAATGATTATAAGTATAGAAAAAAATTACTAATATATTTTTTTTAAATAATGATAATATCAATGATGATGATAAAGGGGGTGATGATAATGATGATAACACCTGTCGTTCATGATGATGATAATCATGCAAACTTCTATCCTGTCAATCATTGCTTTGGTCAAATTTGCTTCTTTTTTTTCTTTTCGAACATTTCTATGAACCATTAGAAGTTCATAATTATGCCACTATAATGCCAAGGCCCGTACTTCGATGCATAATAAGAAAAAGACGAAGCAAACAAAAAATAATAGAATTCCTGACTGAAGTTTAAAATATGTTGTCTCCTTCATGTATGAAATATTGTTGTTCTTGCCATTTTATTGTAACTATTGTCTGAAGTCAAATTTATCTAGGCATTATCATTATATTCATTATTACTATGACTTTCGTTGATTTTTTGTAATATTACCATTGTTGTTAGTATTAATAATTTATTTTTGATAATAGTGTTATATTCATAATCGCTACTGTTAATATTATTTCTATAATCATTATAACTACCATTTTTCCTGTTGTCTTATCATGGATGTGATGATTAATTTGATAACGATTAACAAAATTCTTTAGTTCAGATTTATTTTTGTAATTCACATTTCCTGAAATTTCATAACTCCACGCATTCGGTACAAGTATTAGCAAATATAGTGCTGTTTATACTTCATTATCATTAATTCCATTAATTTAATTTACATTATTATTATTATTATTTGTATCAATATTGCTATCATTATTATTATTACTATTAATATCGTCATTGTTATTATTATTGTTATTATTATTATTGTTATTGTTATTATTGTTATTATTATTATTGTTATTATTATTAATGTTATTATTATCATTGCCATTTTCTTATTGCCTTACTTTAACAGCATCTTGTGACGAACGCTGCGATGACCCTTTTGATAGCAACCAACCATGTCAATGTAACACTGCTTGTACATCAAAATCAGACTGCTGCCCAGATTACAATGAAATCTGCCTTAACGGTACTCTCCTAATTTGTATTACTTATTCGGCAACTTTACATATCAAACGCAACAAATCCTCGATACGAATTAGTCCATTTACCTGTTACGAACGAAAAGCGCTATATAAGAACGAGCTATTATTATCATTTGTATCTCAATAGTACGTACGCCAGCTGCATACATCCGTTGTTGCTAGTTAGGACAAATATTGTTTCTTGCCCTACCTATCAACATGTGTTAAATGCGATTTGCATTCTGACTATTGAAATACAACTATTCGTGACAGGTGAATAACGCATTAATTCATATCGAAGACGTATATGTATTACATTTGTAGAGCTGTCAACCTCTTGCGACCAAACCACGCGCGATACACTTCCAATGCAGAAATGTCCATTCCTCATATAGTTTGTTTTCATATTAGGACCTATAGTTCATCCAAGTAGGTATTTTGTTGTTGTTATTTTGGTATTATCGGCGTTTCATTCTTTTTGAGAATATTTTTCTCTTCAAGTATGTTTTAACCTTAGTTTTCTATTAAATTTGTGATCGAAAAAAACATTTTAGGGCAGTTGTTTGGCGTGTGGTATGTTTAAAAAAATATATATGTAAAAATTATTTATAAAACGTAATTTGAATTTGAAAAAACGGAATAGTTGGCAGCTCTGCATTTGGTAAAATGACGAAAATGGCCTTTGAACAATAACCTTATTTTGGAGTTGAATCAAATTATAGTTCTGGTGAAAGCAACTCCAAATTGTCGTCTTTGGGGTTTTGACGGATGGTTCCACTATGTTTAGCATAAAATCCCACTCACGAGAGAGTGGTCCATTGGGAATCGTCAAAGAGTAGATTTCCGATTGAGAAAGTATAACGTCATCGCGCATCGCGATATATTATTTCTCGTTTCGAGGGCGGCAGCTCAGTGACGTAACCAGCGTAACCCTGGAAGAAGAATAAATCTATGTGCATTTTTCTATGAAAAAGAAGGAAATCAATAAATTGGTTGTTCGCATATAACAATCATACTTGCACTTATTTTTCCAAATGTCTATGCTGTAGGCAGGAAATACATTATGAAGTCTTTGCGATTTATTGCCATGTCATTTTGGAACCGTCTCATGAATTTTTTATTTTTAACGATTCTATTGGCAGGAACTGGACCTGTACCAATCACTGAAGCAGATATCACTGAATTAGCTGAATCCTTGTGGACCCTTGATGTCAATAGGCTAAGCCCTGTAAACGATTACGTCATCAACAAACAAGCTCAAGTTGGAGATGGTGACGATGTTGATATGTCACCTGATCCGTGAGTTTCTATGTTCTTTATTTCACTCCTACAATTCAATTTATTTCATTTTCAAAAAAATCATTCACACGATTGAAGCTTACCGATCATATTTTCCTCTATTCCTATAGTAGCTAGTTGGAATATTGAATTCAAGATGGAGGTTCACCGCAAAATCAGTCGATTTCAGCAAGTCGTCAGTTAACTGGACGAAGACAAACAGTGATAATCGCAAGTCAATCCTGAAGATAGAAATAAATAGAACAGGGGTGTTTCTTTTGTAGAAAATTTTTGATTTCATTTGAAATTACCTTGACCAATCCACGGACAAAATCATCTTTTTGAGGGGGGTATAAGAACACGAGATTTTTTTTTTTCAGCATTCACCTAAAGAATATCTACAAACATATTAATTCTTTCCATATTTTTAGTTTTAAATCAATGTCATGATTTCTTGTACCACTCGTAGATTTTTCACGAGCGTGAACGAGTCAGCTCTCTCTAGTCGCACCTACCAGGCGTTTATTGCCCTTATGGATAACTACATCTCTGATACGCAAGCTTTTGAGATTTACACTTTGGAAGAACTTGCCGAGATCGAAGAGTTCCTCGACGCAATCTTCGAATCTGACGTCATGTCAACAACCACGCAGTTCTTCATCGACAAGGGTGAGAGATTATTATTTAAGTTTAAAATTCAGGACGTTAGGAAAGATAATAACCGTCTTATCGATTTGATGACACCCAGATGTTAAGCGTGTTTGCATGAGTAGTGCACTATTCTCACTTTAAAACATGTTTAAGGACAGCAATATATATATATATAACAAACTAAACGAACAACCATCCGACCTCTTAAACAACTAAAGACAAAAACTTTATTTAATTTGTTTTATTCCCAGGGGAGGGTCCAGGGGGCGTTGGGGGCGAACCCCCCTCTTTTCCTTACGATAAAAAATGGAAACAACCTCAGAAATATTCACATATATGTTTAGTTTACGCATTTAGAAATGCCACAGAATAAACGATAGTGCATCTTAAAGTTCAACATTTTCCGAGGCCCTTTAACAGGCCCCAAACACCACGCCGTAAAGATTTCGCGCTCCCAATTTCGTACATTTCACGCCCCCTCTCGGCCTCCGCCCCCCCCCCCCCCCCTTTGTGGAAAATTCTGGATCCGCCCCTGACTCCAGCGGTGTTGGTAGGCACCATCGCCATTAGTTGATGATCGGTGAATACTCTACAGAGGGATTGGGAATATTTCGTTTGCTACTCTGTTTTACTCATATTTTACTTTTCCTTTCATTTCTAAAAATACGCTAGGTTGGTATGAAAATGAAGCCGAATATCGAGAATGGGCCAAAGAAGTGTGGTTCGGTAACTACAGCAGAAAGCAAAGTGATCAGAATTTCGGTTCGTCAGGATTTGAACACGTGTTTCTTGGTGAGACCAGAAGTAGTGGCGTGACGGGTTTCCATAACTGGCTTCAGTTTTACTTCCAAGAAAAGGCGGGAGATCTGGAGTATTATGGCTACGTGCGTGAGAACGAAGTGAGTAACTATATATCAAATTCTTCGCAACTACTTTAGAAAAATCAACTTATTAAAGGCAAGTTCAATGGCCCTATCCATCACCTTCTAAATACGCGAACATGACGTACAACGTAATTGGACATTAATTCTAAAGGATAAACAAAAAGGTATTGAAATTGCCCTTGAGTTAATTTTATCGAAAGAAGTTGTGATCGTGTTCTTAAAAGAGTTCAAAACTACAGTGAATTACGTATAGGGCCATATTCTAACCTTTGATCGTTTTGGTTGGTTTTATTTACGATCATAAATATGAAACACAAACAATCCCGACACGGCACAAATATCCTTTGGCGAGATATTAACCTACACTTGCTACTCTCCACCCAGGTGTTAAAATGGGTACCCGGTAGGATGCGACCGTCATTGTGTGTCAAACAGTTTTTGAGCGTCAAATAATGCCTGGCTGGAATGCTCCCCAGCGAGTGGAGATTGTGCACACAGTACGTGTGTGCCGGTAAGCACTGAATCTAATGACCGGGGTAATAGTATATCTGTAAAGCGCTTAGAGACGTCCGAGATGTATTAAGCGCTAAATAAAAGCTCAATATTATTATAATTATTATAATAACACATAAAGCAACAGAGCACTAAAATATTTTACGTGGAATATTCTAGGAATAAAATGTAGGATCGTGGGATCACCCGTTTCACATTCCCCGACAAATTTGATCTGTTCTTCGTAGGGGTCCCAAAATAACTACAATAATGAAAATAATAACAATAATAATAATAATGATATTATAATTTCCTTCCATCAATGGTCATTTTATGTATACTCGGTCTTTTTTTTTCATCAAACAGCAATTTCTCCGACAAAACAAAAGTGTAACGATTTTCACCGTAAATTGACATTTGGTATTCTCTTCATGCTGTCTCTCATTTTCACTGTTGTTGTTGTTGACTTCATTGTTGTTATTGTTGTTGGTTTGTTTTAGTTAATTTATATTTTGATGATTTGTTTCTTTGTTTCTTTATTAATTTATAACTATACAAATATATCTTCTCATGCAGCCTAACCAGAAGGGACTTGCATTCGTCTGGAAGAACGTCAAAAAGGATTTTGGTTCTATGATAATCGGTTCCAGTCCCGAATTTGAATTTGCCATGTTTAGTGTCTGCTTCCGGGTCAAGGGAGGAGCCCAGTGCCCCTTCACACTTGACGGGTCGCCCACAAGGATCCAGACTTACAACATCCGGGAGATCTACATAGGATCTGCTTACTTTATCGTTTAGCTCAGATTCTGGTGGTTAGCAGATAACGTCAAATAGAGGTGTCGTGGTTCATTCATTTGACTCACAGTCCAAGGTTTGAGGGATCGAATCACTCAAAAATAAACTCTAAATGTTATAATTATTACTATATGATCATCTTTATTATTTATATTATTATTATTACCATTATTCACATTATAATTGTTATTTTAATCACAATTATCATCATCATCGCTACAATTACTATTATTATAATGTTTTTTTTTTCATTATTATCTCTATTATTGTCGTAACGCAGCGGATAGGACAGTCTTTAGTAGGCGTTATATTGGGGATCCTGTGCAGTAGAAACTAATCCATGATCCTATTTCTTGAAACTTCTTATCAATAAAAAAAATGCTCAAATTATATAACAAATTAGCTCTCAGTCACCCAGATGCCAGTAGCTTATAAAAGTTATTATTTTTACAACTTGTTATTGATAACAACTTGTTGAATCAGGGCCCAGATCCACTCGAAAATAGTGACTCTTTTCAGAATGGGTTCAATTATTTTCAGCGTGAGAGTGGATTGATTAATCCCAATAAAAAAAGTCTCTCTCTTTCTCTCTTTCTTTTTCTAATGACAAATTATATGTTAAACTATGGACCTTAACGTGGCTTGTAATGATGGGTGGATTTTCTATGCACATAAAGTTATACTGTGTTATTATGCAAATGAAGACATGAGAATTATCATGAATTTGTACTTATGTTATTATGAAAATGTGTCGTTCTTTTATATTAATGTTTGCAAATTGTTTTATCAGTAATTTACAGCACACTGGTAATATATATTCCGCGATTATAACAATAAGCTGATGATTGAATACAATGACTGCATGGATAAAGTTCTTTAAAGTGGTATTAAAACATATATAAATCCGAACTTCTTGTTTCTCTGATCATTTTAAACTCTGTATAACACTGAAAGTAGATTATATGTCATGTTCCGAATGACATTGTGGTATTCTTTGATCTTTTGGCAATCGTAAGGGTAAATTTCGAAATAAAGAATTAAAACTAACAAAATGTTTTGACACAAAGATGGAAAATCATTATGATGTATGTAGTGGACCCCATTGAAGACCAGCTTGTAGCTGAAAAGGGTGATCCTTCCCATATGTGGAAAATATTTTTTTTTTTTTTTAAATGTAGAAAAAGAATATATAGCCTGGAAAAGATAAAGAATGTTGAGTGAGAACATTGAGTGAGAAATTAGGATCCTATCAAAGAATGACGTATGTTATAATTGTTTGAAGCTTTCTTCCTCATCGGACTTCTTCAGATATTTTATCTGAAACTAAAGAAAGAAGATACAATTATTTAGAAGGTATGACAGAGACTACCAAAGTATAAGCTGGCATTATTCTGAATCATGAACTATTTCCGGACCAGAAGTAAATATGTCCTGGAATGCATATTGGTATCCTCAAATCTGTCGATATTTACCAAAAAAACGTGATATAAAATTTGTAATTAAGCTAATTGACTAAACATCAATTCAATCAAAATGGGCATGCTTTGAGAAATAATCATAACAAATTCAAATATCCTTGTATTAAATATCAATAATAAATCATATAGAGTCAAGTCTATTTCGAGCGACTCATTCATTAGTCGAGCACTAGCACAATCAAAGTCGAGGCTACCTGGTCGTGATTGCCAAAAAATGGCAAATCTATGTTCAACTCCGAGCTGCTTAAGAAACTACACACACATATATTTTGTAACAAGTGGGACTGAAGAGAAAATGCAGTCTAGAAAGGATCGGAAAGAGTGGACCATAATATTAGCCTTAATAACTTGTGCGAAATCAGAAGAGCTGTGTCATTACTTTAAAAAAAGTATAAATCATATAATAATAATAATAATATTTAATTTTTATATAGCGCTTAATACAAATGTCTCTAAGCGCTTTACAAATATACTATTACCCCGGTCATTGGATTCAGTGTTTGCCTGCACACACTGTGTGCACAATCTCCACTCCCTGGGGAGCATTCCAGCCGGGCGTTACTTGACGCTCACAAGCTGTTTGACCAACAATGACGGCCGCATCCTATAAGGCTCAACCGAAATGTATTATTTGCTATATTTCTGCCAAATTATTCGAATATGTTAAAGGAAACCAAAACCTTCATACTAAGTTACTTTTATTGTAAAGTTTGAAAAATTTGAACAAAATCAGGCAAGGAATAAGAAAGTTAGAGCATTTTGAAATGACTAGTCGCTAGAGGGCGAGATTTTAATTTGATGACATCATCTGTGAACAACTCTCCATGCCTTTTGTACATAAAATTTCACAATTTTTTGGTTTTATTCGTATTTATTTGTGTTCTTGATCCGACTTCATAACATGTGAAGTAGAATATCATTTTGCATTCTATACATGTATCTTGCTTTCAGGGGAGTACATTATCTCAATCACAAGAAAGAAGGAAAAACATGAAATTTGATGTACAAAAGGCATGGAGAGTTGTCCACAGATGATGTCATCGAATTGAATGCCGCCCTCTAGTGACTAGTCATTTCAAAAATCTCTTACTTCCTTATTCCTTGCCCGATTTTGTTCAAATTTTCTCTGATATTTTTCAAATATCTTAAACTTTACAATAAAAGTAACTTAGTATGAAGGTTTTGGTTTCCTTTAATGATTTCTCTGCAAATTCGTCAGATTGTTTATCGGTATCCATATAGACTCAACCACGACTACTACTATAAAAATATATATGTATCAATAGTATTATACTAAAGGCTCAACACAGGCTTCTGTTAAAGGTGTAAATGTAAGCTCTTATTTTATATTATTAATTTTTGTGTAAAAAAAAAAGGGAGAGAGAGAGAGAAAGAAAAAAAGTGTATTAAATGTATAAATCAGATGCCTAAAATGGGAAAGGGGCCGCAGAGAGAAAGCGACTAAAGACAAAAGGTAAAAGATTAGAAGATAAAGGGAGAGGGGAAGAGGAGAGAAAGAGAGAGAGGTAGATTAACAACAACAACAACAAAAAGAACCTGAAACTTATGAACATATCTCCCCCAAATCACGCCAATGTCAAGGAAATGAAGAGAATTCCGTTTTTCAAACACTTGAAATTTACGTGATTGTGTTAATACGTTTATTTCACTATGTCACTTAAAAGACACTACATTAAATCACGCAATTGTCACTGTTATATCACCATAACAATAACGTGATTTTCCCTGCCTTGGGGAACATGGTTTATAAACCTAATACTTTCGTTTTTGTTTGCTTATGAAGTTATATCTTCATAAACGAACTGATCGCCTTCTTTAGAAATCTTAGAAACGCGTCTCAGCTGAGCACGTGAAACGTAAGTGATTAAAGTCATCTAAGTCCTCTTTTGTACTACTGCATGTAAACGAATAGACTTGATTAACAACAGGGCTAATCCCCATTGTGCCAAGCCACAAATCCCCCCCCCCCCCCAGTGCCAAATTTATAACGAGATAATCGGATTAACGCGATGCTACTACCAATAGCGCGTTAAACACTAGGCACAGTCCAATCAAGAATGCGTACAATCATGCAAGAAGCAGAGTAACAGTAGTTTGCTCGCGTGTACAAAGCACTATAACAATAGCGTGCATGCAGCCTTACGACAGGCTATGAGTTAACGGTAGGCAGCAACTTAATCTCTACATGGTCAGAGTACGCAAAACAGATCGAAGTTCTCCGCACGCTTCGGTTTCGCGTATGTTGCATGCACGTGATTGCTGCGGTCGCGTCGTCCATATGAGACATTTGCGAGCTTTCGATTTAGGCACCCGACGTCGGCTGGCGGGCTACTACGAGGTACTGGAGCGTGGAGACGTTGCTCAGCTCACGTCCGTTCCCTTCGCGGCAGTGCTTTCGATTTTTCACGTCGGTGCTCTCGTCGGTCACGTGACCATTTTTTTTTAAATATCAGGTGATTAAATCAGGTAATAAATTGACCGTGCGCGAAAATCTGATACGAAGAATAACATGAGGATGACAGAAATAGAAAGTTAAAATGATAAAACAAAAAAGAACAAGAAGGATAAACAAAGGATAGGAAGAGGAAATAATAACAACAAGAATAACATAAGAGAAGGTGATAGAAGGAAGAAACAACGAATAACCTTAGAGAAAGCGGTAGAAGAAAGAAAAAAAGAATAACATAAGGAAAGATAGAAAGAGGAAGTGATAGAATGATAAAAACAAAGAATAACACAAGAGAAGGTGATAGAAGGAAGAAACAAAGAATAACATAAGGAAAGATAGAAAGAGGAAGTGATAGAATGATAAAAACAAAGAATAACACAAGAGAAGGTGATAGAAGGAAGAAACAAAGATGATAAGGTAAGATAGAAAGAGGAAGTGATAGAATGATAAAAACAAAGAATAACATAAGAGAAGGTGATAGAAGGAAAAAACAAAAATTAACATAAGGAAATATAGAAAGAGGAAGTGATAGAATGATAAAAACAAAGAATAACTTAAGAGAAGGTGATAGAAGGAAGAAACAAAGAATAACATAATGAGAGACAAAAAATGATAGAATGATAAAACAAAGAATAACATAAGAGAAGGAAGAAACAAAGAATAACAAAAGAAAAGATAGAAAGAGGAAGTAATAGAATGATAAAATACAAAGAATAACATTAGAGAAGGAAGAAACAAAGAATAACATAAGGAAAGATAGAGAGAGGAAGTGATAAAATGATAACAACAAAGAATAACATAAGAGAAGGTGATAGAAGGAAGAAACAAAGAATAACATAAGGAGGGACAAAAAATAAAAGAATGATAAAACAAAGAATAACATAAAAGAAGGTGATAGAAGGAAGAAACAAAGAATAACATAAGGAAAGATAGAAAAAGTAAGTGATAGAATGATAAAACAAAGAATAACATAAGTAAAGGTGATAGAAGAAGAAACAAGAGATAGCAAGGGGAAATAATAGAACAATAACAACAAAGAATAACATAAAAGAAGGTGATGAAACTACACTCACGTTGACGTTTTCACGGCAACGGCGATTCACGGAAATTGCCCCCGACTCCTGTCCGTTGATTTGGAAGGGAACGTGGGCCCAGAAGCTCACGCATGCGCAGGGGATAAATATGACGTCACGCGTAGTGGCCTAAAATCGAAAGCTCGCTAGTGTCTCATGTCCATCCAGTTTTGTCTACGGTGGAACATAGTGTAAACGTTGCATAACCGGGTGATACGGTTAAACGTTGCTGAGAGTAGACCTAGCCCATTTCGTCTGGAACTGGTGCTCGTAGGGTAATTGATGAGTTTTTGTCTCATTGCTTTTATGTTATTCAGATTGCTTCCATGTTGGTGATTTTTGCGCACATTGGCCAAATCACTTGTACTGAAGGAACTTCGCGTTCTGGAAAAACGAATCCCAAATTCATTTTGCAACGTCTGCAAACTCACTGTCTCATGATATTTTCGAACAACAAAAACCCTCTGCTCGTTTGTTAATTGCACCATCTTGGCTGCATGATGTATGACTGATTTGACAAGAAATGCATCAAAAGACACATAGGTGGGACGGACCAGGTGTTCATGCATACCAAAGCATGTGATAGTGAATTTTCAAGACAAAGAATGCATCCTAAAATTACCTTTTGTTCACCTTGAATGACTAATTCGAGTAGGGTTACCTCAATCAATGAATGAGTAGATTGCATAATCAAAAAGAAAAATATCATAATATTTTCCTGTTTTAGAATTTTTATTTTTGAGGTATGAATCATAAATATTGAATGACATTTTTTCACATTGCTACTCACATGAACAAATTAATTTAAAAATCTGATTTACTTTCCAATAATTTTCTTACTCACTTCATTTCCAATGGTCTTTGACACACGAGCTTTGCTTTAACAGAAATTTGGTAAAAGGCGATTTTGACAATTTCTTTTTAAACCCTGGTGTTCAGTCATCCGCATTAGGAATTGCATGAATAGGGTATCATTGAACAGGATATAAGTTACTCTTTTATCATGATATAAATTTCATGACTGCAAAGATTGTGACTTTTTTATATGAAGCTACCAAAGTTGGGGAAACCTTTTTTGATACTCACTGTACATGATAAACTGGAAAATAGACTGCAAATACCTGAAAAATTTTGTTCTTAAAAACCGACATTGCCGGGCTCGTTGGCCTAGGCTGTAGACTTCTTTACAATTATCACTTTTCTTGTACGTATAGATAACAAATTCTACCTTCGGTCATCAAGTGCAAACATTAATGTATTCACGTATAGTTGATTTGAAACTGGTTTCTACCATCTTATACTTGTTCAGTTATAACAGCTCAGTCATGAATGAATGATATTTCACTGGGTTATATTATTAACATTGTCCCTATAGCCAGTGTGATTTTGTCATTTCTCTTTTACATATATATTTTCTTAGAAATTCTAATAAATGAGAATATTAATAATAAAGGAGTAAAATAATAGTGATATAAACTAACGGCATCATTCTTAATTATGAACATGCCCATGGAAAGGTTCTCAAACGTGTTTCAATGTGTTCGCAATTATCACTTGATTATAACTGTACAACTTTACTTTTTAAAACATTTTATTTTTTTGACATACACTGTCGCTCATAAAGGTGGAATATTTTTTGTTTACCCCAATTTACGGAATTATTTTTAAAATAGTTTAAAAATAAGAGATCTAGATAATAGTATACATTCTCAGATTTTATTGAATAATAATTTGCCAATGTGTGTTTTGCGTGACTGCTAAAGCGTGTGTATGCTACTATGCTTATCAACTAGGGGACATACGCCCTTAAGACATAAATGACAGCAATGAGGATTAATGCCCCACAAAAGGGCACTAATATAGCACATCGACACGGTTTTGATCCTGGGGCCTCACAGTTACGAGCCATTGCTTTGTCACTGAACCATGACTGTACGCAGCGGGGGCTAGAGTAGGGGGCACCGTCCATAAATATAAAAAAAAATCAGAAAATGCAATAAATTTTCAATAATTTATTGCATTTACCCCGGTTCCAAACATAACAAAATCTTCTGTGTGCCCATGCCTTGAGCCATAATGCATGGCCGTCCAGAGGATTTTTTCATGTTGAAGACCGGGGTAAAATGCAATAAATTATTGAAAATTTATTGCATTTTCAGTGTGTTTTTTTTAATTCAAAATACATGTGAGAGACCGTTATTAAGATAACTCGTGACCTCGTAAATTAACCAATCAAACTCTGCATTCGATTGAATGCCTAAAAGTCACTCATTCTATCGTTTTGTGCAAACAAAAGAACAATAGTGTGGGACTTTCCACCAGAACGATGGCGCAATGTGATTGTTATTCCTTTGCTTTCAAGTCTAATTTATGTCAACAGACGCCAGAAAAAAGTCATGATTCATAGCCTTTCTTTGCCATTGACTTTTAAATGCCTCTTTACTCGTTACTTTCCTCTAGCCTAACCGACTTCGATTTAAGACGTTCTCTCATTGTTGTATTTCAAATCACGAGATAACATTGCTGCATCGAACAAATTAACAAGAAATATTTTGTGCTTCCTTCAAAGGAAGGAATTCGTGTGGGTAAAACATTTAACATCATTTGGATATGGCCCAAAAACTATTACCGAAGGTCGAGCAAAGTCCTTGGAAGGGAATGCTTTCCCTACTGGTTAAGAAGGTAAGTAATAATTTCATAAATGCAATTATCATGCATTTTTGTTGTCATATAGTATACATAATATTTTAGTTTGTATTCAATTTCATAAGTTTTGTAAAAATAATGTATTTATAACTTCCAGATTTAAGTTTGGTGATATACAAAGCTTGTGTGGGGTTTTGTAACTGGAGGAGTCAAAATACCTACACATTTTTTTAGTATTTGTCACCGCCCAAGTTATTTCCCATATGCACTAGTTTTCATGGAATAATGGACACGGTTCAGGTCAACCAATTCAATTAGTTTACTATTTCTTCATCTGGTCTTATCGAGGCAATAACAGGGTTGTCATATTAAAGGGACTAATTGGTAACATTGTTTAGATGAGAGATAGTGGTGCTAAGGTAGTGACTTCAATACTAGATGTACAAATTGGGAAAAACTGATCGGATCGATTCCTTAATTCTCCCAACTATATTATTCTACTTCTATTCTGCTCCTTGTCAAAACCTGTTCAGCATCAAGACTAGGACAATTTAATTACATTTTAGGTGAATGTCACAAAGCTATAAAATGGCTCTACATTCCATTCCAGACAGTTAAGTGTTGACAGATTTCTATAGCCTGTTTTATGTATTTTTCTCATGGAAAAACGGTTGGGAAAATTCAAAAATGGTTGGGAGAATTTACTGTTAATCACTGTTAGAGGGTGCCTCACATCGACGCCTTCAAAGAAAACCGTAGATATATTTGTGGTTTGAGAATTTGTTCAGGATTTTTTGCATGTCAGAGGGTTAGTATAGTAGAAGGATTATAGTAAGTAACATTTTATACAAAAATTAAGCAATTTTTTTCATCAACCTTCAACAATGTTACCGAGTCACTTTAATGCGGTCATCAGGTATGGATTATCTCTAGTATAGTCTGAAACCTCTGAGGCAAAACACCTTGGACTAATCCATTTATTTGGAGGCCAATTCAAATTTATGGATGTTTCTCTCCTTGGGACCTAGTGAAGAGGTATCCCATTAGCGCGAGGTAAAAATGTCAGAGGTACAACAAAAATCGCAGGGTAAAGATCAGTATCGTCATAATATCTCAGCACTTAATCACACAAAATGAAGAGACGTAAGCTACTGGGATAGTCTATTATATTCCCTTCTTTCATATCATAATGTATATTTTATAAATGACTGTGTATTGTACTTCATACATGTCCTGAGGATAATACAAAGTGGAAAATAAATTTTAAACTTATATTTTGTGATCAGGTTTGCATATATGAATTTCTAACATTTTTCGATATTTTAAAAAGGTTGATGTTCTAATATTTATTTGGTTTTGGGGAAGTAAGTAAATATTGAGATTGAATGAGAACAAAAAGGGGGAATCAGTTATAAAGATCGCACAGAAATTCCACGAATTCAGTCATTAGACCCATTTTCATGTTCATCTCAGCAAAGGCAGTTATGACAGTTTGATTTCGAATATTATATTTCATTTAGTCTACATTTATGTGTATTATTTACTTTTCTTTTTTTAAATATAAATTGAAGAATTTTTTAAAGGAAAAAACAAGCATATTATGAAAAAAACAAGGATGCTTTTTCCCCCTCATCAATACTTTATTACAAAAGTTTAACAAACAATATGAAAGCTTCGCTTGAAGAATGTCAGATAGTAGGCCTACATATTGTAAACGTTGAGACATATCTAGCCGGGCATTTTGTCATGTGTTTTTGACTTTTGTGTTGTACGTTTCGAAAGGCAGAAATTATTGTATTTGTTGGATTAAACATAACACAGTGTAACTTTAAATAGAAACGTGAGAGAAAAAAAATTTAAGTCCCCAAAACCAACCAGGTTTTTCCTGCCAAATTCATGATGCATTTTGTTTAATGTGTAGACTTGTACGAATATGTACTGCTGGAAACTGCATTCAGCCCCTCTCCCGAACCGTCTACCCCCTCCACCCCCCCCCCCCCCCCCCCCCCATGGGCTCAATAGGACCAGTCTTGGAAATGTTATGAACACCTTTCATTCTTCACCTAAGAAGGTATCTATATACCTTGACTGATGTTCTGCTGAATCTGGAGATGTTTAAAATCTACATAGGTTGGGCCTTTTTGGGCCCTCCCCCTGGGTCCCTATTAGGTCCACGTTTACCATTTGAACAACCCTATCCCAAAAGATGATTCCTGCCAAGTCTGGTTAAAATTGTTAAGGAAGGAAGAAGGAAGAAGGAATGAAGAAGATGAAAATGTAAGAGGTTCGGCACAGGTCACAACCATCCATTACTCTCATCGATGACGGATAGGGACGGACGGCAATAGCTCACCTTGAGCCTCAGAAGAGCTAAACAAAAAAAATGATTATGGAAGTATTTGGGTCAGACAAAGGGCAAGAAGGAGCAACAGAAGTGAAGATTTTGTTAAAGGCTTGAATGATGTACTATATAAGTCATGGCATTGGCGTACAAGCTGGGAAAGAGAGTAGCCCCCCCCCCCCCCACCCCCCCCCCCCCCCACACACACACACACACACATTCCCATCGGCAATAAGCGGGTAAAAAGTCACAATATTGGGCCGAAAGGTAAATAAAAGGTAAAGAAAGAAGAAAATAAAGCAGCGCTGAAATTGTGACTGCAGAGAATCCTTTGTTATTCTTTATCGATAAGCCTAATATACAACCATTACCAATATTCAATCTGTAACATGCTTTTGTTTTGATATTTTTACCTTTGACATTTTACCTCCGACATTTTTACCTCGTACATTTTTAACCTCTAACAGTTTTACAGCGAGCCATTCCATTAACCTATTATTAATAAAGTAACTGCAATACTTGGAATCCAGTCTGCATATATTACTCGTTGCTACGTCGGGTTAACCTCGGGGAAACTTTCCGGTTGTCAAGGACGACCTTTGTTTAAAATGTATGCATACAATTTAAATATGTTTATAAACTGGTCTATTGATAAATATTGATAAACAGGTTATTATTTGCTTTAAATACTCCATTCAATAGCTAGAACCAGTGCAATTTCGCTTATTTCATACTGATAATCGTGACTTATTGATTTTAAGGCTGAATAAATTCGTCGACACGGACAATGTGCCATACACAATTTTAAATCCTTGCACCCTTATGTCATTTCTGTTTTTAACTCAATATTGTATTTAACCATGGACCTTCTAGTAGGTCCATGGTGTAACAGTGCCATGCCACATTACTGTCTTGTGACCATCTTATCAAAACAACAATTTGCTCAAAAATGCACCTACAAATGATACACAATAGAAAGGTGTCATATGCGTGACGATATTAAGGACAATGTTAGGCAGTGTTTATCCAGAGTTTTTTCGGGCTGGTCACGTGTTTGTTGTTTTTGGCATCTGACAGTTTCAGGAACAATAGTATATTTTGCCAGTATGAGCATGACAGTTTCTTCTTCTTCTTCTTCTTCTTCTTCTTCTTCTTCTTCTTCTTCTTCTTCTTCTTCTTCTTCTTCAAAATAATCTGCCTCCTTCACTGCTGAAGATTCTTCCAGGGGTGAATCAGTTTAGTTCAGTTCAGTTCAGTTTATTTTATTTTTGTACGGCACCAACTTCAGCCAAAGGCTGTTCTTCTGTTGGTCCGTGCGCAATATAAAAATTACATGTATAATTATAAGATAACACATATTATCATAACATATGAAATATTAAACAAAAAACAAAAAAAAACAGGAACATAAGTACACAAAGAAAAATGAAAATTTACAAACCAAGATACTTCTGCCCAGCCCCCCCCCCCCCCCCCCCTCGCCGGCCTTGATTAAAAATTCCAACTACGCTTGTGAGTATTCCCAAAACTATGAATAGAATTTTTCAGGGAATAATTATAATCAATATACCTCATGAAGAATTGATCATTGAAGATAATTGTAAAACTCCGCTACGAAAACTACCTATAAAATTTTCTTGAAAATGTGACATACCAGGCAGAGTTCTTCATGTATCATGCACCAAGCTTTTAATTGGAAAGTTATTTGAATTCAATGAAAAAAACTTCACTTTTTAATGAGGGTAAATCATAGCCGAGAAGGTAACAATTACATTTGGTGAAAAATATATAATAGGATTATTGTAACTCAATTATTTAAAACTAGGCTTTAAATATATGTTTCATTTATGCGAAACCTTTACTCCAGAACAGCACCAACTTATTTATGCAATTTGCGTTCTGGCAATTTGACAAAGGATAATAGCAGGTATAATGAAATGCTTCAACACCACAAACACCTGGGAAGGAAGAATCCGTAAATTTGAACCATTTTAGTTGATAAACGACTCCGCATAGTACGTCATGCAATTAAAAAAATGACGGTGCCCACGTCTTGCTGAGAAACTGTACTTTATTCTTGCTTTATGCTTTTCTCATACACTTTGGTAGGGAATCTTTTAGATTGATGGGCAGGAATGTAATAAATCTCTCAAAACAAATAAAGTTATTCCCTTGGAATAGTTTCCTTAATTAACAGACTTTTGAGATTACACCAATTCTTTTGGGGGCATGGGCGTAAATCTGTAATTGATACCTATTGTTCAGGGGGGTGATCTATTCATTCACCCCCCCCCTGAACAATAGGTATTACGTAAGGATTGACGCCCATGTTTGGGGGTCTTCAACATGTATATACATTTTTTCCCTTTTTGAACATAGTCTGAGGCGTAGGCCTACACACTGCCAGGTATATTTAAAGTCAGCGTACGGATGTGTGCTCCATGAGTGTGGGTTAGTGTGTGCGGCATCTAAAAAAACAAGGGGTTATTACCTTAATTGAGAAAGAAGCGAAAGACACTCTCCATATAACAACATTATCGGCCCATCACGCTTTTGAATGTATATTATAAGATTGTACCTAAGGTTTTAGCAAAGAGGATGAAAGAGGTTTTAAATGAAATCATTCATCATGATCAAGTCGGATATATAAACGATAGAAATATTGGGAAAGCTGTGCATTCTATGCATCATGGGGAACAAGTGTGTAGTTGATTTTGAGAAAGCTTATTTCAAATATTGAATTGGTCGGTTTTGGTGATTCATTTTGCTCTTGGGTATGAAGGAAAGGGGATCCATTGTCGCCATATTTGCTTTCGGTTGCCATCGAAGTTTTGGCACATGCGATAGAGAGGGACAATTTGGACAATTTGGAAAATTTGAAAGTGTTATATGCAGACGATATGACAATATTTTTGAAGGATATTGATTCAGTTAGAAGGTTGCAATCTATTTTTGAATCATTTGAAAAAACTAGTGGTCTTAAAGTGAATAAAACAAAGACACATTTTATGTGGATGGGTGAGGATTTTTTTTTAAAAAGTGCTTGTGCAAGTGTGCGCTAGCGTGAGTGTAAATGTGTGAATGGAGGGGTTGGGGTTATTCTTTAAAATGCATCAGTTTAAAAAACGTAATTAATATACGACCATAATGAAGGGTAACAAGACGTCGCACTGCTCAATTCATATTTTTCTTCAAAGAGACTTAGTGACGAGAATCTATTTCACAAAAAGGGAAGAGATAGAGAGAGGGGGAGAAAGGAGACAGTTAAGAACGACAGACTTGACGCGATGAGATTTAGAATTCATTCTCATTTTATTTCATAAGAAAGGAATATAATTGCCGTCATAATTTCCATTTTTCAGGATTTTTAATGGGTTAGAGAATACCATTGCCATATAATCAACACGAAAAGAGGAAACAATGTGAAGAACAAGATTTCTTTTTAAAGGGGAACAAAACGGTTTTGATACATTTGTTTAATTTCATCTTTATCCAACACGCGAAAATCATGAAAATTTATATTCTTTCTCCATTATGTATGTGTACGGCGACGGTAAAAACAAACATGCACATTTGCACACTATGTTTTATTTTACACCAGGCACCAATAATCTCCTAAAGGGGCGGAGACAGGTTTTTTTTCTATTTTCTCATGTTTAAACACGTACATGTTAATGTTTTGACTGATCATGGCTGCACTATCCTTTTGTCGACAGAAGAAAAAACACAAATTTCAACAACTCTATTGGCATTTGATTCTCAAAGACTGTGGAGCCATCTGGATGATGGGGTACAAAGAACATATGGTGGGTTCTACATGTGTCCGGGAGTTTGAGATTAAGGCATTCACGCGGGATTTTGACCTGCCAGTGGTGGTTCTTCCTATCTGTTCTGGTGGGGAGCATCCGATTTGTCTGCAAACTCCAGATGACGTCGTTTTTCTGACGGCAGACAGCGAGTAAGTAACCGGCTGCGATAAATCGGATAAGAAAATCAATCATGACTACATGTATATTAGCCTATACAATAATCATATCAAATGCTAATCCAACGCATTTTCTGCTCTTTTCATAGACTTCAGGAAAAAAATATCAAAGTTATTTTTTTGTCAGTTACATTGGTCCAGTCGCTTTAACTTCTGTATTTCCATGTTTAGAATACATTATAATGTAGAGGTATACTCAAGTATATCAAACCTCATTTCGCTATTCATTTGTTGAAAAAAGGCCTCTAGGCTTATCGACCTATCTATTCCAGACTTTAAAAGATGAGTGTATAATGTCAGGTTCCGCTCGCCATTTGATAAACTCTGGTTGGTTAAATTCCCTCACACTTTACACTATGAAAATCGTCGATTTTCATTAATTTTTCTATTCAATACCTTCTTATTCTACTATCCTAATCTTACTTTGATCGGTGTTTTTTTCTTCTCATGATTTTCTATTCTTTTTTTCCACAAGAAGTTTCCACAATCATTCTATTCTGTCATACGATCCTGTCATCTCTTAGGCAAAAGCGTGAAGAGTTCTTCCAGCGTCTGTCGGCGAATCCGGAAAAAAGGGGAGTAAGGGCGGAGCCTGCACCGGAAGTATCGTTCGGCAGACATTATGAATATGGCTATTATAATGAGCCCCGGCAGGTAATATTTTTAAATAATTTCTATCTTCAGTTTATGATTAATCTGGAAATCATTTATTATAGTTAATTAATAATTTTCTATCAGCGAACTGTAGGTTTTTACTAGGCTAGATATATAAAATGATGTCTTTGTTTCAGTAGAATTGATGCTGCTGTCTTTAAATGAAAAAAAGAAAGATTGTTATTGTTATTAAACGTTCCTACCGTCAAACACCATATTCTTCATTTTCCCAGAAAAAACCTTTGGCCACATTACTCTGATTTTTCTATAAGCATAACTTCAATGTTTTTGTTTCGACTAGAGTATTATACAGCCGTGCAAAAGCCAGGTTAATAATAGTCCTGTAGAAGTTTATCAGACCCGGAAAAGTTTTTAAGTACAAGGTTTTGTTGTTGATTTGTGTTCTAGATGGGTATTGAAGTAAATTCAGCTTGGTTGCCAGCTTCGCAACCTTGGGCAACTTTTTTAATACCCATATTAGCATAATCATCTAATAAGCATATGTGCAATATGTATAATGTTGCTAATCTCAATCCAGGAAGCCTGAATACATGGATAATACGACTTTTCAAGAGTTTTCTATGACAAGGAATTCATTTATGACAGCAATTTTTATTTTAAAGTAATACAATTGTCTTAAATATCATAATTAGCATAATATGTACAATGTATGGACTTCATTGTCATTGTTTCTCTATAAAGCCTAAAAATGGTGCAATGCAACATTGTAAATCACTTTTGAAAGATTAGTCATTAATTCATGACAAGATATTCCATGTATATGTAGTATAATTAGCCTAATAAGCATATATTATGTGCAAATGTAATTATGTTGCTAATCTTAATCCAGGCAGCCTGAAAACATGGATAATACGACTTTTCAAGGGTTTTCTATGACGAGGAATTAATTTATGACACCAGTTTTTTATTCCAAGTAATGCAATTGTCTTAAATAGCACAATGAGCATAGTGAGCTAATGAGCATGTGTGCAATATATGGACTTCATTGTCATTTGATTTGATTTGATTTGATTTATTGGTTTCTGCATTTTTTTTCTTTTTTTTTTCATCATACATTTTCATGAACATAACATGGCTTGATACAATATTTCAAGTGTATATAATTTTATACAGATGATAAACGATATTAAACGAATATATTGAATTTAAACAAATATACTGAATGCATAATTAACATACATTAGATGCAGGAGGGCTACAGAAATAAGCAAAGTAGCTTGAATTTATTGTCATTGTTTATCTATAAAGCCTAAAAAAATATGGTGCAATTCAACATTGTAAATCAGTTTTGAAAGACTAATTATTAATTCAAGAGAAGATATTCCATGTAGATGTAGTATAATTAGCCTAATTATATGTGCAATATGTAATAATGTTGCTAATCTTAATCCAGGAAGCCTGAAAACATGGATAATATGACTTTTCCAGGAATTCTGCCACAAGCTTGAGCAACGTCGGGCTTGTACTCTCATTGGTTCTGGCTTTGGTAAACATAGACAGATCATAGTTCGCCTTGCTTTCTTCAACATTCCTGGCCGATGTACGTACCTGTCTCACCACATCATCAATTCCATCATTATCATCTGCTTTAACCATCTTCAATGTTTCCGACAGTCTCTCTAAATCAAATGACTGAAGCCCAACCATCAATGCGTATGATGACCCCGTAATTTCCTTATTGCCTTAACACCAAGATAACCACCACATTGGACATACAATTTGTGAAGCTAAATAGAGTCCCAAATAATTGATATTCTACATATATGCTAATTAGGCTTATTCGTACAATAATTACATATAAGCCAATTGCATTACTTAAAAGTAAAAACTGGTGTCACAACTGAATCCTTCGTCATAGAAAACCCTGAAAAAGTCATATTATCCATGTTCTCAGTCTTCCTGCATTAAGATTAGCAACATTATTACATATTGCACATAAAATATATGCTAATTAGATGATTATGCTAATTAGGCTAATTATACTACATAGACATGGATCATATCTTCTCATGAATTAATGATTAATCTTTCAAAAGTGATTTACAATGTTGCATTGCACTATTTTAAGGCTTTATAGACAAACAATAACAATGAAGTCCATATATTGTACATATTATGCTAATTATGCTACTATGAGACAATTGTATTACTTAAAAATAAAAATTGGTGTCATAAATGAATTCCTTGTCATATAAAACCCTTGAAAAGTCGTATTATCCATGTTTTCAGGCTTCCTGGATTGAGATTAGCAACATTATCACAAATTGCACATATGCTAATTAGATGATTATGCTAATATGGCTATTAAAAAAGTTGCCCAAGGTTGCCAAGCCGGCAACCAAGCTCAATTTACTTCAATACCCATCTAGAACACAAATCAACCAAAAAACCTTGTACTTATCAACTTTTCCAGGTCATGTACATGGTATACGGTACCGTCTACTGGACTATAATCGGGAGCGCCAGGAAGGTCAAATCTGACTGACATGAGCGCTATACAAGAACCCGCTATGATTATTATTATTATTATATAACCTTGGGGAATTATAACTCCCTTTACTTCGGTGGTCTAAAGAATGGTATATTTATACACTCTCTAAATTTTGTTCCAGGGCAACCTTAGGCGAGTCCTAAGTGAGTTCAACCTCAATCGGGGTATTTATTATCCAAGACCTAGAGGCACAAATGTGGACTACACGAAGCTTGGAACGAGTGACGACTGGGAAAATGAAAGCATCTATCCTGGAGATGACAGCACGAGCTATGCGAGTATAAAATACTCGGTCCCATCGCGATCCCCTCCACCTTTACCAGCAAAGAACAACAAACCCAAGAAAGGGTCCTCTTTAGGGAGTGGTTTCCGTTCAAGGTTAAACCGAAAACCGAGTTCTTCGGAGCGGGAAGGTAACATTGGAAACACATTAGATAATTATTCTGAGGCCAGTACGACTGACAAGGTGGAGAACCTGAGATCCCTTTCATTCCGTGAACCTGAAGCGAATATTAAAGGCACCGACTCACCTCCTTACCCATCAGCAATCGTAGAGGAAACACCACTCACCCATGCTAGCCCGTCGCTTCGTGAGTTCGTCCAGTGAGTTCATTAAGACATAAAACCTGATCAAACATATCAAAGACTACATCATGCTCTAACACAGCCTGTTGACAGCCTGTCTGGAATCTCCGCAAATTGCGAAAAATTGAACAGCGTCGATTTTTTTTTTCTCTCCTTTTTTCTGCTCCAATTTAAAATTATTAAAAAACTTGAATTCGGCGTAAATATTCATTTTTGAATGACACACGCCCTTAAGACTAAAACAACAACAACAACAACACACAACCACCCTCACAAACGCCCACCTACCCGCATTCACCTACACACACTCCCCACACACACACGTATTTGAACATTATAATTTTCAACTTCATTACTGTCTCCGGCCCCCTCTACGAATCCCTCCCTCTTATTTTTTATGAATTTCTTAAGGCCGGCTCACATAGTAACGGCAAACGACGGAATCACAACGATTGCTTTTGCCGCCAAAATGTTTTCAACATGCTGAAATTGCCGACGGACGCGACTGATAATGTTGGCCGTCTGCGGTCGCTAGCGGATTCGTCAGCGACAATTGAAGGCAACACACGGTGATTGGCGGGAAATTAAATATTGCAAATCGCAGTTTAACGTAGCTTGCGGTACCCCCCCCCCCCCCCCCCCCATTCGTCAAAGTGTGAGCCGGCCTTTAGGCATGCCCTGACTTTGTTTTATAATTATTTTATGATTTATTACTGTTATAATTATTTTGGCCCAAACTCTCTATTATTACATAACTAAGTTTTAAGGGTTTGAATGCCGTCCCGTTTCAATGTATACTTTTAGGTCACCAATGCTCCGTGATCATTTAAAGTTCTTCAATATTTCTATTTTGTCTTTGATACAAATCTTATATTACATTGTTTCATGTCGTCATTTAATTTATATTTACTTTGTACATGTTTAAATGTGTTTATATCGAAACGGAAATAAATAAAGCAAATGAAATCGATTAAAGATTGGTTCCGAAGTGGGAAAGGTTCAGTAATGTCTACTGTCTAGCAAAAGGGTGTTAGTGCCGAGGCAGAAATTTGAACCATATTACCATGTGTCCATGGTTTGCTGTTTTTAAATCCAATAGACTAAACCACACCCTGCGGAAGCGTATAGTTCCAAAAAGATACTGAAGAAAAGAGTGTTACTCTCGGTAAATCGTTAGGACAGGCATGAGCAACGATTTATAATTCAGAAGGGAGAAAATTAATAACATTACTGTTCTTGTGTCTCCTGTACGATATAGTTTACATTTTCAGAGTCCATACTGTGCCACAGTGATCAAATTAACTCTTTAAAATAAATGTCAGCTTTCCTTTATGCAACCGCATTGCCAACCAATAAATTAAAGAAGACAGACGACATTCATTTTGAAACGATTAGAGATAGAATTTAAAAACCACGTTCAAATGATCTAATTTTGTTTTCTTATTTTTATTTTTCCTCAGAACATTCAGAAGTCAGAAGTTCAAAGGGCATCTCATTACCACTTTGCACAAGCTGACTATGAATTGGAAAGATGTTAAGCTTTGCTTTGTGACGGATAAGATGATTGTGTAAGTATAGGATAGTAATACGAAGTTTTCTAATATAGGGAGCACAATTTCGCTGGGGAAGGGAGTAGGGGGATGCGTGCTGCTGACGTTTCTTGCGCGACGGTCACATATTTTAAAAGAAAGTAATTTTGAGCAACTATTCTCAAAGATACATTGTAATTTAGAAACCTTTAAAAGGAGCTTTTGGATGAAATCCAAGAGGTAATCCCTCCCCCCCCCCCCCAAAAAAAAAAGGTCAAAAATACTTGTGACTAATGCACAAAGGATAGAAAAATATATTTGTCAACTTAACAACACAAAGAAGAGTACAAACATATGTATTATGGTCGTTTGTACTACAGAGTGGCCGGACTGCCTCCTAGCATGTACAAGGAGTTTCATGTTGGTGACGTCATCATGAAGGTGAACAACAAAAGTCTACCATTCGTAAACACTTTCCACGACCTGATTGAGGAGAGCGACACTGATGAGGTGAGGTAACCTTCAATAATCTGTGAACATTTCTTCATTTCAACACTGGCACAGTTGTGAACACCAAAAAACAACAGCAACAATAACAATAACAAGAACAAGAACAACGACATCAACAACAAAAAACAAAAAAAAGAACGAGAAAACAAAACTAACAATTTTTGTTGTATTTCTGGCCATATTTTTCTTTTGAAGTAGAGTTTTATGATTAGACAAAATGTAAGATCCAGATAGTATTATCTCATCCATTGACCATTATAATGGGGCATATAGTGCATAATATAATTATTTTGGGGGACAAGTTTTGGACAAATAGTAACGACAACAACAACACCATCATAATCATCATCTACAACAACAACACCAACATCATGAAATGAAAAGCTTTTTTTGCGGAGGGCAAAACCATAAAACGAAAAAAAACACGGCTTTGTGATCCAGAAACTTTAATCATTTGAGCACTATCAATTGCACAGTCAGAACTTAGTCTATTATTTCATGACGGAGATTTTAGCAAGATGGTTGAATACATATTTAAGACCATTTGAGGGTATTCAATTTCAAGGGTAATTCATTCATATTGTATGGGATATAAAACACTAATCTTTTATTTTTGAATTGATAAAGCTAAATTTTATTAATTGAATATCATTGGCATGGAAATTGTCCCTGTAATGTAATGCTGATGTTTCAAAAGAAATCGGTAACCTTTTTTTGTTTGCACTTCTAGTTGTACTTTGTATTATCATCATGTGGTTTTCTTCTAAATGGTAAATGTATATACATGTATTTTCAAACAAAGCAAAGATAAAGCAAACAAAATATTTATCAAACCTCCCACATATTGATCTTTTTTTCCGTAGATTGAAGTGGAAATCTTGAGAGTACCCAATGGATGCTTGTGTCACGTGACCCTTCCTGCCAATGGCCGAATTGATAGTCTTGGTGTTTCTTTCTCTAATGACGAGAATGGAGTAGAAGTAAGAGAGAACCGTTTTTTTTTTCTTCTTTCTTTTTTCTTTTTTGTTGTTGTTGATTTTGTCTTCTTTTCCCACTGTGGAAAGGCGAATTTATAAACCATGAATCTATTTTTTTTTTTAAACATAGAGTGAAACTGGCAAACATCTCAGTCCATTAAAAGCCCAAATCAATCTAGGAAAGCTTAAAGAGAAGGTTGAGTTCTGGGAAGAGGTGAAAAATAATTTGTGAGCATTACTCATTCTTATTATGCACATGTGGAAGAACATCAGTTAAGACATGTTCCCTGAAAAGCATGGCTCTTCAAATGCATTCATATTCTAAATATGCATGTAACATCGTAAAAATCGGGGGCCGGCTTTTTACGCCACGTGTTCGTGTAGTCCCATATACATCTTTCTGTGCAACTGTTTATAACTTTACCAAGACTTGGCCAAATTTCCTATCATTTTGATGATTCCAGAACCTTGCAATAAACACACATTCTAATATGCTAGATGATCAACCTTTTCTGGTCGGTTCCACACCGTTTCTTTCATATTGCAATCGCATGACCACAAACTCAACTTAATCTTTAAAGATAAACTTGAGTTCTGGCAATGCGATTGCATTGTGAAAGAAAAGGTGTGGAATGGATCAGAAAAATTGATCATATAGCATGTAAGTAATGGTGTGTAATGCAAGGTTCTGGAGTCATCAAAATCATCATAAATTTGGCAGAGTTTTGGTAAAGTAACAATCACTTACACAGAAAGATGTATATGGGACAACACACATGGTGTCGGGGCTAGTACTACCCTGATTTCCTTATCTTTCTATGCCCATTACTCAGCCAGTATACATTTTCTTCCAAAATTGTCTGGCACATGACATTTATTTGTAATCTTGAACATTCAGTGTAAGTTTTGTTAGATTCTGTGAGAATTAATTTTCTTTTTTTACCAGAACTCAAGTTTATATTTAAATTAGAAAAAAAAGCATCGTCAGGACAACGTCAGGTTGCCTCAATCTGCACGTTATCTATTTTCTATTTTGGGGGGAGTATTCCACCTTACTACTATATCATGTCAATATGATGGTAGGATACTAGCATCATATGGTAGAGGACACAATTCATTGTCGGGTTTTGCCGTTTCCTCATATGGGCTCATCCAAATTCTTTACACGATTCCAAATCAACATTCATAATTGTTCAGACCAATTATTTAGCCAGGACTATCACAATATTCATAACTTCAGCCAGTGGCGGATATAGGGTTGTGCGACGCTTTGAAACCAATGAAGTAAATATCCAGTAAACAAATAAAATGCCCCCTTTATCATATTTAAAATTTCGACCCGAGGGGAACAGAAAATCTGAAAAATTACAACTTTATCTTTAGCCTGTCACAGATCTCATTTTGTAAATTAATACCTATTTAATCTTGTAAGGAGGTCCAATAGAATTAAAGGGATAGTTGAGTTCTGTTGCAGAGGGCGCTACACAAAATAATTTTTTTGAGAGATAATGAAAAACTGAGTGTCAAATTTGAAAGAACATAATATTTAAATGACAAAATCATCTTTGTTTGATCAAAATCGGTTCAAAGACGGCTGAAATATAACGATTTCTAATACTTGTGTACCACCACAAATATTACATATTTTGAAAAATTTGAAAAAACCGTTGAAAACCGTTGAAAAAAACGAAATAACGCCTTTTATGTCGCATTTCAGCCAATGCTGATGTTGGCTTTTTGTTGGCATTTTCGTGTTGCTTATGTTACCCACAATCAGCCGGCTCATGTATTGTTATTTTTAATTAATAATTAATTAACGGTCACCGTGTTAGAGCTGAATTGGTATGATCGTATTGGCTAAATTTCACACATTTTGGGGTCTAAAATTAACTTCATAGCAATCTTAGGTTCTATAACTAAGGGCACTATAAATGTCATAGATAAGAATAAGAGCAATAACCATGCACTTTGAAGGCATTTGCGGTCTGAAAACAGAACTCAACTATCCTTTTAACCGCTTGAAGAATAATGCACTGATCTAAGATGATTTGTTTCATTTCATAAATATAATGGCAACTATAGGTTACTGCGATTGATGAAGATGGTTTGGTTTTCAAAAGCAACCAACTTCAGAATTCCCGCCCTGAAGGGTTAACAAACCCGACCAAGAGGGTCAACTGGGGTCTGGTGGAAATCAACCAACAACCAGTATCACTGACTAGTTCCAGGACGCAGGTAGGCCTTAACATCCAGCGCAATAGTAAACACCTGTTTAGGAGGACCCATCTCTAACGTTTCAGAATACAGACTGGTTCTTATTCCACAAAGCTTTGTAACATGAAATGAATAATTCTTACTTTCGTTTATTCAAATAGAAATGTACTTTGTCGATTGTTCACAAGTTAATATTCATCATTCAAATATCATGTTTGAATTTACCTTTCAGCGGTACCCCCTCTTACTTATGCTTATTGGCGATTGTGATATCTCTTAAAATATTGTATTATCTAATTTATTTAATGTCTTGATCCATAATCACTCCAGTTACGATGAAATAGGAAGAGGGAGATTATTATGGTACTCAGACATTTGCTAGGGTAAAAAGATACAGAGTCAGAGTAACAGTTTGGTTTAAATTTAGGTTTAGAGTTAGGGTTGGGGTCAGGTATAAGTGGTTGATCCATTGCTGAAGCTGTAGAATGGCTGTCGTCGTCGTCAAATCGATGACGATGGGAAACGAGTATACCCCTACAACTGACCAAACTACAACTAACCAAACTGGAATAAGATCACAACCGACAAACCTAAATGGGAAAATCATAAAGACCATTGCTTCCTAATTCGTTTTTGATCATGTTAGGTCTGTTCATTCGATCTGGTTATCCAACAGTATAAAGTGTCGATTTTCAAGGTTTCCATTTCCAGTTGTAATCACAAATGGGACCTCCACATTTGGTTTCATTCAACCGTTGGTCACCAATTGATTAATTATTCATAACATATAGCATTAGAGTTAGAAGAGTCGAGGTCATTTGAATTCCGCATTTGAATTTACCTTTCGACGGTAACCTTTTACGTATACTTATGACTCATGTGATTTCTTTCGAAATCTTGAATCTAAGTTATTTAATATCTTGAGAAAGATCACTCCAGCTACGATGACATTGAAAACAGATTATTTCGTGTATATTGTGGAGTCCGGCCGTGGCATTAAATGTCCTTTGGCAAAAATACCACCGCCGTGATGTAAATTACCTCGGGTAATGCCGAGGTAAAATATTACAGCGCAAAGAAAATTTGGTACTAAGCACTATATAAATGTTAGTATTATCATTGTATTGCATCGGTATAATGTGTCAATTTTCATGGTTGGCATCTCATTTGTTTAATTCTATTTGCAGGTAGAAAAGCTTCTTTGTGATGCTGGGATCGAGCTCGCACTAGTCCTCCTTCCCATGGACCTTGTTGATCACCTGAGAAAATCTTGCCGTTAGGAGTAGGATCACATCTTATCTAACACGTGTATCAGTGTTGCGTAGTGTGAGTCCGGCCGTGGAGAGAGGGATTAACACTTGTCATAACTCATTGTAATCAACCTGTTAATTTCTTGTAAGGATATAATAATTATGTGTAGTTTGGATTATGAAATCACTATAGGCCAATGATTGATACTACTGGATATGACGATATGCATGCATTATATCTATATCGGTCATTTAAAAAAATGGTCATGCCATTTCGAAACACGGTCTTCCATCGTTCATTGTAAACGGCAGACATTAGACATAATTAAGATTTGTGTCACCTCTATCAGCAAATTCTTAGGTTCAAAATTTGAAAAAGTAAAAGTAAAAAAGAGTTTGGCACGATGTCAACATTATTTTTGTTTTCATCGATGAAACATGTGTACTTTCAGACTTTTTTGTCTGTTTCTTTATTTGTTAGATTCAACGATGATTGGAACATGTATGTTCACTTTTTGTTTTGATTATTCTTTGATAATTAATGAGTGAGTTGTAGATTATGTCAAACTGTGTAATTTACTTCAGTCTCCTTTCGTATTTTTTTTTAAAATCTTGATAAGTTTTATTGGTCAGAAAACACAATGACTTACAAAATATGCGTTACATTGTTTTGCAGAAAAATAATGAATAAACATATTGTTTTACACTTACAATCTTATGGTTTCACATTTCACTGTAACATCAAAAACATAGCATGATACTTCTGTATACCCCGGCTGCACAGACGATACGACCATCCGTAATTGTTTATGGATAATTTGTATATTTGAGGACTTTGCTATAATTCATTCGTCTTTGCTTTTAATTTTGAAATGGTATTTTGGATGCCATAATGATGACATTTTTGTTTTTCAATGACTATTCACTCTAACATATTTCGATTATTCTTTTGTAATTAATGGGTAAATTGTAGATAATGTCAAAATGTGGTGATACTTCTCCTTTTGTAATTGTGTGTGGATTATTTGTTTATATTAGAAATTTGCTATAATTCATTCCTCTTTGCTTTTCATTTTGAAATGGAATTTTTGAGTATAATTATGTAATTCATGTTTTCCAATGATTACTTTGTAATCTATTTCGATAGATGTACATTTTTTTTGTACGAACATCTGTATATTTAAATATAATACTATATTGTGGATTCTATTATGATAGATTTCTGGAGGCGGGTGGGTGGGCTGAAGTATGCCTAGAACTAGGGGTGCTTCTAAAGGAATGTACATGTATATATATATATATATATATATATATAAACCCTTACCAGATTTTGTAACTTTTCAATTATGTGAAAAGTTGATTTGTCCCTATTGATTTATCGAATTCTTGAGAATGTGACATATTAAAGCTTACATCTTTAAGTTTTCAACACCTTTTAATCTTGAGTTTGAAAAAAAAAATCAAATCTATCAGAGGAAGCAAAATAGATTCACCAGAGTTAATCCTTTACTATAGCTTCGACATAAACACTTTGCTTAGATTCTTAATGATGACCGATTTCAAACCGCTTTTCATGATAATTCTCCATCTTAACCCTAATAAAACCGGGGGCCATAATGCCCCCCCCCCCCTTCGAATGTTTGCCGCTGCATCAAAATGCCTGAACCTTTGGCGCTGAAATTTCATGAATTTTTTTCCTCATGTCTCCCGCACATTTTGATATCAAATTTGTTATGAGGGGACCTATATGGTTCGGGTGTTAGGTGACAAAATATCATCACATGTCTATCAAAATATGTAATTCTTACTAATGTGCGTGTGAAAGTATATTTCCCAAACAAAATTACATATTGTCATAAAAATATTTATAAAAAATAAACAAATTAACATAAAAGAAAATAAACATTACCATCTTGTTCAAAATACTTCAATCTATCACCATGCTAATTTTCACATTAATTGGACCTTCCTAGGCCGAGATCTTAGGGGGCCATAATGCCCCCCCCCCCGGCCGTATTAAGACCTCAAATAGCCCGGCCTTTAAATAGTGTTATTATTTTATGTACAAAACATTGTATTGTGTGATGTAAACAAACTGTTAACATAAATACTCAGTATGTACATATTGAATATTGTTCTTCTGTATACTGTTTTGGATGAAAAAGAAAATATACGAATTAAGTTTTGCTTTTACCTCATTTAATTTCTGAATGATGTATTTATTTTATTTATATATGATGTTTATACAGGGTGGCACATATCACCAATTTGGTGATCTTCCATGAGGCCCTGTTTGGTAAGAATAAAAAAAAAATAACAGTAGCAAAAACAAAATAAATAAACAGGTAAAATAACAATTAATTGGTATCCTCATGAAACAACTGATCGTTAAAGAATCATCCTTGATCATATAAAAAAAAAATATGTGAATGGAATTTTCAATTTGAATACAAAACATTTAAAAAAATGAAAATGAAATAAAGAATTGATGATAACCACGTATTTAACAGAAAGAAAAAAATTATTGAAAACGTACAACAAAAAAGTTTACTTACACGTCATCTGCATATAACACGGCTTTTAAAGTGCGTTTGAAACTGTCCAAAGTAGGTGACGTCTTGAAAGAACTTTGAAGTTGGTTCCATACACTAACCCTAGAAGTTAGAGGACTATTTGTTTATGTGTCCGTCCTAAATTTGGGTACACGCAATGCATCCCTTACAGCATTTCTTGTGTTGTGATCATGTAGTGAACTGACATGACGTAAATCTTTTTTTCAAGTATGTTGGTGCCATGTCATGCATTGTTTTTTACATCATCACTGCACGTCCAAACTGGAAACGTGTCTGAATAGGCATCCATCCTAAGCGACTAAACATATCATTTGAATATACTTCAAATCCTTCTCCCAGCACTACACGTGGAGTTCGTTTTGTTAACCTTTTGTAATTTAATCGTTTGTCTTTGAAATCACTCAGACCAAACCGAGAAACTATAATCAAAATGAGGAAGTACGATGGCATTATATAGAAGTTTCAGAGCTCTTGTTCAAAAACATAACTTTTGGCTCGCTGAATTACACTTAATTTTTTTTTTTTTTTTTTTTTTTTTGGGGGGGGGGGAGGGCAGTTTTAATAACTTTTCCACATGTTCCGTCCATCGAAATCCTCGTCAATCATGACACCAACGCATTTTGACACTTTTACTCTTTTCAAACAGCTGCCGTTTAGTGTGACAGAAAAATCAATCACTCCCGTGATCACTGATCGTGGTCCAATGAGCATCACATTTGTCTTATCCGCTTTAAGATCTAGAACTAGTTTGTTGTTACCCAGGAAAATATATTTTCCATAAAGTACTTTTGGTTAGCTTTTGGTTAGCTTTTGTTCTACTTCTGTAACATAACTCCCGCTGACTGTTAGAGTCGTGTCGTGTCATCAGCATACTTGACAATGCCATCATGAATACATTTTGGGTAAACTATTTATGTAGATAGAAAAAAGCAGTTGCCCTAGAATCGAACCTTGTGGGACTCCCATCATAACTTTTGAAGAACTTTAAGTAGCCCTTTTAGAACAAATCATCATGTACAGGCAGATAAAGAGCAACCAAGATAGTCTGGATCTACAGAGAGACATTAATCGCCTGGTTGCTTGGGAACAACGGTCGCAAATGAAATTCAACCAAAAAAAATGTTATGTTATGCAATGCATGTTACTCACAAAAAAAAAAGATAATCGAAATACAGTATCGAATGGGGGATTCCGTTTTGGAAGGCGTACTCAAGCACGCATAGCCCACTGGTTTAAAATTTTCAGTAGAGTGAAGAGGACGAAAACCTGACTGGTTAGGATACAGTATTTCATTTTTGTCTAGAAAACCACAGTTGAAAATGCACAGCTTTCTCTAGAAACTTGCTCACAGGTATGGGTCCAGGGTTGAAAGTTAGTATCCGGTTAAAGTGTACCAATCACCCAAAACATCTTTTACACTGGATGTTAGGGGTTCCATGTGGCTAGATCTATACTGTATTCAAAATATGAGCTTCAAATATTATATGATATCTGGCTATACACACATATTTTTTTCAGGTGATTGACTGAGGAGTGATTGTTTCTGAAACATGCGTCGCAAAAAAAAGTCATCTATAAAGCCACTGGAGCTTTGCACATAATCCTATTTGTATGCTGGTTATAAGAATTGAGTGGTGTCATTTGATGGAAAATAATTGATAAGTATAAAAAAAAAATTAAAAAAAAAGCTGAATATTGTTCGGTTTCAAAAAAAAACCTTGGTCATGTAACCTAGCCCAACTTAACCGCCTTTATCTTTAATATTACTTATGATGTAATGGTTCGAATTATACATATATTTGAATGACTGTGTGTCAACAACAAAAAATATTATCTTTTAAAACGGTGCACTTTGAAGACTTGTCCAACAGATACTTGTTTTATATTTATGATCTAAGATCTACCTGTTGTGCCTTTTTGATATCGAATCGAATTATGTATAATTATCTTATGTAATTATATATATTTGTGTACAGTCAAAGCTTTTTTTAAGGTCACCCAAGGGAAACAATCAAGCGGCCTTGTAAAGGGTGGTTTTTCTCGACAGGTTCTACAACACAAAATTCTCTTTTGAGGGAGACAAAATGCACGGCCACTATAGAAAGGTGGCCTTTATAAAAAGGTTTCCACAAAAACAGCTTTGACTGTATTATACCATCAGCGAATAAGGAAAGCCTTGTACAGAAACTTGATTTATTTTGGTAATCCCCAGGCATTAGTTGATTTTTTACTTCCTTTTTTTTTGTATATCCTTTGTTATTGTTTTCTTTTTATACTCCATTATTTTCCTGGAAATGAGCGCTATCGATTGGCTGCTTAATGCACGCGAGCGAGCCACTGCTTTGCTGCTTGTTGCATGCATGCTTGCATTCGTTAGAGCAGTTATTGTTCATGCCCATTGTACTGTGCTGAGTGCTTCGCACGCGCCATCAATCGTACCATCGCCTGCATCAGATTATCTCAAAATAAACTTGGCACATGGGGGATTTGTGGCTTGGCACAATGGGGACTAGCCCTGTGGCTCTGGGCCATTATCATTATGGCGGGATAAGAGTTAATAGATTTCAACTAACAATGAGGCGTTCAAACCTAATTCATATAAGTCATGTCAAATGTAATTCAATTCAAGTAGTATAAGAGTTTACATGTACACTATTATACCGATGTGTTGTCACTTTTTTTATACAAATTAAAAGAAAACTTCACTTAAAATCCAAGATAGATTTCAAATAAGTGCCTTTTCAAAATTTCATAAACATATGTATTTGTAGAATTAAATCCCCTCCGTATTTAATTTCACTTTACAAAAAATCACCAGAACAACAATTCATGTTGATTAGAAGCCTAGGATGAAAATGGCTGTCTTTACCAAACTCTCTCTCTTCTAAAGGGTGACCAACAGCACATATATATCAGCACATAGCTTCCTCAGTGAGCTGTAGACTGTTTCTACAAGGTACAAAGTACTTGATCAAGTCTCCTCGACATGTACTCTGCTGAAATTCACTCATATAACTTGCATCCCTTGCAGGGGAAAAATATACGGGGGCTCGAGCGAATTACCCCCCCCCCCCCCCCCCCCAAAAAAAAAAAAAAATGCCCCAAAAGTCTTAAAAGAGCCCCCAAATTTTGCATAGAGTTCAATGCAAAACAAATTAAAGAGTGTTATTTCCATGCAAACAAGCTTGAAAAGTAGCCCCCAAAATTGTTTAAGGAATTTTTTCCCCGATCCCTTGTAACGGTATCTCTCCTTCCAAAAGGTTCAAAGCATTGCAGTGGAGTGAGTGGTTCATCTACTTGACACAACATCTTTCTTAATCTCTTCACCCCCCCCCCCCCCCTCTCCTCTCTCGCTCTCTGTTACTCGTGAGTGGTTCATCCACTTGACACAACATCTTTCTTAATCTCTTCACCCCCCCCCCCCCCTCTCTCCTCTCTCGCTCTCTGTTACTCGTGAGTGGTTCATCCACTTGACACAACATCTTTCTTAATCTCTTCACCCCCCCCCCCCTCTCTCCTCTCTCGCTCTCTGTTACTCGTGAGTGGTTCATCCACTTGACACAACATCTTTCTTAATCTCTTCACCCCCCCCCCCCCCCCTCTCTCCTCTCTCGCTCTCTGTTACTCGTGAGTGGTTCATCCACTTGACACAACATCTTTCTTAATCTCTTCACCCCCCCCCCCTCTCTCCTCTCTCGCTCTCTGTTACTCGTGAGTGGTTCATCCACTTGACACAACATCTTTCTTAATCTCTTCACCCCCCCCCCCCCCCCTCTCTCCTCTCTCGCTCTCTGTTACTCGTGAGTGGTTCATCCACTTGACACAACATCTTTCTTAATCTCTTCACCCCCCCCCCCCCCCTCTCTCCTCTCTCGCTCTCTGTTACTCGTGAGTGGTTCATCCACTTGACACAACATCTTTCTTAATCTCTTCACCCCCCCCCCCCCCCCTCTCTCTCTCCTCTCTCGCTCTCTGTTACTCGCTCTATTTCTCGCTCTATTTCTCTCTCTATTTCTCTCTCTCTCTATCTCTCTCTCTCTCTCTCTCTCTCTCTCAATTACCAACACTCTTCCACTTTCAATAATACCCCATGACCATGTACATATTGTTATTCTTATCATCAAAAGAAAAATGGTTCATTTTTTAGGCTCTGGTACAATGTAATTGTGTATTCATGCAACAGGAAAGAAACATAAGAGGAAGATATGAGGGCATTTGGCCCCAAAGATTGCAAAAGGCTTGTTGGAGAAGGGCCATCCAGGTTATGAAACTTCCAAATCAACAGTATGGAAGAAAAAAACAGATGGTTATCCATAGGGTTGAGGGTTTGAATCTCTATCGGTACCTATAACACAAGGCACTTTTATACACAAGGCACTTGTGGAGATGCCTTGGCCTAGTAGATCAAATGGTTCGCTCTTAGAGTCTGACTACCGTAAATCTCTGTGTATAAGATGCACCCCTATTTGCCAGGTCCGTACGCGGGGAAGGACCTAATTTTACTGCGAGGTGCGGTTGAAGGCGTCGATTTGTGCTTGTGAACTTGTCACAAATAATAGTAACAATGTCATTTTTAAAACTAAAGATGACAGACAAATTTTCCTCCAAGTTCAAACAGAAATCCAGCCATACAGGTGGTAGTGTTCTAGTTTTGGAGTAATGAGTCAACACGCCTTATATGACTGAGCTACGAAACATTGCCAGGCACAGTGCAGGGGCATAAATCGACACTTTAAAAACAAAAAATTATAAAAAAATTAATCGCTGGAAAAAAGTGCGTCTTATACTCAGAGATTTACGGTAATGTCTTTTAGCAAGACATTAATCTACATTTGCCACACTCCACCCAGGTGATGTAAATGGGTACCTGGTAGGAATTCATTCCATGAAATAATTGAGAATAATAATATTAATAATATTTTATTTTTATATAGCGCTTAATACAATCGTCTCTAAGCGCTACACAAATATACTATTACCCGGCCATTGGATTCAGTGCTGGCCCGCACACAACGTGTGCACAATCTCCACTCCCTGGGGAGCATTCCAGCCAGGCGTTATATGAGGTTTAAAAACTGTTTGACCAACAATGACGGTCGCATCCTACCGGGTACCCATTTAACACCTGGGTGGAGAGTAGCAATTGCAGGTTCATATCCAGCCAAAGGATATTAGTGCCGTGTCGGGACTCGAACCCTCGACCTTTGCATCTACAAGTCAAGCACCAGGAATGTCAAATCTGACAGGCATGAGTGCTATACAAGAACTGACTATTATTATTATTATTTATCAGCACTCGTCTGTGTCTATCCACATGTTAAATGGGTACCTGGTAGGATATATCCCTTGAAATGAACTCTGTGCTTGCAACAATGTTTGCCAGAGTTAGAGCCTAAGTAATAATATCAAAACCTTTCAGAAGCGCGCATGGACGTTACATCAGTGCGATGTGCTCCATACACAAATATTTATCATAATTAATATCATTATTAATATCATACACATTCAGGTTGCATCCAATAAGCCAGTTCATAGCTGCAGTCTGATCATGAGCAGATAAAGGTCATTGCAGACCAAATTGTGAAATACACTGAGACAAAATACTGGATACGTGCTCATGAAAGTTATTTAATCATTATTCATTCATGCACAAGCAGTGCACTCCATAATACACGGGTGGAAGTATTATTTCAAAAGGGGAAACAAAGGCTATCTATGTAGCACCTCCATCGCTGTAGGAGTGATTATTTCAAAATGTACAACGTGGGACCTCTTCATGTTTTGTAGATCTGTGGACACTCTGGGTCATTTGGGACATGTGCTATCTGTGAACTGTGTTATCCGTGAACTGGTCTATTGTGTCACTTGATGGGCCTCTTTGTGTTATAAACTCTGATCCCTGCAGCATTGAGTGATGTCCGGCAGTTCCTCTGGAGTAGCGCACCCACCGATAACTTCTCTGTTGATAGATCTCTGTCAAAGACAACAGTCAAAAGGGAACTCTTGTAGTGTCTTTGGCTTAACAGTACCATAAACAAATCAAATTAGGTACCCCACTAAAGTAAACCATCAGGGGCCTGTTACATAAAACTTACAATTGATGGTAACTGTGCCATCAATGGCAACTACCAAAGTACATGTAACAGGGCTCGACAGCCAATCAAAATCAAGGTTTCCATGGTTGTTACCATTAATGGCAAATTTACCATCAATGGCAAGTTTTGTGCAACAGAGCCCAGATCTTTTTAGAAATTACATATTCGCTGAATAAACTGTCATTTGTTCACCAAATTCTATTTCTCCATTACATTATTTCCTCTACATCTTTCCTTTCCATGTCATTATTGATGTATAAATAATTTTGTTTAAAACAAATAAGGCATTATTTCCATAATCTTATCTTTTCTTTTCTTTCCTTAGCTATTAGCTTTCCTACATAACTCTAAATGCCCCCAAAGCTGGTTAATTTTGACCCCCAAAAAGCCTACAAAGGATATTCTAACTAATTTACAGCTGATTCTATACTGGCATGTCTTCCAATGAAAAACTACAAACTCCATGTACAAGAGCATGAATTTGTTTTCAAGAGAACATTCTCTAAAAAAAAAAGAGAGGTGATAATTCAAGACGAAGTGTGCCTTACTCTATGTAAGAGGTAATCTCATCTAGCGTCCATCTCTCCTTCGTTTTAAACAAGACATCAAACCTGAAAGATAAATAAAAGAGAACAATAACTTTGTTTTGCACTAGTCTGAATTTTCCAATAAGGAATGAACAAATTCACATTCATATTGAACACAGAAGCAACTACTTTTGTAAAATCAATCTAAGGCAATACAAATAAATGTTTCATCTATTAAAGCCTGTCTGCACTAGTTTGGCCAGGGGGGATTAGACCTCCCTGCTAGGTCACCGACAGGAGGTTATCTCATCAAATCAGCTCTCAATTAACATAAGAAAAAGAGGATCAGATCATGGGGGACCAACAGGCACCGATTAGGCATGGTTTGCTGTATAGAGGGCGCAAGTAGCTATAAGTAGTGCAGTGGGGCTTTAAAATGTGCGAACGTAACAATGAGGTATTAATTAATCCAAACATGATTTCTGTGGGACATACATAAATTCAACCAAGAAGTGTCATTTAGCACACCAAAATAGTGATTTTAGATATCACTCTGCATTGTCAATTTAAAAACTTCAATCATCATTCTGCATCAAATAATTTTTATTTGTGAACACCACGATGTACTGCTCGAGGAATGGACTTGAGTTTTCCAGTGATTCCGCACTTTCTGCTTATGTAAAATTTCTAATTCAGACTATTCTCAATCAAAAGATATTAATAAAACGTCACTACCAGGGACCTGTTTCACAAAGCCTTTTTTTCAATGACAAATGACAAAAATCAGTGACAAATCTGCTGATAACCAATCAGAAGCAAGGATTTTAGTAGCCTATAACAAAAACTGTGATGACAAGTTTTGTGAAACGCGCCCTCAGGTGACACTGAACTGCTATGGGTTACACATTTGTATTTTCCAAAAGACCTTCTGCATCATCATACCATACCTGCCAACATTTAAAAATAAGAATTAGGAATTTTTAGCACGGTATGCCTTCGAAAATTAGAAATCACACATGCAGCGGCAGTGTAACTGGCACTACATGGTAAATCTGGACCAAAAAGCGAATACAAATTCGCTGCTGGAGCATGCAGCCATTCAACGCACACAATACATGAACTCTCAAATCGCGGAACATGATAAAACAAGCTTAATTTGGCGTTAGCACCAAAATTAAAAAATAATAATAATAAAAATAAAAATATATTTTAAAATATATATATAAACAAATAAAAAAAAAAATGCGATACTGAAAACGAAATATTCTCCACATACCTTTCTCGTTCATTCTCTGGGAGATCTGAGAGCGGGAAGTGCCACGTGACGGGTGGAGAGCATGACCTATCTATGAGAGCCAGGCCCTGACCGGGAAAAAAAAGTGACAATGGTTATAAAAATTGAAGCATTCATTTACAAAAAAAGGAATCGCGTATAGGGCATTTAAAGGGAATAGTCAAAAGGACAGAAATGATGGCAAGATTAAGCAGGGGTGATAGTGAGCAACCACACCCCCCTGAGTAAAAAAAAAAAAAGAAGAGGATTCAGGGGGAAAATGGCATCTAACAACATTTCCCCCCCCCCCCTTTTGAGTAAGAAAAATTGGGAAATAATAGGGGAAAATAGGGAAGAATAGATAAAATCGGGAATAAACAGAAGGAAAAAAAAAATTGTAAAAAAATCAAAGAAAATCGGGAAGAAAAAAAAACGGTTAAAATTTTTTAAAAATCAGGAAACCGATTTAAATCCGGTTTTTATCTGGCGTGATTAATTCATAAGAAAGTACTTGTGCTATTCAAAATTAAGTCATTAATTCAGTATTATGAATCCATATTTTGACTAGACAGTATACCAACATGGAACCTTTTGAATATATAGCAAAATATTGTTTGGTGATTGGGTCCCTGGGTGAATAAGACCAAATGTTGATAATTATAACATTAGAAATGATAATAAAATACCTTCAGTTGTTGTTCAGTAGTAACCATACCCTCTGGTACACTCTGCTGCCAGACTTCTAGAAATTCAGTCAGATTGAACTGAAAGGAAAAATGTGAATAATAATAAATAAAAAGAGGAACTAATTTTGTCCACACATCCATCCCAGAGGATGATCAAGGCACCTACATGTACATAGTCTTAGCATTACCCTAGCTTTAGCCCCGATTTCCTAAAGCACTTCAAGAATTCAAGGAATAACTTTATATTGGATATCCATTTACGAAACCTTGGTGAAGAGTGGCAAATATAGATTAATATCTTGCCTAAGGACATAAGTGCTGTGCTGGGACTCGAACTGCAAACATATGTCATCCACAATCCAGCCTATGTTATATTTCACTCAATCATTGAGTTATTAATGTAAACATGTATTGAAATTATGGAAATAAAAACCTCGCTTGAGGATAAGAGGGAAAAAAAATCTACAATTCAGTGATGTTCCATTACACCATGATACCCCTACATGAAGGAAATAGAAGTTTTTCTATTTTTATTTTTTGATTTTTCTGCCTCCATACAAATGAAGTTATTACAAGGGTTGGATTAAACTGTTCACTATGCTCCAGTAACTTTCTGGTATCACTTTTCACCATCAACCAACACATACTGATTTCATTCATTTCTGTCATCTTATGGACAGATATCGACTCTATACACCAGATAAAGAGAGGAGAATTTACCTTATCGGCTGGTCTTAACAACATTTCTGCAAACAATCTGCAGACCTTGTCTGGGTCTAAACTGTACATGGCTTCTTCAGAACCTGTCAAAAGTAAATTTTAAAAATTTGGCTATTACAATTCTCGACAGTTTTTATGGTAATCCTTTAAAGGCATCATTTAACAATGTTCAATCTGAGATGCATGGCCCTATGTTTTATCAGTGTCTGTGACATGGTGTAATATTGAAGCCCTAACAAAATTGTGCTTCAAATGATTATGAAGTGCCTCAATAAAGTAAAAATATTTGAGTGACTGGTTTTACTATACTCATTTTACCGAATAGACAGTAGTGTTAAGAAAACTGTTAGGAAAACGCAAAATTTGATTTCGATTTTCAATCACAAATATCTTGATAATCAGATATGCGATTGGCTTGTGAAAGTCATGGGATTCATGTATGACCCAAAGGTTTATTAGTATGATTGCAGCATGAGCTAACTCAAGGATTTTTTTAAAGGATCTGAGACAAAGTTACTGGATCCCTTTAAGCCAGAAACTCGACTTCTCCGCAACCCACTTTCAAGGGTTTTCAAATTGATTTGAGTTGATTAGTTTTTTTATCAATGTTATTGTAATCAATTTAGATGTGTTTCCCGTCACCTACAGTACAGTTCATCGTCAGTATCATTATAACACATGGGAAAAATAAATGTTTACACATAAAGAGATCCTCCCCCCTCCCAAGTGACAACTCATCCAAATAAAATATGCTCTCTCTACGAAACTGTATGTACTCTATACCGAAGAAGAATTATCGATAAGAGTTGATGATGGAATTATCCCAGATATTTGAATATCTATAAAATGGTGCCTGGTTGAAATGCTCCACAGGGAGAATTCCTTGAAATGCTGTGAGCGTTGAAATCGGCAGCCTACATTTAGCATAGCCAGGTAATGTTGGAGCGCCTTGAGGACCTTGCAAGGTCGATACGTGAGCTAAATAAGAATCCAATATTATTATTATTATTATATACTGTGTGTGAGCATGGTAGGATGAGGGGATAAACAATGGATTATTTTTGTCAACGAGTACACTCAGTCAACTCTACACATGATTACAATAATAAGAATAATCTTGGTTATATTCAACACTGAATACATTGACAAAGACTCTATGCTTTTAAAAGATATATTGTTACCCCAGTCATCAGATTCAGGCTTGCCCAAACACAGAATATATGCTCATTCTCCACTCCCTGGGTAGCGTTTCACCCAGGCGCTATTCTATAGATGTTCACAATGCTGAGCAGACTGCAATGACTCGATCTCGCATCCTATCAGGTACCCATTTAACACCCGGGTGGAGAGTGGCGAACGTGAATTAATGTCTTGGCAAAGGGAAACTCTGACCTACAGATCCCCATCACATCAGGGGAGTGTTTAACAAAGACTAAGATCGACTTGAAGTTGGACTTAATTATGGCAGGCCGTTCATGCCACCAGTTCGTCTAACCCCTCCTGGCATTGGTTTCTCAAGGGACGTATAAATCGTGGTCACATATCTACAGAATTTACAATTGTTGATAGTTCATTATTGAAGGAAAAAATATTATCTAAAGATCATAATTAAGAGACCAATGGTGAGAGCAACCAGTGGCATGAATGGCCTTCCATAGTTAAGTCAAACTTAAAGTCGATCTTAATCTTTGTAAAAGGGCAATTCCACGGTAACGGAAGGACACTCAGACAAGATTTTTGAACTTCAGGTTCATACTAAAAGAACTGTTTTATTAGTATAAGATGTGAAACAGTACAGATATAATACCTATATAAGTGCCTTTAATTCTCCCCCAAAAAATTGTCATTATAGTTAAGTAGTTTAAGAATGTGCATATTAATTATCTCGGTAACGGAAGGACATAAAAATGGACATGGTTTTTCCAGTTAATTAGTGTTTATCCAAACTTTGTGAAGTTGATGAAGCTTTCCACTTGACTGAAACACATTTTGTTCCCCATAGTTTAATACATACTAATAAAACATTTCTTTTAGTATGAACCTGAAGTTCAAAAATCTTGTCTGAGTGTCCTTCCGTTACCGTGGAATTGCCCAAAACACTCCCCATATCTACAAGGGTTTGAACCTACCATCATCGTTTTTCCCTCTGGTAAAGTCTCCACAACATTTCAAACAATGTTCTAATATAGGCCTGCAGAAAGAAAAATCAGACAATTAATTGATTTATATTCCACTCCAGAGAAATCAAGAGAAGCACGTCATTTCTTTGAAAGTGGTCTTCAATCAAAGACTTAAAGAGAAGGTTGAGTTCTGGAAAGAGGTGAACAATAATTTGTGAGCGTTATCATTGTTATTATGCAAGTGTGGAAGAACATCAGATAACAAAATGATCCCTGAAAAGCATGGCTCTTCAAATGCCTTAATATTCTAAATATGGCACGTAACAGCATACAAATTGAGACAGAGTTTTATGCCACATGTTCGTGTAGTCCCATATACATATTTCTGTGTACAGTGCTTGTCACTTTAACAAGACTGGGACAAATTTCTTATCATTTTGATGATTCCAGAACCTTGCAGTACACACCAATACTTATATGCTAGATGAGCAACCTTTTCTGATCAATTCCACAGTTTCTTTCACAATGCAATCGCATGACCAGAACTCCACTTTATGTATTTTTCTTTTAAATGTGTAAATGAATGGCAACTGGGCATAACAAAGGCCTTACGTGTATCCACTTATTAGCTCTCTGTTATCAGATCCAGAAATGAGAAGCGTACTTTACGTGAAAAGAAAAGACGCCAATGATTTTGCCACCTTCCCCATTTTTATTTCTACTTCTATTCTATTGTATATATTAATCTAATTCTTTTTAAATCTTTTTCGTTTCTGTTCTTGGGTGATCTGTATTTAACAAGCTGTGTTTTTTTACGGACCACGTCTTTTCCACATTTTGAATGTGTTAAATAACTTTCTTGTTATTGTTCATGAATTTATTCTTTATTTATTCTTGTTGACGATGAACTTGTTGTTACTGTTCATGAATGTATTGTTTTCATGTCAGTGGAAAGAAAGAAATAAATCATGAATCTCTTGAAACAAGGCTTCAGATATCAGGGAAACGGCGTAAATATTCACAATTGAATGACACACGCCCTTAAAACTAAAACAACAACAACAACAACAACGGATAAAATAGGGGGCTTGATTGGCCCTATAAACTCTTGAAAAAAAAAATTGCCATCACGACTTTAGATTATTATCACCTTTAAAATAATTATCAAAATATAATGATAATACTAATGATAGGTTTTGAGGCACTGAATCTCTGTTCAAACACAACAGTATGAATTGTCATAGAAGGGGTGGTATCAGAAGACTTTGTTGGGTATTTTGTTTATCACAAGGCTAATCTGCCGCAAGATACATATGGTCAATTAAAAGTAGCTTCTTTGGCGAAGAAAATTCTTTCTACCCTGCCGGACAAGTATTTTTTATTTCTTACCTTGGTTCAAGATTTTCCAGGGTCGAGAGTGTTTCTTCCAACGGAACTTCATCGTAGGACCAGGAATTCTCTTGGACCAGGGATAGGATGTGAGTAAGGACCTGGGACTCGTAGTCAAAGTCTAGGACCCGCCAATGACCTACACCATTAAAACGAATTAATAATAACGTAGTTACAGGGTATGGGTGTGATGAAGAAAAAAACAGGCAGCACATGATTACAGGTTGGAACAATACAAGATATAACAAATTTATCTATGTGTATGCGCAAGTTCAAAACTATTTTTCAGAATGTACTTGAATAGAACTTATATAAATCACTAGGTCATATCAATTGAACCATAATATATATATAAAATATTTTTTCCTGTAACATGAGAGTAATTTTAATTGTTTAATTCTTTTAATTAAATGTATTGTTAATTGTTATTGTATAATTGTGTTAAATGGGGGCACACTACAAGAGTCCTATCTCACACCCCGGGGCAACGTGTCTGACACGGCTGGTTGTATCAACTACTCCGAAGATCAAGATACATTAATCTTGATCTAAGGAGGCATGAACGAACGAACTAGACTACTAGCTCACCATTTCACCATCAATAAGACAAGCTTTCATTGATATGAGCTCATCTCGTAACTCCCCCTCACGGGCCTGTACAATATCTAAGAGCATGTTCATGGGGTATCTCTTCCCAAAATTATACATTTTGTGATCGTGCAAGGTTTTTAAGCTACTAAACTACTAGCTAAGGATCTTATCCTCTCACCATCAATAAAACAAGCTTTCATCGATGTGAGCTCATCCCGTATCTCCCCTTCACTGGCCTCTACAATATCTAAGAGCATGTTCATCGTTTATCTCTTCCCAAAATTATACATTTTGCGATCGTGACGAGTCCTTTTGAGCTACTACATTTCACTACACTACTAGCTAAGAATGCTATCATCTCACCATCGATAAGACAAGCTTTCATCGATGTGAGCTCATCTCGCATCTCCCCCTCACTGGGTTGTACAATATCTAACAGCATGTTCATTGTGTATCTCTTCCCAAATTATACATTTTGCGATCGTGACGAGTCCTTTTGAGCTACTACATTTCACTACACTACTAGCTAAGAATGCTATCATCTCACCATCAATAAGACAAGCTTTCATCGATGTGATCTCATCCCGTATCTCCCCTTCACTGGCCTCTACAATATCTAAGAGCATGTTCGTCGTTTATCTCTTCCCAAAATTATACATTTTGCGATCGTGACGAGTCCTTTTGAGCTACTACATTTCGCTACACTACTCGCTAAGAATGCTATCCCTCACCATCGATAAGACAAGCTTTCATTGATGTGAGCTCATCTCGCATCTCCCCCTCACTGGGTTGTACAATATCTAAGAGCATGTTCATCGTGTATCTCTTCCCAAAATTATACATTTTGCGATCGTGACGAGTCCTTTTGAGCTACTACATTTCACTACACTACTAGCTAAGAATGCTATCATCTCACCATCGATAAGACAAGCTTTCATCGATGTGATCTCATCTCGCATCTCCCCCTCACTGGGTTGTACAATATCTAACAGCATGTTCATCGTGTATCTCTTCCCAAATTATACATTTTGCGATCACTACACTACTCGCTAAGAATGCTATCCCTCACCATCAATAAGACAAGCTTTCATCGATATGAGCCTATCTCGTACATGTATGTACCCTTCACGGGCCTGTACAATATCTAACAGCATATTCATCATGAATCTCTTTCCAAAATTATACATTTGAGCTACTACACTACTAGTAATAGGATTTTAACCTCTCACCATCAATAAGACAAGCTTTTATCGATATGAGCTCATCGCGTATCTCCCCTTCACTGGCCTGTACAATATCTAAGAGCATGTCCATGGTGTATCTCTTGCCTGAGTGCTCAGGAGTATCCTCGTAAATGGATCCAGCAAAGGGGTTCTCCTTCAAGAGCATCTGGAGCTTCTTCAGTCGTGGCCTGAGAGGGCGTAGTTCAAGGTACGAATGCGAGACACCTGTAACCTAGGTAAGAAGAGGATGTTATTTTTACAATTGTTATATAATAATTTCCTCTCTTTATTGTTTTAGACCAGCACAGATCATTCCAGATACCCATTCCCCTTTACGACTCGAGAACCGGATGTCTGAGTTGGAGAAACAGTCGGATAACCGAATAACCGGTTTAGCAAAGAGCTTCGATAGTCGGATGTCAGGTTTGGTTAAAAGTTTGAATAGCCAGATCTCCAGGTTTTTCTCACGGCCGGATATCCGGATATCCAAACTGGAAGTCATTTTCCAAACTGGAAAGCAAATTATGTATATAGCTTGAGGTATGAACAATTATGAAAACTTTATTTGTTATCATTTTAATTGTACATGTATATGATCATTCCTGTTTTTATACACATTTTAAGTAAACATTGCATTATTGGTCCTTGGACTACTGCATTGTACATTGTATATGTTGATATTAATAGACCAAAATTGAATTGAATTGAGTTGAATATACAGTCGAACCTGTTTTAGCGGCCACCTCTCTATAAAGGCTACCTGTTTATAGTGGTCACATGTATTGCCTCCCTTGAGGAAAAAACAAGTGTTGAAGAACCTGTCTATAAAGACCACCTGTCTACAGTGGTCACTTTTTGTGTTCCTTTGGGTGACCTTAATAGAAAGTTTGACTGAACTATGTGTAAATCTATCTAGTCTAACATGTTTCAATGGAAGATGTGTCTTGGTATATTGCAGGATCAGTAAGTGAACTGTGAATCAAATTATACATGGTATTACTCATACAAAAAAAGTGTTTCATTCTCTGTTAACTTTCTTCAAACAAATGTCTGGAGAGTGATATGAATGTATTGAACACTTCATACATACAATTAGGTTCGCGATATTAAAGTAAATCATGCCTAATTAGCTAGTTTAATGCAAATTAATATTTTAACTTTACAAAGAAACAGTGAAGAATTAATAGGCTATTATCGGAACGTAACCAAATTTGTAATTCATGTACGTCTTTGTAAAGTGCCTCAATACAAATTATTTTATTCACCCGTTACAAAAAATTGTAAACATGATAGTAAAAATGCAAATTGCATAGAATATATGTTGCTCTATCAGACAAACATTATGGCTTGCCTAATACCTTACAACACATAATATATGCAGTTTGCATTCTGAGTACTGAAATACAACAGGAGAATGAAATAATATGAATCAAGGCACTTCAGAAAGACGTGTGCATTCAATTTGGTTAAATTACAAAAATAGCCTATTATGCAAGCACACACAAATTATTACTTGTGATGCACAATTTATATGTCTCAAATATTGTCTATACTCACTCTTTTTTGATGCAATCTGTTTTCACCGCTTGGCAAGTTGTCTTTTGTGAAACAGTCTTTGAGTACCAGGAGTGTATTGGATGTTTCTGCTACTTTGAGATCGTACGTCTTACTGTCTGTGCACAGAACAGCATGATCCGTCTTGTCCCCTCGAATGATGAGTCTGTCAAAAAAGATGAAGGACAATAATTTTAACGAAGAGAGGCACTCAGATTACTATTACTATTAATCTTCTAGTTTTGAGATCGTACGTCTTACTGCCTGTGCACAGAACAGCATGATCTGTCTTGTCCCCTCGAATGATAAGTCTGTGAAAAAAGATGTAAGACAATAATCGATCTTGTCTTGTCAATTTCTGATAAATACGAATATGTAAGCATGACCCTAACATCTTTTTCTTTTTTATTTATTTTCATAGTCTAGCCCCCTCTCCTCCTCTTCCTTTAACTTCTATTTCTTGTTCTTCTTTTTCTTACGAATATGACAGTGTATCTCTAACATCTGTAGTCTTCTCTTCGTTAGTCTTCTTTCATGTCTCCTCCTCATTCTCCCCCTCCCCCTCTCCCCCTCCCCCTCCTCCCCCTCCCCTCCTCCCCTCCCCCTCCCCTCCCTCCTCATCCTCATCCTCCTCCTCCTCCTCCTCCTCCTCCTCCTCCTCCTCCTCCTCCTCCTCCTCATCCTTCTTCTTCATCTGTTTCTTATTAGGAATATGTAAGTTTAACCCTTAACACAATTCTAGTAATAAACATATAGACCAGGGCTGCTATAGACCTAGACCGAAAGCTTCAGTCTCTATAATCGTCGGTTGTTCCACTGAGACTAGGTCTGGCTCCACTAGACCTCCGGTTATAGAGACTGAACGACTGCCTATGCCAGCCTGTGTTGAACTTATTCCGCTAGATTTTAGCCGCTAGGCCCCTCCCACAAACTTGCCACGGCCGTATTGTTATGCCCCCAAAATCCCCCAAAATGTCATTTTACCTCGTTCATTTCCAATTTTAAATTAGGCCTAGGCTATAATACATCGGTTCCACTTACTAACTTGATTGATATAATCCGTTTAATGGTCCCTTTTAAGGAAATTATCGGTCAAAATCGACATCCATGTTGAAAATCTTGCAAGCCGTGTTAAACTCTCACTGCCGTCAATCTCATCCCTTCTAGTCTACGCCGAAGGCAAAATGATTATGAAGGAAAAACTGTGATAACGCCATTACGAACGTGTAGATGGCGCACAGTTTTTCCTTCATAATCATTTTGCCTTCGGCGTAGACTAGAAGGGATGAGATTGACGGCAGTGAGAGTTTAACACGGCTTGCAAGATTTTCAACATGGATGTCGATTTTGACCGATAATTTCCTTAAAAGGGACCATTAAACGGATTATATCAATCAAGTTAGTAAGTGGAACCGATGTATTATAGCCTAGGCCTAATTTAAAATTGGAAATGAACGAGGTAAAATGACATTTTGGGGGATTTTGGGGGCATAACAATACGGCCGTGGCAAGTTTGTGGGAGGGGCCTAGCGGCTAAAATCTAGCGGAATAAGTTCAACACAGGCTGGCATAGGCAGTCGTTCAGTCTCTATAACCGGAGGTCTAGTGGAGCCAGACGTAGTCTCAGTGGAACAACCGACGATTATAGAGACTGAAGCTTTCGGTCTACTATAGACCCATAAACCAAAAGATAAATTGATTCCAAATAAAAGCAACACTCAATAACTTCTCTGAGGGTGAGGGACTGGTACTTAATAACTGACCTTTGACCTTCAACAACGCACTTCAGAATGGTACTGTCGACCTCAAGTAACCTCATAGACGCTGGGTTCAACTCCTCACCAAAGTAGATACACTGCGGATGCCCCGCCAGGTCGCTCAGTTCTAGCTTGGCGTGGCTAGCTATGGAGTGTACTTCATCTAGCATCCTGGAATTTTTTAAAGATAAAATCAAAAGGAAGGGTGAGAGTGTTTTTCGCAGAGCAGCCCCTAAACTGTGGAACAGGTTAGAGATTGAGGTGTGGGATACCCCTAATTCTCTGGATATCTTCAATTCTACACTGAGTGAAGACGACAACTAGACTCTAAACCATGCAATTACCTTAAGTTGTAGACATCTGTTAACTTATGTGATCCATCATAGTAGTACATGTATTGTTTACTTCTCTATGCCCCGCTATTGTTCTTTCGTTATATTTTGTCTAGAGGTCTAGACTCTAATTTATACAACAATTTAAAGAATTCTATTATTTTGTTGAATTTTTGTCATTCTTCAATTCTTCATTTATTTCTTTAATCATGTAAGATAGACTACTCTTTTGATTGATTTGACAAATTGATGTAAAGCATTTAGAAAGATTGTATCAAGCACTAGATAGTCTATCTATAGGCCTAGATGATTTATGGTATAGGTCTAGACCTAGATCTAGATCTAGGTATTTTGGGGACCCTGTTTCTATCCCTTTTTAATCCCATTTTACCATTTACGAATTGAAAATGATGTCATAGAAGTATATTATATAATTCTCATTGTTTGGCGCCTTTTTAGTCTTCTTCTTCTACAATCTAGTTCTGCTTTGCCCCCCCCCCCCCCCCCCACCCACATACATCTACTCCCCTTCCACTAGCTGTAGGCCTCCTCTTCCTCCTCCTTCTTCTTCCTTCCTCTTCTGCTTTTTCATTGTCTTTTTTGATGTCGTTTCCCCTCTCTTCCTCCTCCTCCTTCTTTTCAATTATCTGTCCTCTTTTTCTCCTTTTTCTTCCCCTTCTTCCTCAATTATGCAGCTGTGCAGTGCAGTATAGCCTATACCTTATGAGACTCAACTTCTCATTCTCAAGAGTTGAGATCAGATTCAGACAAGACACAATTAACTCACACAAATCACAGACACAGACACAACTCACACAAGTCACATTTTTGTTTTAGAATTAAGAAACAAAAACATAGACCTAGGGTCTATAAGACAAACGTTTTAAAGGTGTGAACATGAAAGACAAATCAGCAAGTTCAGATTTCTTTTTTCCTCACCTTTCATCATCAATATCCATGATGATATCAGCATCAAATAAACCCCTAGTCTAATAAATAAAGATGAAACATAAAAGTTGGCTCTCAATCCCTGTCACAGTGGCAGTGTATTGAAATTGAAAACAAACCAGCGCGCGCTTGAAACCGGAAGAGCATGCAATCTGTGCTGAAGTTGGTAGAAAATAAAATACGAACACGCGACCGTCAATCTAACGATCTTAATTTGATCTCTCTCTCTCTGTTGTTGTCCCTCCGCTTTTCGGAGATCAGCGAGTATATCGCATTCGAAGTAGTAGGCTGCTGTAAATATGTTATAAAATCCTTAGTTGGAGGGTATGGATCACTGATCAGTGGTTTGATACTTTCAATACTGCTAACTTCGATCAACACAAATAATGTGCAGTGCAGTGGCAGTGTGTATTTAATACCAATGCACTGAACATGTCTTTAGAGATGCTACTTTGCATTTGTATCTATTTTACATTTTCTAATTCTTACATTTTTCTAAAGCCCTCAAAATTCAAAGATACTCATTTTTTATGGACAGATATGTTTTATCCATAGAAATATATAGCTCTATGGTTTCATCGTAAACATCCTAATCATTGTTTTGTAGCAGATTATCAAATTGGCTAATATTTATATTCAGCTAGGATTTGTGGTAATCCTGTGCAAAGCTCATAAATCTAGGCTTAAGTCGAGGAAAATATGTTGTTTTGATAATTCATAATCGAATTTTGTAGCCACTTTATCTTTCTAAAATAACAAATTATATCATTTTATTGTTGTTTATAATAAACTAGGCTTCAGAAAACTTCATGAATAAGAATGATTTTCAAATTTCTGAATTTTCTTTTTTTTATGTCGAAAATAGCCTGAGCCGCACCCTTACATCGAAGACTAGACTAAGTTACTAAGTATCCCATCTCAGCTCCGTATGCCTTGACAGTAAAGCTTCTATCAACATTCGTCAGAAAAAAGGAGCATGGTTTTCTACTTCACCAGCAATGGTAATTCACATGTAGTAGATACTATTGTTTTATAATTCATAATGAATTTTGAATGCTTAATTTTATATTCTAGCCATGCTTCAAGCCTTCAACTCGAATCGAATCAATGCCTACCTGCCTACCATGATCATGTTGTAAATTGCATGACACAGCTCGGTCACAGACACTTGTTACAGTCTGACTCTGCACTGACTGAGAGTCTGACTGATTCATCACTCATTATTCTCATGTTATGACCTGGCTGAGGCTCTGAGTCTGGCGTCTTTTGTGGTGATAAACATGATGAGATATGTGATGTGTGTAACTTAAATCAGATCTAGAGTCTAGAATGATTATGAATGACATTTTGGTAGACTAATTCTCTGGATTCTGCCCAAAGTAGAAAAAGATCCTGAATCGATGAAAACAAGGAGGGCAGTGGAGTGGGGCCCTGCCGCGCTGGTCCAAGAATAAAGACCATCCGCATAAACAAGAATATATTTGATGTAATGCAGACAAATCGCGTCCTGGCTTAAGAATAAGGATCGTCCGCATTTTTTTCGCAGACATCTTTTTTCTTCGCCGCTATGCGGGTGTTGAGCGATCGGCGCGCTAGCAATGTGAAAAACGTATTCTGCGAAATAAAATATCCCCAATTCACAGTCTATTCTACTTTTATTACGAGTTGTCCGTCTTCCCGAGGATCTATCACTCATAACATGAAATTTGTTTACTCAACACAAAACAATAAAGAGTGGGGGTTATAACAAGGGTACAAACATCTCCACCACCTTTTAAATTCATCCGGATCCCAGGCTCCATCATCCCCCAAACTTGACCTTTTTTTTTCTCTTGTTTTCAGTTTGAATTTTTTTTTTTTTCAGAATGTTACTGGGAGGTAATTTCTATTCTATTATTTTATTTCATGTTCAATAATTTTGTTATCCTTTGTGGCATTGTGCTTGATTGGACCCCTGGCGCTAGTGTACTTTCAAGGAAGTACACTTCATTCAATCACATGCACTTTGTTTCCTCACCCCCTCTCTATAGACTCTATATACGCATACCTTGCATGTGATAGAACGAGGCACGCCAGGTTAGAAAGTACAATCACGCCAGATCCCACTCCCCCCCCCCCCCTTCTCTTGCCCTTTCACAAAATCATGGAGCCCAACCCCCACCCCCCCCCCCCCTGTAAACTTGATGATATTTATTATTCTGCATATTTCTTGTTCTCTTTACAGTGGTGTCACCACCAACATACACTATCTACATGGGATTAGATAAGTATGAGAGTAAGTAGATTTAGTTTCTATAAAGAAACTCTATTTCTAATATGGGAATATGGGAATAGACCAATTGGTAGTAGACGAACTAGTTGTAGACCAAATGGTGATAAACCCTTCCTGTTTGTTTAGACAACATCTTGTGAGATACATGTAAATGTTCTGGTAAATTTGTGATATTGAAGTTTGAAGTTTTATTTATTCCACATTTTACATAAAAAAACAGTTTATATTCTTTTCTGTTTTATACAGGCGTATATTATGATAAGAATAGATTTCACACAAGAAAAAAAAAGAAGAAAAAAATTGAAGATTTCAAATCAAATATAATGTACGGAAAATAAGTATGAAATTTTGAAATACATGTATGTATATATTGCATTAAGTTATTAGTTTTTCTTTGCTTACGATGTAAATTTTCAGATTAATCAAACAAGGGCCTACCATGAATAACATCAAATAAATTCTAACTTGATGCATTCACTGTCATGTTTTCTTTTTAGACGAGGATCTTATTAAATATGGTTTTCCAGAAGATATCTGGTAAGTTCCTGTTAATAAATACAAACAGTAATAATACCAGAAATGCATGCATTTCATTATAAACAGCACCATTCACCATTTAGGGCTCATACCAGTATCAAGATTTACAAGTTTGTAAATGATGTTAAAAGTGACTTAAACTTACAGAACCCAAATTCGACTTGTGTTCTTTGTGACTGTGTGCAGTATTTTTATGTTATCTTTGACATTTTCATACCCTGTAACCATTTACCATACCCAATGACCCATATAATGCAGGGTAATTACTTTATTGTAATACATTCAAACCTGTCTATAAAGACCACCCAAGGGAATCAGAAAAAAGTGGCCACTGTGGACAGATTCTACAATAAACATTTCTCTCTCATGGGAGACAAAATGCATGGCCTCCATAGACAGGTGGTCTTTATAGAGAGGGGGTCGCTAATACAGGTTTGACTGTACTTTGGTCATTTTTGTAATTATTATTATTTAGGCATACATGTATCTCACCAGGTTTCCAATGACACCAGAAATCGAAATCGTCTTTGTGTGTTATAGTTTTGTGATTCCTAAGAAGTTGCCATGCCTTCAGGCTTACCTTATGTGGCAACCCTTCTTCATGATTATTTAATGTTAGTATTAAAACGCAAGTATTTACGTTGATGATGTATTAATCATATGATTTGTTTATGATCATTATTTTTTTTTGTAATTAGCTTGTAACTTTGGAAAAGACCATGAAGAGATATAAATCAATCAAATCATATAATATTATTGTTTTCTTAAACTATCTGGTATCTCCCATTCTAATGTAGGTTTCACGTCGACAAGTTATCATCAGCTCACGTGTATCTGAGGCTAAAGAAGGGAGAGACGATCCATGACATCCCTGGTCCTGTCATACAAGACTGTGCGCAGCTAGTTAAGGCCAATAGTATACAAGGTAAGGACTTCAATGTTCTACACCCTAATTCACCGGTGTCTTCGACCCACACCCCTTCAACCCCACCTACCCCCCCCCCCCCCCCCCCCAAACAAAAGGGGTGAGAATTTCCTTTTGCCAAGCACCTGATTTGAAAGAGCTGGTACCAATCCAAATGCCATGTTCAACGAATATAATGACATCCTTACTTCTGTCTTCCAAGACTGTGCGCAGCTGGCCAAGGCCAATAGTAGTTAGTATACAATGCTAAAGGACATCAATGTTCTGCACCTTCATTAACCAATGTCTTTTATCAATTAGCCTTCCCCTCCCCAATATCTTCTATTACCATGCGCCTGACTTGAAAGAGCTCGGAACTTTATTATAAAACATTGCGATTGATTCAATTCAATCGCAACTCTTTATAAGACAAGGCTCCAGTTTCAATTCAAATCTTTTTTCAGTGAAAATTATGATATTCCTAGTCCTTGTCAAGGGCAGTAGTAAGTCAAAGTAAGTAACAAATCGTCTGTTTGGGCTAGAAGGGTGTTAATTTGTATACTGTTTTACAGAGTTAACACTAACCCTGTAAGTTGGGGCTCTGATCGGATCGGAAGATCGGAGCGACACCCTCGCACCTATGATCGGTATCGGATCGGAAGATCGACAACAAAAAATTGGCTGATTTTTTTTTTTTTTTCTTCAAGTTTTTGGCTATCAAATGCTCAAAAAAAATTCATCGCTGCAGGGAATAATTTTCCTGGTATCGCATCGCAATTTGCTATGCATTTTTGCATGACTGCTATACAAAATATCTTTTGTGTAGCAGTTTTCTTCCATAGAAATGTACAGAATTTCATTTGAAATATTTATCCATCGGCTGAAATTGCTAATCAAAAAATTTGAGGAAAATTATTCCCTGTCGCTGGGTTTATTTTGCCGATTTTTTTCCGATCATTTTTATTGATCGGCGATCGGAAATTATTATCCGATCACCCCTGATCGGATCGGTATCGGCGTCCGATCCGATGATCATTTACAGGGTTAGTTAACACCCTTCTGGCTCTCAACAGACAAACTGCTCTAGAGTCTCTAGACCCCTGTTAGTGTTATGCCCAAAGTAGTGTTTCGATCAGGCTTAAAGCGGGCCTCAGACCCCAGCAGGATGAGGTCCGAGTCCCGCCGCCAGCATATTCTTGGTGTAGCAGGGGTCATCTATGTTCACCATTAAAGATACTATAATACTAATAATAATAATAGTGGACTTTTATAATGCGCCATGTCTGTCAAAAATGACACTCCTAGTGCAGTTGTGTGGAAATTGTATAATTGTGGGCATACGACCATCAAGTAATTCAAGAAAAAAAGTAAAATACACATAATTTAAAGTTTAACATACTTCAGGACATAATTTGCAATAATAGAATAATACAATACAAAGCATATTACAGTATTAAATAAAAGTTCTATAACGGTAGTACAATGTCCCTTTTGCAGCCAACATCAAATTCTGTAGAACTTTGCAGGAATTATGAATATGTCATGTACGTCTTATCTGTGAAATTTAAACGTTAGCAGTGTCCTAATTTTCAAATTATGCAAGGAAATCTGTTTACTTTCGAGACTTCCCTGTCAGACACTATTGAGTGACTGACTAACATCCTTTTTTCATTAGTAATAACATACATAAACAGAGCTGTAACAGAGCATAATTTGTCTACATCAATAACCCACTACTTGTAATGGCCAAAATCAAACTGCTTGAATCTTTGTGCAGCACTAAACGTACAACCATTCGGTACAAGGGTCTGAAAATCAGACTATTACTTAGGTGATTGCAATCACTTATGTCGATTCGACAACTAACAGTCGTTCTTTTCCCACATTTTCAAACCCTTTCCTTTTGAGGGAAGTTCTAAATAAGTATTGTCTTTCAAATGCAGTTGGAATTTAAACTTTTAATTTTTTGACCTGCAAATGGGACATAGTACCTTTATAGTAAGAAGAATATGTACTGTTGCAGTGTTGCTACTTCACTATAGTCCCATACCATCAATTTCACATTCATTTTACTTTTATTTCTAACAGGGTGCAAAATGAACAACATTGCTGTAGTATACACACCATGGGCCAATCTAAAGAAAACTGGAGATATGGATGTCGGTCAGATCGGCTTCTGGAAACACAAAGAGGTGAATTTCATTCTTTATAACATGTTCCTTTAAAGGCCGTCTGAACTTGTTTGGCTAGGAGGGATTAGACCACCCAGGAAGGTCACTGACAGTTGGATATCTCATCAACTCAGCTCTCAATTAACATAAAAAAAAGAGGATCATGGGGGACCAATGGTCACCGATTACGCATTGTTTTCTATATAGAGGGATCAAGTAGCTACAAGTAGGACAGTGGGCCTTTAAATGCTGAATTGGCAAGGCTTTAATTTACCTCTGCCTCTCATAATCCAGGTGTAGTAAGGGGTAGCCAGCATTTGTTTTCCCCCATTTTTTATTATAAATTGTTGATAATGGTAAGGTTTAGAAATGAAAATTGGAATTGGAAGTATTAAACTGACATTCTGTTATACACTGCTGAAAATCACAGTTCAAAGCACTGGTCACATATTAGACTACATGTTGCTACAAATATATGTGGCATCTAAATTTGGCCAGAAATCTTTACTGGGTAAATTATTAAATCATATTTAAATTGTGAGAATAACAAGAGCAAATCTCTTTATGTCACACTGCTACTATACATGTATGTATAATCACAACTTCTGAATTGGAAGTTTTGGGAAATAATAAATAAGTTCATGAATGAATTGTAACCTTGAGCATTACTCAAATTTTCTTTGATATTCCTCTAGGTGCACACAGTAACAGTAGAGAAGAAAGCCAACGAGATCGTGAACAGACTCAACAAGACAAAGGAGGAGAGAAAGCCGGATCTGAGGCTTGAGAGGGAATCTAGGGATAGAGAGGAGCGAAACGAAAACAAAAAGAAAATGGCGGAGAGGAGAAAACAAGAAGACGAAGAAATACAGAGGCAAAAGGCAGATAAGGAATTAAGGTTTGTAAATTGATTGTTGAGAGTTTGTTTTGTGTGAATTCATTACAGGCTCAATTTACTATATAATATTCAGAAACACTTCCAACATTTAAAATTACAAGAATAAAACGGTTTACTAACATATTCAAATTTATGGATGGTTTTTTCCTGGCGACGTAGCGACAAGTTATTCCATTAAAGGAACTATGTCCCTTTTGCAGCCAACCTGAAATTCTGTAGAACTTTGCAGGAATTATGAATTTGTCATGTATGTCCTATCTGTGAAATTTAAACGTTAGCAGTGTCCTCATATTCAAATTATGTAAGGAAACCCGTTTACTTGCTAGACTTCACTGTCAGACACTATTGAGTGACTGACTGGCTTGTTTTTCTTCTTTGGTAATAACATACATGAAAAGAGTTGTAAAGGGTACATGAGCATTTGTCTTCATCAATAACCCACTTCTTGTGATGGCCAAGATTAAACTGATTGAATCTTTGCGCAGCATAAAACGTATGACCATTCGGTACAATTGCAGAAAATCAAGATTATTACTTTTGGGCTCTATAGCCCTAAAGTCGATTTGACATCTAATAGTCGTTATTTTTCCACTTGAAGACATTTTTAAGTCCCACCTTTTTTAGGGAAGTTCTAAATTAGTATTATCTTTCAAATGCAGTTGGAATTTAACTTTTTCATTTTTTTGGCCTGCAAATGGGACATAGTACCTTTAACCTGTTATTCATTCATTTATTACAATGCTCTGAATACAGTTTGCATGTTACTTTTGCTACACCGGGCAAGCTACCAGGTTGTCAAGAACAATATTTGTATAAAAATTATGCATGAAATTTGAATATGTTAGTAAACCAGTATAATGCATGGATGCCTTATGATATTACATATATCTTAGTTAATAGTGTGGAGCTTGCTTTACAGATGTTGTCACTAATGATGAGTCTAAATGACCCGAATTCATAAAGGAGGTTTGTCGACAAACCTAGGTTAATGTGCGTCAAATGACGCGTTTCAAACCAAGGTTTGTACAAACCTACGTAAAACCTTGGTTTGAAACGCGTCGAAACTTGACTCCATATTCAGGTGTACTGCACATTCCATGATTACATAATCTTTACAAATGGGGCATCGTTGTAAAGGGGAATAAACAGGCTTTTCAATGATACCAATGTCAATCATGATAATATTCTTACATGAGAGATATATAAACACTAATGCTTGAATTGCATTTTTTTTTAAAGTGGTTTATTTTTTAAGTCAACTCAATTTCATTGTATCGTTCTGATTGTCTTTCCTGATAGGAACTACACCTCACTCATGAAGGAGGAGAATATGACATCCAACGCTGAAAACACTGTAGAAGACTTGGAGGATGACTTCATGTGATATTCAGCACCATTTGGAAGATTAGAGAACCTTTTTTAATGAAAATGGATATCTTTTCTTCTCCAAGAACTGACATTACGCTCTATGGGACGTACGTGAACTGATGCACTGGTTGTGTGAAATCAAGAGAATTCCTTTAGAGGCTTTGGTAAATTTGATTCCAACTTCCTATATAACGATAAGAATGATGATGGCGGCTTCTTATACAGCGCTCATGCCCATCACGCCGTCACTCCTGGAACTGCAGCATTATTATTCCAGTCATATTAGAACGGCTGTATGTCTCTTCAAGGCTATCTGCATGTGATTCAACGGCGTTGTCAAAACGATAATTAAGAGGAAGGATCCAGGATTTACTTGGAGGACCCGAGTGCAGAAAGTCATCATGATTATACAGAGATATATAACTTGCATGAAAACTTTTATTTTCATTTATAGCTCTCTTCTAGATGCAAGCATATTTGTTTCTAGATCTAGAAAATTAATTCTATATACCGGTACATGTACTGTAACCCTCTCTGGGCCACCTGCTTTTTTGGAATATATGGTCTAGTGGTTTATTCACTTGACTCTCAATCCAAGGGTTGCTGGTTCAAATCTCAGCCCGGCACTAATGTCCTTTGGCAAGAACATTAATCCATGTTTAGCACTCTCCGACCAGGTGTAAATGGGTACCTGGCAATCGCTGGGATAATAATAATTACAGGGCCCTAAGGAAGAACAGCATTGAAGCTGACGAGGCATTCCTGGGTACCGGTAAAGAAAATCAATATTTATTTATTATTTTATAAAATGAAATGTATCGTTTTGCAGATCGGAGGATGAATAAATAAATCAGAATTATTGGAATGACCTAGCGAGAAAACAAGCATTTTGTTTTATTACCAGTGAATGTAATTTTCCCAAGGCCTCAACGCATACTGTGTTTGCGCCCCCTATTGGTAAGGCTTGGCCAGTTGCAATGACCTGCTGTTTTGATGATAGCAGAAGGTTGATATTGATCCCAACTAAAATACAATGTATTAATAATGAGAAAGATTCACTTAAATTTTAAAACTTGGCATATCTGTATACAATAAATGGCATTAAAATGTAACTTAATATTGAATCTGTGATATTTTTTTTCCTTGAATCTGTAGTGTATCCAAATAAAGGATGAAGAAAATGTCATGATTTTTCCCCTCCCCAGAGAAAATATATTTCAAAATATTATTAATTTCATCTTGTTTGTCTTCAATAGGCTGCGTTGCAATGTTGTTTATGTACGATTGTGCCACTGTTCACGCTCCACTGTTGTCTATACAGTGTGTCCCGAAAAAAACTATACACTTTTGAAATGGCTGCCGAATAACAAATATATGATTCTAGGGGGAAAAGTTATATATATATGGAAAGCTCATATACTCAACTTTCATATGACATCAAAAGTTGCGAAAATAATTCATGCTCGGGTGAGCACTGGTCACTTTTGTAAAGGGTATGAAAATTTGGTTGCGCAGGAATTAGCCTTCCAATTTGTGAGAGGTAAATCCTTTGGAGCTTACCGAATTGAGGATGATATGACCAATTTATGATCAATTGTGATAAGTTTGGGTTTGCTGAGTGAAATGTTTGGTTTATGGGATTAACATTTTATGCATGAGTTAACAGGAATTGCATTTTTTATTGTGGCACTGTAACTTCCCTGGTAGACTCAGTGGTGTGTTCATGGGAGTCAGGATGGGGTGATGGTACATGTTGTAATTTCCATGTTACAAACTGTTATTCTCTTACATCTGTGACTTTGAATAAAAACCTTCACCCCACATTTCAATTATTGTAAGATTAGTTGAACATCTCATTGATTTACTCAATACCCAGGTAGGGATAATGTAAATTGAATATTCAAATACGGTTTGTTGACAAAAGGAACGTCCAAGATGTCGGCTACTTATTCTTCAGGTAAATGGTAACTGAAATGTGGGGTGAAGGTTTTTATTTAAAGTCACAAATGTAAAAAATAACAGTTTGTAACATGGAAATTACAACATGTACCATCACCCCATCCGGACTCTCATGAACACACCACTGAGTCTACCAGGGAAAGTTACAATGCTACAATAGACAAATAAATTCCTGTTCCGTGCATAAAAGTTTGGTTTAATAAACCATGAAATTCACTCAGCAAATCATGAATGTATCATATCACCCTCAATTCGTTAAGCTCCAAAGGATTTACCTCTCACAAATTGGAAGGCTAATTCCTGCGCAACCTAATTTCCATACCCTTTACAAAAGTGACCAGTACTCACCCAAGCATGAATTATTTTCAAACTTTTTGGTGTCATATGAAAGTTGAGTTTATGAGCTTTCCATATATATACAAATTTTCCCCCTAGAATCATATATTTGTTATTCGGCAGCCATTTCAAAAGTGTATAGTTTTTTTCGGGACACACTGTATATGCAAATAAAGCTCAAACATGAATACTGACGGTACATACAAAATAGTGATGCTCAAAGAGCTTCTTTTCAGCCATGAGAATCCGTAAATGTATTTGCGACAGTTAGAAAAGACTTTTGAATGGCATGGTCTCCATAAACAATCACTCTTGCAGAAATGAGGTGTTTGAAGCTCAATTTATAAATGTTATATCTTAGAATCAGAAAAGAAAATTCCCTGCCCCTGGTAAAATCGAAGAGAATCATCAGAGAAATATAGAGCAAGTAAAGGAATAAACTTGGGGCTAGGGAAAGAGATGTTTGGATTAACAGAATGACAAAGAAGAGTACATGTAGCAGAAAGATATAGATGAATACAAAAATATATACAAAATATATATAAAATATGTAAATATTGGTTAGAGAGCGAGAAAGAGAGATAGAGAGGGAGTGAAAAACAAAGAACTTAAATTTTAAAAAACAGTCTAAACCAGAGTAGAGTCATCTTTTTTTTTCAACCTTTTTATAGTCACGGCACCCTTTTGAGAAATAAACTAATTTTGTGTCTCCCAAATTACTGATTCACTACAGAATATTAATGTTACGAGTGAGGGAGGATTAAAAAAAGACCCTCAAATGTCTTTAAAATGTTATTTCTTCATAAAAAAACAAAGCGGCTCGTGATATTTCGTTTTCATAATAGATCCAAAAATAGATACATGTATTGATATAATTTCTATCGCTGCAGCGCCAGCGGCACACTGGTTGTAAAAAGCCGATCTAGAGAGTCCCATCGAGATGCAGGAGTCCGAGTAAGCTGAATAGATTTTAAAGAGGTTGTTATTTGGCAACCATAAAACCACCTTCTCCATCTTTTCTCACGTCATCGCTTTTTCTCCCATTTTGTTTCTTTTAATCATTTGTATCCTTACTTTTGATAATTTAATCTCTACCATTCTCCCTTTCATCGTTTGTTCTCTGTCAATCAATAAATTCTATCATTTTCCTTCCACTTCAGATCCCAATCAACTTTCTCAATCGTATTCATCAATTTACCATTTAGTTCAGATTCATCACAAAGTTTCATGCCACAACAAAGACCGACTTGCTGAAAAAATAGCCGTCATTTAAGGTTCCTTAGTAAAATGTAGTGGAATGTAAAATATACAATTGCCAACGATCATAATTTTGCCACAGAGGTAGAACCTTATCGTTGGGATATACAGCTGGTAAATGCATAATACCATTCTGAAGGGGCTTACTTTCATTTAGATGTCACAATTTTTTTTATTTAACAGACATCCAACTAATGAATTTTGCATTCCAGACACGTCTTACTGTGCGATGATATTTCGTTAAGCTACCCTTGAATTTGTGTGCATCTGGTGTTACAGTATTGACCGGGAACCCGTTTCACAAGGCCTTTTCTCAATGACAAAACTCAGTGACAAATCTGCTGATAACCTATCAGAAGCAAGGGTTTCAGTAGCTTATAACAAAAACTATCATTTGTCACTGATGACAAGTTTTGTGAAAAGGGGCCCAGATCTAGTGCTCGCACGTGAAACAGAAGTAGATCATTTCAAAATAACACTAGCTTTACAGTCGCTTATATCACAAGCCCATTCTGTCTTATTTCACACACTTTTTTTTTTTTTCCCTTTAAGTATTTGTATTAAGTTTTCGACTGATACTTTGTAATTATTTATTTTGTAATTTGTGATATTATGTATATTTTGTATATTGTAAACAGGCCCCATGGAAGACCAGCAGCAACAATTATAGTTGCAGCTAAATATGGGCAACCAGCCGTATATTTATATTTGTATCTGATTTTTTTATTATACGGAAATAAAAACAACAACAACTTCTCTCGCTCTCTGTCACACAAAATACCAAGCACAAGTTAAATATCTGATCCAAATAAGTGGTTTATTTCAATTATTTTTTTCATTATACATTGCAACTGTTTATGAGAAGTGAAAGTACAAATCTAATAATAATCCTGTTCACATATGAAAACTTTATCTGCTCAATTCTCTTGACAATGATGAGGAATGAAGATTCGTTCACATATGCCAAGGTAAACTGCAACGGGATACACCAGTGTTTGTTTAATTTTATGTGTGGACTCAATAAATGGCACGTGGTGATGGCATAGGTAGCCGTACCCCACAGAGGTCCGACGCATACCTAATGTCTGTGTGTTAAAAGATACAAACTGTCAAATGGGGTACCCTGTATGCTTAAGAATTGGTCCGGTTTACGACGGCATACGTGAAGCAGCCTTAAAAGTACATGTGCCTATGAATTAATAATTCGAAATTCTCGTTTGTTCTTCTTTTTAACCCTGCCTCATTAAAAACTGTCTGTACCAGGTATCTGCATGTGAATAATGCTGCATTGGATGAAAAATATTCTGTATTTTCTGTCATAATAATTGTCTGGAGATTCCCAACAGCAGTTTTGAATACCGTTAGTGCAAAATTAGAAATCATTGAATCAACACAATCTATTCGCACATACATCAATGTCAAATTTGAATGCCACCTTCCACCTCGTATGTTTATCTTTGAATAGAAATATTAGGTGAATTATTTCCTTGATAGTTTTGTAGATAAGCTTATGAAAAATAACCTATAGAGATTGACAATATGGAAAGTTTCTCTCATTTGTTTTACATCAGCCAGATTTAATAAAGATAGCATCTGTATACAGGCACATCCATAGATTAAATGTATCAAATGAGGTAATATTCTGGACGACTACACTATACCCAAAAGTATGGCTCCATCTACATGTATATTTTCATGATCATTAGGGATAAAAAAAAAATTAAAAAGAAGAATGCACCCACATAAAGAATATGGATTCATATCCTTTTACACAAAGTTAATGTCCTTTTAGCTGTTAACACAAACATTTATGGGCTGAAACACAGACCAATTACAGCTACCGGTACATTGTGTAAGAAATACGAAGTGCTGAGGGTAATAGTCTTGGCACTAGGTGGACCAAAAGCTCCAATCTCTGATATCGATGGTTGTTCTGCTGAGACTAGGTCTTGCTCCACTGACCAACTCGATACAAGGAAGGACGACAAATGTCAATTTCATTATATATTCCCCATTCAAGGCGGTTATCTCCGTCTAGGCCCTAAGCTGACGACGCCAAGCATCGTGGAATGCTGATCACACACATTCGGCACTGTTCACACAGACACATTTGGGCTATTCTGTGCAATGTATTCCATACAACATGACATCTATCCATATATTTCACCCATGAATGAAAAAATGTCTTGATACCAGGGGGGTGTTTCACAAAGCCTTTTTTCAATGACAAATGACCAAAATCAGTGACAAATCTGCTGATCAAGCAATTAGAAGCAAGGATTTCAGTAGCTTGTAACAAAAACTGACAGTTGTCACTGATGACAAGTTTTGTGAAACACCCCCCAGAAGGCACCGCTATTGATCAATGGTCATATAAACTTATCAAGTGATTCTTTCATTTTACAATGTAAGGCTTGTGGAAAAGGACAAGTCATATGGGACACATGGCACAGAATGGCCCATTTCACAAGAGCACTTGCATACAATGTCTACAGTTTGATAAACACTTCTCATTTTTTGGATGGGCTGTGTTTCCACTCACTGATCTGAACACAGCGCAAGTACCAAAGAGATATAGATGTACTGTGAACAGAGCCTAATATTGTGGAATGATTAATGCCTCTGACTTGATTATCTTGCATGTTTTAACTACTGTACATATTTTTAACACTAAAAAGATGTTACTTGCATCACAGTCGCTCGATCTGGAAAATACAGACTGATTTGAACGAACTGAAGAAGAAAAAATACCTGAAATATGCACCTTTATTCCGGTATCTAAAACTCGCAAACCAGTGAGTTTGCTATTCAAATTTCTTACTTTGATGTAGATGACCATAAAAGATACTTTCAAAGAATTCAGCTTTGATTAGTCATAGAAAGTGATTTTATTGATGTTGCCTATTGAAAATATTATAACCTACATGTAAAATAAAAGATAATTGCAGCGATGACGTCTGTCAGATCTATTTAATGCCAAGTAGCTCCACATCAAAGATCAGAGTTGCATTGGGTGGAATAGTAGAAATATCTGTCAAGGAAAACACCTCTTACCACATATATTTTTCTAATTTCTATTTGCTCTTCATCTCCACAGTCATTTAACAATGACTGTCAGCTGGCGACAATAGTCACAGCTGACTAATCGCCAATGCCAAAACATAAGAAGAAGAAAAGCCCGTACCTTTCTCAACTCAGAAATTCTCAAAGAGGAAGCTGTTATATTATATGAGTATCAACTGTCATTGGTGAATGCAGGCAAACCCTAAGATATAATTACATTTGACAGAAGAGAAAGTAAATCAAATTTTGCAAACAAATTCAACGATACATACAGATGCCAGGGGCGGATCGAGGGGGTGTTTCGGCAGTTTAAACCCCCCCCCCCCCTCCTCTTGGGCGGCCAAGCGAAAAAGAAAACAAAAGTAAAACAGTAAAACGGCACGATTTTTGGGGAAAAAAATTGGTCAACCCCCCTGGCAAAAAGCTAGGTCCGCGCCTGGATGTTCTTTGCCGTATTACCAAAAATATAGACAAGTTTATTTTTAAATAGGAGTTATTTCATGCTGGGCAGATTTGTGCATGCTATTGGAAACAAAGAGATCTATGTCACAGGACAATGCCCCAGATTTTAGAACTAAAGTTGCATTCCATTCATGCAATGACGTAAAAGAAACTATCTGGAAGGAATTTGAAAAGGGTGATTATGTAGTATGTGAAAGAATTAGTGTATACTGTCAGGTACTGGAGCCATCAAAATAATAAGACATTGACTCAGTCTAGCTGGAAGTGACAAGTATTACACACAGAAATGCGTACGTGGGACTACACTAACATGTGCCAGGAAAGTTTGGTCCAAATATTGCAGCTAACTTTTGTCACTTTCTGAATTTGAAGACATCTGAAAGGCAACCCTTTTCAGGGAACATTTGCTCTCTGACATTCAATAATAATATAAAAAGAAACGCCTTACAAAAGTTATAGTTCACCTTAACAAGAACCCAACCCTCTCTTTCAAACCAGTAGTTTACTGAAATTTTGTTGAAAAGGATATGTTCCCTTGACCCCGGCAGCACCATATGCATAGTCGGGTGAGCAAGTCAGTTTAGCCTTCTCTCCAACAGACATCTGTAAAGGTTAACAAAACATTCTTTGGTATCCTGATTCAGATAAATACATGTCGATATTCTGGTGCTAGTGTAGTTCCGTATCCATTTTTTATGCAAACTTCTCGTATAGTTTATGGTATCTTGCATGTGCGTAATACCATAAAGCATACACAAAGTTTGCATAATTTTGGACTGATAGCTTCAGTTTGAGGTGCAGAGCTATAGCGCGCAGAGACGGTACCGAGCGACGACGTCGACATCGAAGCCCTAAACGGAGGCTTCCCGATGTCGGATGTGATTCAAATTCAGATGGGAAATGCAATATATGATTATGATTAAAGTTAGTAAACAATTGGGCTAAAATTCCCTTATTTAGAATGGATATTAAACTGCTAAAAAAAAGGATACAGCACTACACTAGCGCCGATATTCTTACAATATTCTTAGGATTTCTAAAAACAGAGCTGGAAAACAAAACAGAGAATAAAACAGAGAAACATGAAAGTTCCATCATCCAAATCCCAATTAATTACATCAAAGTAGTGCTGTAACCGAATACCGAACCGAACGGAAAGGCCTGGTTCGGATGTTGGGCAGAAAAATGTTAACGCTTCAAGCTAATTAACTTGTCATTTTGTAATTGTACCTAATTTTCATGTCATGATTGCTCATTCTATATTTACTTTTTTCCCATGATTCTTGTAAAATTGCAAATAAAACACGATTAAAGACGGAAATATGAATGCAAGTACTACTTTTCTTCACATACTGTATACATGTAGGTACGTTTAAAGCATTTAATTTGAAATTGAAGCCGGTCGGTAGCAGTGTTTTTTATCAGGAGCCGTGGGCAGAAATCCTCCGTGCTGGTTGGGCCCGCCCAGCCCGCCCACCGTAGCTATAACGCTGCTTGCTGTTATATTACCGAACCCCAAAACGGAAAAAGTTCGGGTAAAAAATTGCCAAACTCTGCTGAACCAAACCCGAACATGGCGCCTGACTTACGGCAGAAAACTACATCAAAGGTCAGAAAGTAACAGTCGTAAACAAGCCAATGAGGCTCATCATATTATGATTAAATCTTTCTAGTCTAGGACAATGGCAGTAGTGCTTAGTGAGTTTCAAACCATCTTTTAGATACTCTAATGCCTCGTACCAATATACTTGCTTGAAATTGAACCATGGATATTACTACCCTGATTATTACTGCGCTGGATGACACTACCCTGGATGACACTACCTTGGATGACACTACCCTGGATGACACTACTCTGGATGACCCACCCTGGATGACACTACCCTGGATGACACTACCCTGGATGACACTACCCTGGATGACACTACCCTGGATGACACTACTCTGGATGACACTACCTTTGATGACCCACCCTAGATGACACTACCCTGGATGACACTACTCTGGATGAAACTACCCTGTATGACACTACCCTGGATGACACTACCCTGGATGACACTACCCTGGATGACACTTCCCTGGATGACCCACCCTAGATGACACTACCCTGGATGACACTACTCTGGATGACACTACTCTGGATGACACTACCCTGTATGACACTACCCTGGATGACACTACCCTGGATGACACTTCCCTGGATGACCCACCCTAGATGACACTACCCTTGATGACACTACTCTGGATGACACTACTCTGGATGACACTACCATGTATGACACTACCCTGGATGACACTACCCTGGATGACACTACCCTGTATGACATTACCCTGGATGACACTACCCTGGATGACACTACTCTGGATGACACTACCCTGTATGACACTACCCTGGATGACACTACCCTGGATGACACTACTCTGGATGACACTACCCTGTATGGCACTACCCTGGATGACACTACCCTGGATGACACTACCCTGGATGACACTACCCTGGATGACACTACCCTGTATGACATTACCCTGGATGACACTACCCTGGATGACACTACTCTGAATGACACTACCCTGTATGACACTACCCTGGATGACACTACCCTGGATGACACTACTCTGGATGACACTACCCTGTATGGCACTACCCTGGATGACACTACCCTGGATGACACTACCCTGGATGACCCACCCTGGATGACACTTCCCTGGATGACCCACCCTAGATGACACTACCCTGGATGACACTACTCTGGATGACACTACCCTGGATGACACTACCCTGTATGACACTACCCTGGATGACACTACCCTGGATGACACTACACTAGATGACAGGTAGTCACTACCCTGGATGATGTCAATTACCTTCATAACACCTTCATCCCATGCTTTGATGACCTGTCCTGTTCCAATCTTGAACTGAAAAGGCTTGCCACGATCCTTCGACGAGTCGAACTTCTTTCCATTCGTCAAAGTTCCTGCAAATATTGGGACAAGTCAGTAATGTTAATCTATTTGATATACAAGATCTATACTTCTATTTATGCGATAGATTTTTAATCTTGAAAACTTAAAGAGAAACAATTTTTTTACCCCATGAAGGAAATAAAGAAAAACTGTTTCGAGCTCAGTGTATCTCGCTGCTCATTAGACAACATCAATGAAAGTTTACAATAGCTGCATTTACACTGCCATCAAAATATCAAAGATTTTTCCCACATTCCGGTGTTTATTCGGTAGTCACATACATGTACAGATTTAGCATTGCAAGTTTAGCAAGTACCAGCAAACACGATGAAAAATCAAGATCAAAATTTGCAGTGTAAACGCAAACTTTGGTAAGAATGCGATTTCTGCTCATGTGGCTCCTCGCTTCCATGCTAACGCATGCAGGGCACTGACCAATCGCCCCTGCGCACTCCTCACCAAAGAAACTGGTATGAGCAAAGTTCAACATTTTTTAATGGTTTTTTAATATTTATTTTTTATATTTATATAGGGCCGGTATCCGCCAGGCTCTGATGCTCATGGCGCTGTACATATTACAATCACAAAAATAGAACTTTCTTAACTAAAATAAAATCAACTAAAACAACACAAATTATTACGCTACATTGACATGATTAAATAGCACTGTTTAGAAAGAGATGGGTTTTAAAAGCAACTTTGAAGTCATGAAGGGCAGTGAAATTACGAATACTTAGTGGCAGCTTATTCCAAAGGGACGGATCAGATGAGAAAATGCTCGATGTTTAAATGGGCTTAATTATATACATGTATGTCAGGTTGACCAACTTTTCATGACATTTTTTAAAATAAATTAATTTAAGACAATAACAAAGAACAGATAAATGATTTTACTCACCTGTGTAATGAACTGAAACTGTCTGACCTTTCTTGGGATAGGTTGATGCTGAAATTAAAGGGAATAAAATGAAAAACTATTATGAAAGGGAAATCAAAGGGTTACAATGATTTTTTTTTGACAACATTTTGCATCATCCTGGATCTTTAAAATTCATGGATCTTTAAAATTCATGGTATTACCGGTATACGAGAGAGGGCAAATCCCCAAAATTAATTTAAGGGGGAATTAACCTCTCAAATATGAAGCATTATCATGACATACATGTACATTGTAGCTCTAGAGTAAAACAATGTTTCATTTGATATAAAAACTATATAAAGACCGTGAATACGCATTTGCAGATTTTATGCGCTGTCTCCATGGATTTTGGCTGAGCAGAGCTGAGTCACGCCTCCCTACATGTACTAAGCCAATTTAAAAAAAGTGATTCAGCCTGAGCCCGAGTCCGTTAGGCTCGGGCGCTGCGGCACTCGCAATGTACCATGTAAAATGTCCCAGGAGCAAAGAAATTGAAGAAATCAGTTCGAGTATTGAGAGATATGCCACTGTTCCTTCCAGCAACGATCAAGCCTGGTTTTGAAGGCGTCTATGATGGGAGCCTGAACTACTACTTCAGGCAGAGAGTTCCAGTCGTCAATCACTCTGTGACTAAATGTATTTTTCCTTACATTTGTCCTACACCTCGGCTTTGCAAGCTTGAGACTATGCCCTCTTGTTGGTGTGTCTGCTAGTTGGAAGAAGTGGTCAGGGTTGAGTCTGTCATGCTCATAAATGATCTTGTACACCTGAATCATGTCTCCTCTCCTTCTCCTGTACTCAAGGGATGGCAAGTTTAGGCATTTAAGTCTCTCTATGTAAGGTAGGTGTTTCATTGTGGAGATCGTCTTTGTTGCTCTCTTCTGTACTCTCTCCACAGCTTTTGCATCTGAAATGTACCTTGGCGACCAGATAACATTTCCATACTCAAGGAGGGGGCGCACTAGTCCCTTAAACAGCTTGGGAATGGTGGATGTGTCATGACACTGAAAGGCACGTCTGATGCTGATCAGGACCCTGTTGGCCTTGTTGATGGCATACGACACATTGCTGTGGAACTTCAGTTTGTCATCAACAAGTACCCCCAGATCCTTTGTCTCTCCAACTGTACTCAGGGCTGAACTCCCGATTGTGTAGCGCTCCTGACAGTCTCCAGATCCAAGATGTAAAACACAGCATTTTCTTGCATTAAACTGGAGTTGCCACTTTGCTATGAAGTAAGCTGTAACGATAAGTTGTGTTTTTCCTTAGCCATCATACTTCTAGCGACCAAATTGGTATGTAATATGTTTATTTTGTTTTTTTTCTGACCCAAATTTTTATCATGGACAATGTAATCCCATTAAAAAAAATGTTACTCCGTCTAAAATTGTGTTATTTATAACTTAAAACCATTAAATGCGAGTATATTTTTACTGTTGTCCCACATACCGATATATTTGTTATAACGAAACGTGCAAAATCAATGGCGGATTTTTTCCCTATAAAATCGGTATAAAGCTAGTTTCGTAGACAGAAATTGAATTTTGTTATAAAAAAACCGTAAATAAATATATAATAGATGTTCGTATACCTCTGAATTTTTCTTACAACTGTTAAATTAAATTATATTATTTATTTACTATGCCAGGCACATTGTCATTGATGCCTGAGTGATGGTATCAATTTCAGTCTACAAAATTAAACTAGCTTTGGCTTGGCCTTTAGAAATAGAGTCTATACATGTACGTGAAAAAAAAATATGGCCATGATTTTGCATGTTTCGTTATAACAAATACATCGGTATGTGGGACAACAGTAAAAATATTCATTCACATTTAATGGTTTTAAGTTTTAAATAACACAATTTTAAACGGAGTTACTTTTTTTTTTAAATGGGATCGCATTGTCCATGCTAACAATTAGGGACAGAAAAAAAAACTAAATAACATTACCTACCAATTTGGTTGCTAGAAGTATGATGGCTAAGGAAAAACACAACTTATCGTTACAGCTTACAATTTGGCTTTAAGAAAGTAGCCCCCTTTTTCAATAGTAGCCCCCACTTTTCTTTAAGTAGCCCCTTGGTTTTTTTTATGCAATGGGGTAAAGTAGCCCCCATAAAAAAATTAAATCTTGGCCTGCATGTCAGTGATAATATTTTCTTACAATATGAAAAACAAACAGTTATACAAAACTCTCCTTTCGACAAGTTTTAGTTACATGTACGTATAGATCTAAGCCACACGTTTAGCACAAAGTGAATAAATCATGGGTATCTGAATATGTCTGCAATACTCTACATGACATACATGTACATGTATGTACGTTACAACTGTATGTATATTTGCCTTTGCTTGGAATTTAAGTAGGTAAAACCATGTTTTTAAAAAATACAACCTTAAAAAAAAAAAAGCCCCCCTGAGCTCCAAAATAGCCACCGCAAAATAATTAAATAAATTGAAGAGTTAAACATTTCGTTCGTCATTTAAATTGTTTGACATTGTTTAACGTTGTTCCAAAAACTGAACTGTTAATTTACAGGGTGACTGTGAGGCAGACTGAAGTTACTTAAGTTGAACATGAATGGTAATAACCAGCAGTAGAGTAAAGGAGCCGGTAATCGGCCAGCTCCAGTTTTCGGCCGATTGGTTGGATGCAAGGTAAAATCACTCTAAAATACATCGCATAATAGCATAACACATATCCCACACATACCATACCATGCCAGTGTCACTGAAGAACCACATTTGCAATGGAAAATATATCCTAAAATATCACATTTTAGCGATGTAATCGCCGGTTCCGCTACCCAAATCTGAAAAATTGATTATCTTACGCGTGTCTGTAAGAAATATGGGTACCATAAAATGAGCTTTATTTCAAGTATTTTTCAGATTTAGAGCCCGATTTTGTGCTAGTCGCAAGCTCAAAAGTATCTCATCGTATGTATTAAATCAATGCAGCCGCACACCGCGACGCACACACGATATCTCTGTCTAATTCAGATTCCAACTTCGGATCACCGCTGTGCCTGTCTTCGGCCAGGCGAGCACCAGGGAGCTCCGGCGTGGGATACCTGCTCCGCCCGCTTGTGCTGTACATCAGCGCGGAAACGCACGGCGGGCGAGCGCTTCCTATTGACTTTGTACATGCGGCCGTAAACTGAAACGCTCGGCCGATAACTGGCTCCAAAACAGTGAAAATTGAAATGAATATTGTCATGGCAATTCGTGATTTTTTTCTGGGATTCTTTTTTTGTTTAAATAATAATAATATTTGCTTCATGATTTGACCAAGAAATGATAATAAATAGGAAGTAAAGAGTCCTAAAAATAGGATTTTGTCTTAAGTGGCCGAAAACGGGCTCCTTTACTCTATAATCACCTCCTCAAAATTAAGATGAAATAATTGACCTCTAAGTCTAAGCTAAAGTAGAGTGGACCAAGCAAACTGAGTTGCAAATTCAGTTGATTATGATGATGATAATTGAGTGTACTGCAGAAACTTGAAACTTCAATAAATGAAACAACACGGTTGTCAGTCATTTAACACTTGTTTGATATCAGGGGATAGACCCTATGGCCCGAATTCACAAAGGAGGTTTAGATTTAACCCAGGCTAAATCGCGTCATAATATGTCATAACCCCGAGCTTTAGACCATGGGTCATTATTTTGGTATTCACAAAGGAAGTTTAGATTTAACCCAGGCTAAATCGCGTCATATTACGTCATAATTTTAGCCTGCTCAGAAGGGTGGTTTAAACAGCGGGCTAAATCTAACCCAAGGTTTAACTCACGGTTTAACGCGTCATATGACGTCATACCAGCGAGCTTTGGCTTTTTAGCGCAGAAGATCGTACAAAATTTGTTGACAAATATGTGGTGAAACAAAGTGAAGAGACCTTCACAAAGTTGCTGTTTTTTCAACTTTGATAGCCTACATCGTAAGTATTTTTAGTTTTTCACAACATATTTGTACCATATTCTCAGTTCTGCTACAATGGAAGCCCAATTGAACATGTTTTATGTGCGTAAAAAGTGCACAAATAATAATCTTATTCGTAAGTTGCACAGCCTTTGCGAACATTGTCGCAGAACCTAACGCAGTTCGGACCCATGCGTGTGTATTTGTGTTGTGTTGTTTATGTAATCCTGCGAGGCGAGGCAATTTCGCAATAATTGCGAATGTGTGCCAGCTAACAATACGAAATAAGTTATAACATCACACAATTGTGTGAATCGGGAAGAAAAATATGTTGATTGTGACATTTGAGACATTCCTGGCCTCGGGGGAGGGGGGGGGGGGTGGTGACAGTTCCATTGGCATTGCTGCTACCTGGCCTCGGCTGGCGCAATGCATAATTAAAAAGCTTGTCATTTGTTCGAGCATTGCCATTAGCTCTGCTGATGATGCTTCTCATCTAACGAAGGAGAACGAAAAATGCCGAAAAGAAAATGAAAATTCTTCCACGCTGATGGATTTTACTAGTCCACTAGTACTACTACTCGGTACCAGATTCTAGACCTAGATCTAGACTAGACTAGGTCTACTGACACTCAGTACCGTGTCAGTAGATCTAGGTCTAGATCTAGGGCCTACTGACTCTCTTGAGCTTGAGCTCAAAGTCGGTGGCGGTGAGACACACAAACACGTACCCTCTACAGTCAACTCCTATAATAGTACGTCATGTCTAGATCTAGGCCTAGACTACATCAATACATTGTTGTAGTCTACTTGAATTTTGAAGCAAGTTTAAAATCTGCACAAGCAAATAGCCAATAAATCAATGTGTGTTCTTCCTAATCTAATCTTAGTCAAATACAACCTTTCACATTGGACATCCAATGCTAATTTACATGTACATGTAGGCCTAGCTAATTTCACATTTTATAAATACCAAGCATGAGTAGATTTATAACAAAACATGACAGGAATTGGCCCCTACATGTACGTTCTTATGGAGGATCAGTGACATCATCTTTCCTAATTCCCCAATAGTATGAAGTAATCAACTAGTAAAAATAGCACTCCTTTCTTTAATGCAGTCAAAGTATCGTTACTATTTTTTAAGAGTTTGCAAAAGCTATTCAAAATCAGATTGTCTACAATAAAAAGAATGCAAAACATGCAATACCATAGGCTTTATTTGATAAACAATGAATGATATTTTTTCATTTCATGTTCTAATTTAAATCACTTTTCTCTATTTTGTTGTGACAGAGACAGAGCATGGCTGAATATGCACTATATCCGCCGGCTTGACCGGAACAGAGTTGCTAGGCAGACCTCAGAGAGGCCTTTGTGACAGCAAGAACCCTTTTGAAGTGTAGGCCTACGAGAGACAGCGCTCTACCTCATCAACTTGGTGGATGAAGAGCTGAGGAGGACAACAGACAGCTGAGCATCCCAATACCTGCTTTGATATAGGTAGTGACACTGTGACAGCACTTTGATTCTATGCTGTTGGTGAGTAATTTACCTTATTAAGTATGGGAATGTTATGTTAAAATTCTATTTAATCTTGGCTGAGTGAAAAAGTAAAATGGTAAAATTGTGGTTACCATGTTTGGCGGGAGGTTTTTTCATAAACCGGGAGATTCTACATCAAAGCGGGAGGAAGGGCGTGGTGGCAGGAGTCTCCCTCCAAATGCGGGAGGGTTGACAGCCCTGATTTAATAAAAAATCTATTCTACAATTTTAAGGACATTAAACATTTCTCAGTTTGAGAATTTTATGTGGCCTTGTAATTTGTTGATTTTTCACTAAAATAATTTTTTTTTTTACAGGGTCATTCCAAATGATGCATGGTGATGAGGCACAGCTTTCACAGTCTTCTGTATGCAGAGTCATCAAAGACGTGTCAGAAGCTTTTGCAAGAAGAAGGGAACAATTCATGAAGTTCCCAACATCAAGAGAAGAAGTAGAAGCAACACAGCAGCAGTTCTACCAGTACTGCAGGTTGCCAGGTGTTCTCGGTGCAATTGATGGTACTCAATGACTCATTTCTACATCAGGAGTCCTGGTAGAAATCAAGCCCTGTATTTTATTAATAGGAAGAACAGCATCTTGCAGTATTCTCAAATCTGTCGTTTCAATTGCCATCATTTGTTGTGTTGTCCTGACTTTTTGTTAATCGTCATTGTCATCTTCATCATCATCGACATCATCACTGAAATCGTTCATTGACTGCTTCATCACCATCGCCACTGACAACATCGCTGCCATCACCATCGCCGCCGACAACATCACTGACATCATCATCGACTTCTACATTATCTTCGTCAATAACCTTAAATTACTTGTTATGATTATCCATATTAAATCATCAATATTTAAATATACATTTCTCTTGTTTGATGGTGTGGTTTTTCTCGGGAGATCATTAAGTTAGGAGGTAAACCTCCTTGGGGAGTTCTACAAGTGAATGACCTACATTGTTTATCTTGTTTAATTATTAATATACCATTTGCTGTTATCTATTACTTATAATTACTTTGTACCCAGTACCCACCATAAATTAAAATGGATTCAGTATTTTTCGCTAAATCCAAACACCTGTGCAGTACAACATTAAAAGAGAGAGAGAGAGAGAGAGAGAGAGAGAGAGAGAGAGAGAGCAAAAGACAAAGAGAGAGATGAAGAAAGAAGGAGAAAGGGTATGTGTGAGAAAGAGAGAGGTGGAGGAAAACAAAGAAAAGGGGTATTAGAGGGAGTTCTAACGAAATAAAAAGATAATTTGAGAGAGAAGGTGGGGTAGAGAGCTGGTGAACAAAAGAGAGACAACAAACAAAAACAGAGAAGGTGAAAGTGAGAAATAGAGACAAAATTTTTTAAAAAGTTTGACTTTCCTTTTTGTTTAAATCACTATTCCCTTGAGATTGTTCAATAGATCTACAGCAAAAAAATTAAGAAAAAATGAATGACCCCTGACAAAAAAATTAATACAGCAAATAAACAAATTAAGAAAAAAATTAATGCCCCCCCCCCCCCTCCCCCTGAATTGGGGCTATAATTCTTTATCACATGTTAAGACTGCCTTGTTTTTGCTGTCCTCTTTACTTTATATGACCAGTAACAGGGGCGGAGTTCCAAAAAAATGTGGGGGGGGGGGGGGGGGTAGTACGCACTAATTTTTTTTTGGGGGGGGGGCCGTGCCCCCTGTGCCCCCCCCCCTGGATCCGTCCCTGAGTAAGCACAGTTTTTTTTTCAAGACATCTATGCAGTTTATGCATTAATGCCAGTATTTTCCATCAGATAGTATTTATCTTTCTTTCTACATCATCAACACATTCTGGAATAAAACCGTTAAAACGTCATCGATCGCTTTCTCTGCCTCTACGCTATAGATAACCAAGTCTTACTTTGGATTGATAAACTAAAGTGTGACCTTAGTACGCTCTAAAATCATCATAACAATCAACGAAAATGTGATCATATAGCTCTAAAATTAACACTACATCATAGAAAATGTTCACTCCTTGTTTTTTAAAGTGGTATTCGTTTACAGAATGTTTTTGTGGACTCTTCCACGAAAAGTCTCCTGTCAATGTTTAGTGTTGTGAGCAACAATGCGCTCTGGTGCGGCTGCCCAGCTGATCATAATTTTGTCGGACGATTGATAGGCCATAAATTAACAACGATAGTGAGGAATTAATGAGGTAATTTAAGCGAAATGCGGAAATATTTTGAGGACATCTGTTAGAGAACACGTTTTAGTATGTGAATAGTGGTGTAAAGTCTTATCTCAACTTGGAATCGGTTGGTTTTCAGTCTCTACTTGTAGGCGAAGAGAAATAACACAAATACAGGTACGAGACTGAACAACTGAATCTGGACTTAGCAGACGACGGTGAACTAGGTGGAGTAACCAAAAGTGTACTGAGCGCGCATGCTCAGTTCAATGCTTCAATTCTGCGCATGCTCAGTTTATTTTTTTGTCTCTTATTCTTAGGCATGCTTAAACCGTGGGTTAAACCTAGCCTTAAGGGCTCTCTCGAAATGTTTTTTTAATGATATTATTCGAGAGAGCCTTAAACGGCTCCCATACCCCTGCACGGAGAGGCATGTAAACAAAACTCAAAAGTGGTCCAAAATCACACTTTCGCGCACCCGACCAATATTGGACAGTGGCTTTGATAAATTTTGTCCGAGTTTTGGTCTTAATTAGCGCTTTAATTTCAAAATCGGATCTAAAAATAACAAAATAAGAGCAATTTTCTTACCAGACCGATACAGCTCAGCTCCCTTTTCACGTGTACCGTGTGAATTCACGATGTCTACACAATGGTGATGACCTCTGACTAGCACTTCGTAAATGTGCTGCTTCCGTATAATGCGCTGAATAACACTCATACAGCGCATTATACGGAAGCAGCACAATTTACCCACAATTACGGAAGTGCCAGTCAGAGGTCATCACCATTGTGTAGACATCGTGAATTCACACGGTACACGTGAAAAGGGAGCTGAGCTGTATCGGTCTGGTAAGAAAATTGCTCTTATTTTGTTATTTTTAGATCCGATTTTGAAATTAAAGCGCTAATTAAGACCAAAACTCGGACAAAATTTATCAAAGCCACTGTCCAATATTGGTCGGGTGCGCGAAAGTGTGATTTTGGACCACTTTTGAGTTTTGTTTACATGCCTCTCCGTGCAGGGGTATGGGAGCCGTTTAAGGCTCTCTCGAATAATATCATTAAAAAAACATTTCGAGAGAGCCCTTAAGGCTAGGTTAAACCGTGGGTTAGATTTAGACCATGGGTTATCTAACCCACGCTTTGTGAATACCGAGCGAGGTTTAAACCGTGGGTTAGATTTAGCCTGGGCTAAATAACCCAGGGTTAGATTTAGCCTGGGTTAAATCTAAACCTCCTTTGTGAATTCGGGCCAATGTATTTTATTACAGCTAGGGTGTCTGAACGATTTTTCAATTTTCAATTTGGGATCGTTTTTCACCATTTTTGTTGGATATTGGAATAAAAAATGTAATCAGAATAATACCTTTCAAATTTCAAGACTCACCGATGTTTCTATCAAAAGATACAGCCCCTCAAAAACTGTGCAATATTCATAGCATTTTGGTCAGAATGGACAGAAAAGTGGTTCATGCAGAGTTATAATTTCTGCTCAAAAGCTGCACAGCTAATGCACAGCACGATATGCAAAGCGTGGAGCAAGGGTATTTTCAAACTGTTGTAACAAATGATCCCTTGGGACTAGAGAAAAAATAAGTGCATGAATATTATCTTTACAGCTGGCCCAACTTATCCCTCGGGGGAGCAGTTCGTGAAATTGGTAAATCTCCGAGTTACCATGGAAACGATGTTTAAATTGCTGTTTTGAGCAAGATATTTTTAGAATTCCGGGGGTGGCCCCCTATGGGGAATATGGAGAAAAACCTGCTCTTTCATATGACACCACATTTATTGAGTTCCACCTTCAGGATCATTTGTTATAAAGGTTTGAATTTCAAACTTTTCATAAAATCATTGACCAATTTTGCTTGGTCGCGCAATGCATGTAGACCACATAGGGACGTGTGCAATCTCTATGGGAAAGATTTTAGCACACAACATCGGGTGCGCGATCAGACACCCTATTACAGCATTTTGAACCCACACACAATAATACAAGGTAAAAACATCAATTTTCAAATTGAGCTCCTCACTCTTTCCAGGAGAGTTATTTGAGGAGCTCAATTTGAGCTCCTTGGGCTTGGCAAAACAAGGAGTGGGATTAATAGAGCTCCACCAAATTCTAGAAATGAAGGTCTGCTCTTAAGCTCCGACGCGACGCCCCGACGCCCCAACGCCGCGCCTTCGGCGTCGGCGAGCAGGAGCTTCCTAACTTAAGAGTTATACAGCTCAGCACGTCACACGTCACACGTGCCAGCAATACACACCGCAACTCACGCTCAATTCAGACTTGTTTCACACATCATAATGATAAATTAGCACCGCCACCATTTGTTCATAGTAAAATCATAAACGATTCAACTTACAGTCACCATCTTGATATGTGTTAACGTCTACACCCATGATTCCGAAAATCGCAGACGTATTACTATTAAAGAGAAGATCAGAGGCGCGGCGCTGGCTCCAAAAAAATAGGTAGCTAAAAGATAGATCTGAGACGTGTTTTTCTACAGCGCAGCTCGCACAAGTAATATTCGGCACAGGATCTTTACCAACTCGGTACACATTTCGTTGACGATTCTCCTGCTATCCGATTTTGAAGATTTGGTAATCTTATAGAGATATATTCTTAATCGCTATGGGTAATCTAGATCCACATAAGATATGGAAATTTAAACAAAAATATTTTTTTCATATTTAGTTTCTAAACATTTATAAATAAATAAATACTAATAACCGGAATTTTAGTGCATTTAAGCCCGCTCGTGAGTCTCGTCTCAATAAAAGCCCAAAGGCCGCTTCAATTTAAATCGTTGACAGGTCGGTGACATCCTAATTTTAAGTTGATTCATGTTGATGTGCAGGGCTGCATACAACTCATATTTTGTCATTCAAACATCTAAATGTATTTCAAACAGAAAAGGTTAAAATTGAAGGTCATCCACCCACTTAAAAGTAGTGGGATGCGAAATGTCGGCAGTTAGATTGTTCATTTATGACTGGAATAATGTTTACTGTGAACATGACATATCAACAATGGCGGATCCAGGAGGGGGGGGGGGGGTGCAATTTTTCAAATTTTCGCCGGACCAAACAAAAAAAATAGTGCTCACTTGCGCGGGAGGTGGGGGGAGGAACTGATTTCATACAAAGATTAAGAGTCGAGAACGGTACAACGAATCGTCTTCCTTCGATAATAATTTAATGAAACGTTAAGCTTCCGCGCGAAGCTGACTTCAGACGACTTCAGATGACTTCAGACGAGGATTAGGAGTCGAGAACGGTACAAAAAATCGTCTTCTTTCTCTAATAATTTAATAAGGGGGGAGGGCCGAATTCAGACAACTGAACTAGGATCAAAAGTCGAGAATGGATCACAACGAATCATCTTCTTACTGAAATAATTTTATTCAGCTATGTAAGGTAAAGCGTCCGCGCTTCTCTTCTTTCTCTAATAATTAATGAAAGGTCAAGGCTTCCGCGCTTCGCGCGGACGGGGGAAACTGAATTCGGACAAGGATTCAGAGTCGAGAATGGTACAACGAATCGTCTTCTTTCTCTTAATGAAACGTCAACGCTTGCGCGCTTCGCGTGGAGGGGGAAAAATAAATTTAGACAAGGATTAAGAGTCGAGAATGGAACAATGAATCATCTTCTTTCTCTAATAACTTTATTAAACTATGAAAGGTCAGAGCTTCCGCGCTTCGCGCGGGAGGGGGGGGGGGGGAACACTTACTGAATTTAGACAAGGAATAAGAGTCGAGAACGGTACAACAAATCGTCTTCGTTCTCTAATAATTAATGAAAGGTCATTGCTTCCGGGGGAAAACTGAATTCAGACAAGGATTAAGAGTCGAGAATGGTACAACGAATCGTCTTTTTTCTCTTAATGAAACGTCAAAGCTTCCGCGCTTTTGCGCGGAGGGAGGAAACTGAATTCAGACAAGGAATAAAAGTCGAGAACGGTACAACGAATCGTTTTCTTTCTATTTAATGAAACGTTAAGATTCCGCGCTTTGCGCGGGAGGGGAAAAACTGAATTCAACAAGGATTAAGAGTCGAGAATGGAACAACGAATCATCTTCTTTCTCTAATAATTTTATTAAACTAAATCGAGAATGGTACAACAAATTGTCTACTTTCTCTAATAATTTAATGAAACGGGAGGGGGGAACCGAATTCAGACAAGGATCAAGAGTCGAGAATGGAACAACGAATCATCTTCTTTCTCTAATAACTTTATTCAACTATGAAAGGTCAAAGCTTCCGCGCTTCGCGGGTAGGGGGAGGGGGGAACTGAATTCAGACAAGGAATAAGAGTCGAGAATGGTACAACAAATCGTCTTCTTTCTCTAATAATTAATGAAAGGTCATTGCTTCCGCGCTTTGCGCGGGCGGGGAAAAACTGAATTCAGACAAGGATTAAGAGTCGAGAATGGTACAACGTATCGTCTTCTTTCTCTATTAATGAAACGTCAAAGCTTCCGCGCTTTGCGCGGAGGGGGGGGGGGGACTGAATTCAGACAAGGAATAAGAGTCGAGAATGGTACAACAAATCGTCTTCTTTCTCTAATAATTAATGAAAGGTCATTGCTTCCGCGCTTCGCGCGGGCGGGGAAAAACTGAATTCAGACAAGGAATAAAAATCGAGAATGGTACAACAAATCGTCTTCTTTCTCTAATAATTTAATGAAACGTTAAGCTTTCGCGCTTTGCGCGGGAGGGTGAGAAGCAGAATTCAGACAAGGATGAAGAGTCGAGAATGGAACAACGAATCATCTTCTTACTCTAATAATTTCATCAAACTATGAAAGGTCAAAGCTTCCGCGCTTCGTGCGGGAGGGGAAAAACTGAATTAAGACAAGGAATACGAGTCGAGAATGATACAACAATGGTCTTCTTTATCTAATATTTAATAAAAGGTCAAAGCTTCCGCGCTTCGCGCAGGAGGGGGGGGGTGTAAGGGGAATACCTTCATCCCAGCCTTTGATGACCTGTCCTGCTCCAATCAAGAACTCAAAAGGCTTGCCACGATCCCTGGAGGAGTCAAACTTCTTTCCATTCTCCAAAGTTCCTGCAAATATTGGGACAAGTCAGCAATGTCCAGAAGCGGATCTAGAGGGGGGGGGGGGGGGGGGGGGGGGGGGGGGTTGCAACCCCCCCCCCCCAAAAAAAAAAAAATCCGGGGACCATTTTTTTAAATCTTATCTTTTTTTTAAAACTTGTAATTTTATTTTATTCTATTTCTATGTATTTATTTCATTTATTATTATTATTATTATTATTATTATTATTATTATTATTATTATTATTATTATTATTATTATTATTATTATTATTTCTTTTTGGGGGAGGGGGGGGGGGGGGGTTGGGCGAACAAATGTCACAGAGTCCCTTGCCCCCCCCCCCCCCCCCCCATCAGCTTTTTTGAGGACACGGGCCACCGCCGAAGTGAAAAAAAAAAAGAAAGAAAAAAAGAACGCACGCTGGAGAGAAACCCTTTCAAGTGCAAATATTGTGAGAAGATTTTCAACTCATCTGGTAACTTAACCAAACACATGATAACTCTGGATATAACTGTGTATTTAACTGTTACTTGATTTAAAAAGACGTTATCATGCACTGCTTTTTATGGTCTCCATTGTGTTAATAGATGCCAGGAAAACATCACTTACGGGGTTCAAATAAACACCCCCCAAAAAATCGGCTCGCCGCTTCGCGGCTCGTGGACGATGCTCCGCATCGTCATTATTTTGGTCACCCCCCCCCCCTCAGCAAAAAGCTAGATCCGCCCCTGAATGTCGATCCGTTGATATACAAGATCTAAACTTCTATTCTATTTACGTGATAGATTTTCAATCTTGAAAAACTTAGGAGAAACTAATTTGTTTACCCTGTGAAGAAAATAAAGAAAAACTCTTTAGAGCAGTGTATTCCTGCTGCTCAGTAACTCACGTCAATGGAAATTTACAAAAGCTGCATTAACACTGCAACTTTAAAACTTTCTTCTTTTTTCCCCCCTTTTTTTTTACCTCAGTTTTTTTCTTCTTCTCACGTTCCGTAGTATAGCAACTACCAGCAAAGACGACCCAAAAAATGGAGTTCAATTTTTTTTATTTTTTTTTTATTACCCCGGTTGTGTAAATGGTACTCCAGAAAATTGATTTGATTTTTTCAAAACTGTGTTTTTGATGTGTAAAACTATAAATGGGCCTCATAATTATGTCAGGTTGACCCTACTTTTCATGACATTTAAAAAAGAATTATTATCTAAAGAAAATAACCATAACAAGATTGATGATTTTACTCACCTGTGTAATGTGTGAAGGCTTATTTTAACGTGTCGTTGTGCCAGATAAGTTTCTAAAATGAAAAAAAAAAGCATGATAGCATATAAATTATATACTATACATTTTTTTTTTTTTTGGGGGGGGGGGGCACACGCAATTTCGCCCCCGACCCCCCCCCCCCCCAAAAAAAAAAGCCCCGCCCCTTGACAAAATAAGCAGTTTAGAAGTAAAAATTATTTGTATTATTAAACCAAAATAATAATGATAATAATAAAACCTGAAAATTAAATTCCGTTCAAAAGAAGAAGAGTAAACAGGAATTACATTTCCTAAAAATTCTGCATGCCCCCATATTTTATTAATGAAGGTAATACCGGTACGCGCATATAGTGGAAATATTGTGAGAGGATAGGAAAACGTGTTTTATTTTTATTATAGGGGTTAGAAGGTTAGAAGACATTGGCCTTTAAACTCTGGCGTACTGATGGGGGGGGGGGGGGGGGGTCGGTTGCCCCCCAAATAAAATTAAAGCGTGGTCGATACCAGTGATTTATAAATGTTGCTGAAATTACATAATTTTCCGGGATTTTGTCTCATTTTGGGGGGTAAATTATACTTTTTATGCGTTTGTTAGAACATTATGATTCCCAAAATTATAATCAGGCAAAAAATATGCTTAATATTTAGAAGCCTTCATGTCAGCGCCTGCAGAACGGCGGGGCTCGGACCCACTTCCCTTTTTGACAAAGCATGTTAAAGAGATCTTGATTTTAGCACTTTTTTCTCTCTATTCCTTTGGCCTTATAACCATGTAGCATCTGGGTTCGAAAAAGAGAGAAAGAAAAAAGGAGTGACCTGCCAGTGTCACGAATGAGGTATAAAAATATGCTCATCATTTCTGACCGTAATTAAATGCCTAGACCCTATGAGCTTACGGGAGTTCCACCCCCTGGACCCCACCAAGGGCCTATAGCTAACGAGGGCCTCTGGATGCTTCTGACCAAAATTAAATGCCTAAAACCCCTGAACTTCATATATGCTGAACCCCATACCAATTAGTGACCTGCCAGTATGACAAATAAGGTATCTAAATATGCTTATCTAAAACCCCTGAGCTTAATTCCTGCATATGGGGCGGACGGTAAATTAAGCCCCTGGACCCACGCCAATTAGCTCCACTCGCTTCGCTTTACCCACTCCACTTTGAAAAGTCGTTTCTGTGGGGGTATTCTGTAACATGTAAGATTGGTGGTGATGCAGATTTTTCTTTTGCTCATTAATTACGCCACTGCCCCTGAAAAGATGAGCCCCCTGGAATGCTTGCCCCTCCCCCATCCCAAACCGCTTCCGTCGCGCCTGTACAAGTGAACATTTATTGAAAATTCATTTTACATTTCGTTTCAATGGTTCAAATTTATTTCCACTTTCTTCTTTTTGGATAATAAAATTACCAAAAATCGATAATAATGATGCATGTATGTAGAAAAATAATCATTCTTCTAATTGCATCATAATTTGAGAAAAAGTGGAGAAAACTATAAAAGCAGAGTTTGTAAAGCTATATTTCCCCGTTTAGGTAGAAATTAAACGAGTATTGCATGAATTCTTACTCAGACTTAAATCATCAAGAAACACAATCGATTCGATATGATCGGTGAAATTATTCTGAGGCCTGTGCGGTCAAAATAATGTTTTTAATGTTTTTGAAAAAGAGGAAAAATAAATGAATTGAATTGAAGAGCGCCATCATACTTCAATATTGAAGTGGATCGTCACAGCTGGCTAGCTGGCCTGAGATGATAACAGCAATTTGTATGAAATGGGACTACAGAAAATTGGGTTGAGGATTTGTCAGTGCGAAAGAATGACAACAATTTGAGATGTGTATACTGTTGGTGACATGACAGAGAGCTATGAGTTTGTAACCTGGGATAATATTTTTGACACTTTCTTGAAGCAAGCCATCGCCAGGATTCTCAAGAGATTTTTCGACAGAACTTCGGTCTTTAGAAGTTCAGATTAATCTTGGTAAGTGGAAATTTTGAGAAATTTTTGTTTGTGAAAGAACGAAATTATGGATGGAGTCGAGTCGGAATCGGCATCAGTGCCGGTGCGAAGACCAAGCGCATTGAGTGGGCCGTGGGCACAGTGGGTGTAGACTCTCTACGTGTGATGGTAGATACGGTAATCCTGAAACATGAACCAAACAGCGGGTTTGGCTTTTTTCGAAATGTGAAACGGTAGGTAGGCCTAGGCCTAATTACAATTTTGACTTAGAATCTACATTCTACAATGTTTTTTTTTTTACTCCTCTGGGCTCGTTGAAGGTCGGGTCATATCAAACAGAGCGGTCGCTCCATCCACGTTTAAACACAAAAAACCTTTCACACACAAAATGTCCAGCTCTCTAGATACGAACTTCGTATCTGCAGCCTGCTTTTAGGGGCGTATGAATCGCGACTTTGTATCTATCCCAACATCGTATAAATGATGTTCACACAGGGAAATTTTTTCTATAGGACATGTTTAAAACTGTTGAGTTAAACACGTTTATACTAGATCTAGTACTTATTACTAGATCTAATCATCTCGAGATACAATGAATTTTAGCTGTGTGTGAAAAGGCTGATTGGCTATTATAAGATGATGACGTGGATCCTAATCAAATGATTGGTTGAAAGCGTACACGTGACCAGGCATTTATTTTGCCTAACGCGTAATTTTGGGTAATGACGGTCATTATCCAATGTAATGACCGGTAATTATCAAAATCATGTTAGAAAACATCATTTTATAAAATAAATAAAACAAAATCTTATAAAACAAATAATACACATCATTTTGTTCAGGCATTAGTAAAATTACCCACACTTGGTACCTTAAAAACAGTCCAAACGCCCTCGGCTATCGCCTTGGGCGTGTTAGACTGTTCCAAAGGTATCTTGTGTGGGTCATTCTTACTAATGCCCTCACTGATGTGTGTTATTTGTTTTATAAGATTATGTTTTATTTGTTTTATAAAATGATGTTTTCTAACATGATTTTGATGATTCTCAAACGTGTAAATTCTTACATGAATGTGTTACTGAGCACTTGGGCCTTTAAGGAGTTAAGTCTATGTTTCACTAGGCATTGACTTCAATGGGGTGTTGGGTGGAGTTGAATCTTTGTGTTTCCTGGAAAGCCCAAATTCTTCTGAACATTTTGATATCAAATACTCATTTTGGCAAAATATGAAGTTACATCTTTGTAGCGTCAATATGTACAGTAGTCCTTGTTGTCATCTGCTCATTTTGACCACATACATGTACAGTACAAAACAATTTGACCTAGTAACTTCTTGATATAATGTACATGTACAGTGCACACATGGTTGCATCACAGCTTGGAGTCAAACGCCCCCTCCATATTTCAATGAGTCACTTCAACTCCCTTGCTTGTAAACATGTCAAAGTATTGTGCATGTACATGTACATTGTATGTACGCCTACCTACTATAAACATATCTGCACATTTTTGATAAGTCATGAAATATTGCATGCATCCATGAAAGTCAGGCCTGACAAAAACCCAATTTAAATCGGTTTCCTGATTTATTTATTTTTTCCCGATTTTTTTTTTTCTTCCTGATTTAAAAAAAAAAAAAAAAAAATCCTGATTTTTTTTGTCTCGCCTGCGTAGCAAAAAAGCGAGACATAGGCGCCGCTTTTCCGGTGACGGCGGCGGCGGCGACGGCGTCAACATCAAAAACTTAACCTAAGGTTAAGTTTTTGAATTTTTGATATAATTCTGAAAGTATAAGTCCTTAGTCAATGAAACTTAGACTATAGGGTTATTAAGTATCCCCAATCATGTGAGTTGAATTTCAGGTCCCAAAGTCAAGGTCAAAAGTCATTTCAGGTCAATAGACTTAGACTATGTTGTGGCATCATTATCGAAAACTTAACCTAAGTTTAAGTTTTAGAATTTTTGATATAATTTTGAAACTTATAAGTTCTTAGTCAATGAAACTTGGACAATAGGGTAATCAAGTATCCCCAATCATGTGAGTAGAATTCAGGTCACTAAGTTAAGGTCATTTTAGGTCAGTAGAATTGGATTATGTTTTCACAACTTAATATGAGAATAAATTAATCAATTTTTCTTATTTGTTCATGATTCTTAATCAATGTTCACTTTAAAATGCTGATTATATTCAAAGGATTTCATTTTGGGGGGCCTGCTAATGGGCCACCCTGCCTATAAATAATGTTCAAAGTTCCAACCTCAATTTTTCATTTTATCAAATTGCGTTATGCAGGCGAGACCGCCGAGAGCGTTTCCCTTGTTTAAATTTTTTTTTTACAATATTTTTTTTCTTCTTCCCTATTTTATCCTGATTTCCTGATTCTCCCCTTATTTTCTCTGTTCTTCCCTATTTTGCCCTATTTTTTCCCCAATTTCCTTACTCGAAAGAGGGGAATGTTGTTAGATGCCATTTTTTCCCCTGCGAATCCTCTTCTTTTTTTTTTACTTAAGGGGGGCGTGGTTGAGGGGAAAACAAGAAACCTATTTTTGTTTTAGTGCTCACTATCACCCCTGGAAAGTAGATTCCATCAACTTTTCATCTTGATTTATTCAAAGTAAGGGGTTTGTTTGTTAGATTTAATTTTTTTGTATTTGTTTTATTTGTTTTCATTTTCTTATAATTTTTATGCCTCCGCCACCGAAGGTGGTGCCGGAGGCATCATGTTTTCGGGTTGTCCGTCCGTACATGTACGTCCGTCCCGTTTGACCGTTATCACAATATCTCAAGAACCATTTAAGATTTAAACTTAAGACTCGGGAATAGTATTTATCACCATAGGAAGACGATCTGATTAGATTTTGGAGTACGTAGGTCAAAGGTCACAGGTCACAGAAGTCAACTTATGAAATTCCTTGTATTGAGTTTGTTAGCGCGATATCTCAAGAACCATTTGAGATTTAAACTTCAAACTTAAGGATAGTATGTATCACCATAGGAAGACGATCTGATTGGATTTTGGAGCACGTATGTCAAAGGTCAAGGGTCACAGAGGTCAACTTATGAAATTCCATACATTGAGATTGTTATCATGATATCTCAAGAACCACTGGAGATTTAAACTTCAAACTTAGTGATAGTGTGTATCACTATAGGAAAACAATCTGATTACATTTTGGAGCACGTAGGTCAAAGGTCAAGGGTCATAGAGGTCAACTTATGAAATTCCATACATTGAGATTGTTATCATGATATCTCAAGAACCACTGGAGATGTAAAAACTTCAAACTTAAGGATAGTATGTATCACCATAGGAAGACGATCTGATTAAATTTTGGAGCACGTAGGTCAAAGGTCAAGGGTCACAGAGGTCAACTTATGAAATTCCATACATTGAGATTGTTATCATAATATCTCAAGAACCACTGGAGATTTAAACTTCAAACTTAATGATAGTGTGTATCACCATAGGAAGACAATCTGATTAGATTTTGGAGCACGTAGGTCAAAGGTCAAGGGTCGCAGAGGTCAACTTATGAAATTCCATACATTGAGATCGTTATCGCGATATATCAAGAACCACTGGAGAATTTTCACTTCAAACTTAATGATAGTATGTATCACCATATCATAATATCTCAAGAACCACTGGAGATTTAAACTTCAAACTTAATGATAGTGTGTATCACCATAGGAAGACAATCTGATTAGATTTTGGAGCACGTAGGTCAAAGGTCAAGGGTCACAGAGGTCAACTTATGAAATTCCATACATTGAGATTGTTATCATGATATCTCAAGAACCACTGGAGATTTAAACTCCAAACTTGTTTAAATTGCTCTATGGCGGAGGCATCATTTTCGACTGCGCGCAGTCAAAATTCCATCTAGTTGGCATTGTTTCATTTTATTTTCTTTTATTTTCTTTTGTTTTTGTTTGAATCAGTACTGATCAGATTTGTACATTTTTTGTTGAGGTCTGGTTAATTTGAAGTACAGTAATCTGTACTGCAGTGGGCTTCAGGCTCCATTTCCTTTCCAAAATCTCAGGAGAAACAAATACCGGTAATATGATTTGACATCGGGTACAGAATACTACGGGTGCGTTTATCATGACTCGCCACTCAGAACCAGCGTTTCTACATGTATATGTATCAAACCCCACTATACGAACGTGATTTGCGGGATGTTGCGTTTAACGTCTCTTCACGATTAAAAATAGAGGCCTTATCTCTGCGCAGCTGCTTTGCGCCGTTTGCCCCGTTTGACCCGGGAAGCAGACAGTTTCTTGGAGGTTAACCAGATGAATGAGTTCACACACATGCTTGTACAGCAACATGGCGTGCGCTATTTCTCCAAACCGGAAATTAGCCTGGGAACGTCCGATTTTTATGTGAGGTTCAAAACAGCTTTGCATTTATCATCACTCAGAAACGTGATTCTAGCTCTGTGTCACATTCAAAACGCACTTTTTATTCGGCATTTCAATATACCCATATATCTAAAGACGTTTGGAGAAGGCCTTGCGTTTATCACCTTAAAAATTTGCCTAAAAGACGTTTGTAAACGCTGATTCTAGGCAAAAAAATGGAAACGCACCCTTGGATTGCAATGACCCTCATGGCTCCAGACACAACCATTACACAGTATGATATCAGGGCTCGAATTACCCACCGGCAATCGGCAATTTGCCGCCATGCCCCTCTCACTGGCCGGAATGCCCTTTTCAAAATCAAACCGTTTACGGCCACAATATTTTAATCCACAAAAGTTTTGCCGACATTATAGTCATCGTAAGCCAACCCGACTTGTAATGTTCAAAAAGGTTTTGTTGCCCATACGGAGCTTTAAAAACAATGATAGTCGGCAAGGTTTTGTTGCGCCCCTCCGGATCTCTAAAAACAATGAGAGTCGACAAGGTTTTGTTGCCCCTCCGAGGCTCTAAAAACAATGATTATCGGAAGGTTTTGTTGCCCCTCCGGAGCTCTAAAAACAATAATAATCGGCAAGGTTTTGTTGCCCCTCTGGAGCTCTAAAAACAATAATTACCGGAAGGTTTTGTTGCCCCTACGGAGTTCTAAAAACAATAATAATCGGCAAGGTTTTGTTGCCCCTCCGGAGCTCTAAAAACAATAATAGTCGGCAAGGTTTTGTTGCCCCTCCGGAGCTCTAAAAACAATATTTATCGGAAGGTTTTGTTGCCCCTACGGAGTTCTAAAAACAATAATAATCGCAAGGTTTTGTTGCCCCTCCGGAGCTCTAAAAACAATAATAGTCGGCAAGGTTTTGTTGCCCCTCCGGAGCTCTAAAAACAATATGTATCGGAAGGTTTTGTTGCCCCTCCGGAGCTCTAAAAACAATAATTACCGGAAGGTTTTGTTGCCCCTCCGGAGCTCTAAAAAACAATGATAGTCGGCAAGGTTTTGTTGCCCCTCCGAGGCTCTAAAAACAATAATTATCGGAAGGTTTTGTCGCCCCTCCGGAGCTCTAAAAACAATAATTACCGGAAGGTGTTGTTGCCCCTCCGGAGCTCTAAAAACAATGATAGTCGGCAAGGTTTTGTTGCCCCTCCGAGGCTCTAAAAACAATAATTATCGGAAGGTTTTGTTGCCCCTCCGGAGCTCTAAAAACAATAATTACCGGAAGGTTTTGTTGCCCCTCCGGAGCTCTAAAAACAATAATTACCGGAAGGTTTTGTTGCCCCTCCGGAGCTCTAAAAACAATGATAGTCGGCAAGGTTTTGTTGCCCCTCCGAGGCTCTAAAAACAATAATTATCGGAAGGTTTTGTTGCCCCTCCGGAGCTCTAAAAACAATAATTACCGGAAGGTTTTGTTGCCCCTCCGGAGCTCTAAAAACAATGATAAGTCGGCAAAATTTTGTTGCCCCTCCGAGGCTCTAAAAACAATAATTATCGGAAGATTTTGTTACCCCTCCGGAGCTCTAAAAACAATAATTACCGGAAGGTTTTGTAGCCCCTCCGGAGCTCTAAAAACAATGATAGTCGGCAAGGTTTTGTTGCCCCTCCGATGCTCTAAAAACAATAATAGTCGGCAAGGTTTTGTTGCCCCTCCGGAGCTCTAAAAACAATATTTATCGGCAAGGTTTTGTTGCCCCTCCGGAGCTTTAAAAACAATAATTACCGGAAGGTTTTGTTGCCCCTACGGAGCTCTAAAAACAATGATAGTCGGCAAGGTTTTGTTGCCCCTCCGGAGCTCTAAAAACAACAATTACCGGAAGGTTTTGTTGCCCCTACGGAGCTCTAAAAACAATGATAGTCGGCAAGGTTTTGTTGCCCCTCCGGAGCTCTAAAAACAAAAATTACCGGAAAGTTTTGTTGCCCCTCCGGAGCTCTGAAAACAATAATAGTCGGCAAGGTTTTGTTGCCCCTCCGGAGCTCTAAAAACAATAATTATCAGCAAGGCTTTGTTGCCCCTACGGAGATCTAAAACAATGATAATCGGCAAGACTTTGTTGCCCCTACGGAGATCTAAAACAATAATTATTGGCGAGACTTAATTTCCACTATGGAACTCCTAAATTAATTGGCGGGACTTAATTGCTTACGGAGATATGAAAGAATGTCTTCATCCAAATGACTGAAACGTTTGGCACAAAAACCGTAATGACTCAGGCTTAGTTTTTCAATCCATCCTTTTTATTTGAACCAATCAATATCAGGAAGTTTTGTTTACCCATCGTTGGTTCAACATCTTAACTTCGCGTTGTGACCTTTTTTGGTGCGTGTTCACAGTTTTAATCAGTGAAAAACTTGGATTTTTCTCGGGAGGAGGGTCTGGAATTAAATCAGAAAAGGATTAAGAGTCGAGATAATGGTACAAAGAATCGTCTTCTTTACCATACGTTTTAATTAAAACGTCATAGCTTCCGCCCATCGCGCGGGAGGGGTGTGAATTGAGTTCAGAAAAGGATAATACCGGTAGTCGAGATCGAGACGAATCGTCTTCTTTCCCTAATAATTTATTAAAAACGTCTAAGCTTCTGCGCTTCCCTTGGAATTCAGAAAAGGATAAAGAGTCAAGAACGGTACAACGAATCATCTTCTTTCTCTAATAATTCAATGAAACGTCAAAGGGGGAAACTCCCCCCCCCCCCCCTCCAGCTCCCCCCCCCCCCCAATTTTTTTTTGAAAAGCATTTTAAAGAGAAATAGAAAGAAAGAGAGCAAGAAAGAAAAAATAGTTAACTACCAGTTTCTCAACAAAATAAGGTATCAAAAATTGCTCATCTGATCGTAATTAAACGCCTAAAACCCCGGGACCCAACCAAGGGCCCTTTGGCAGGCCTCTTGATACTCATCTGACGGTAATGTAATGCTTTAAACCCATGGGCTTTTGGGGGCTCGCCCGCGGGACCTCACGCCAATCAGTATCCTGCCAGTGTCACAAATAAGGTATAAAAATATGTTCATCTGACCGTAATCAAATACCTGAAACCCCTGAAATTCAGGGGTTTCCGCACCCTAGACTCCACCAGGGGCCCTGAGGCGGGCCCCTGAATGCTTATCTGACCGTAATTTGCCTTCAACCCATGAGTTCCGGGGGCGAACAAGGTATCAAAAGATGTTCATCTGACCGCAGGCACGTAGCCGGGGGGGGGGGCAGTGGGGGCGCCCCCCAAAAAAAAGCCAAAAAAAGAGAGGAGAGAAAAGGAAGAGGACGTATGAAGAAAAAGGAGCAGACAAAAAACATTTTTGAAATTCAGACAAGGATTAAGAGTCGAGAACGGTACAACGAATCGTCACAAACTAGGCATTGTGGCGTGCGCCTGTAATCCAGCTAACAGTGGAAGTTACAAACTGATTCAGCCGAGAACGCAGGTTCGAAACTGAGTCACGTCTTTCGGATGGTGACGTTAAAAGTCGGTCCCCAGACGTAAATAATCATATCTGATTGATACACGTCTGTAAAAAACCAAATACACACACACACACACACGAATCGTCTTCTTTCTCTAATGATTTAATGAAACATAAAAGCTTCCGCGCTTTGCGCGGGAAGGGGAAAACTGTATTCATGCAGGCGAGGATTATTTTCGGGAACGGTACAACGAATCGTCTTGTTTCTCTAATAATTAAATTAAATGTCAAAGTTTCCGCGCTTCGATCGCGCAGGAGGTGGGGTAACTGAATTTAGACAAGGATTAAGAGTCGAGAACGATACAACAAATTGTCTTCTATTTCTAATGATTTAATAAAACGTAAAAGCTTTCGCGCTTTGCGCGCGCGGATGGGGGGGGGGAACTGAATTCAGACGAGGATTAAGAGTCGAGAACGGGACAACGAATCGTCTTCTTTCTCTAATGATTTAATGAAACGTAAAAGCTTCCGAGCTTTACGGGGGAGGGGGGGGGGATGAATTTAGACGAGGATTAAGAGTAAAAAACGGGACAACGAATCGTCTTTTTTCTCTAATGATTTAATGATACGTAAAAGCTTCCGAGCTTTGCGGGGGAGGGGGGGGGGATGAATTTAGACGAGGATTAAGAGTAAAAAACGGTACAACGAATCCTCTTCTTTCTCTAATGATTTAATGAAACGTAAAAGCTTCCGCGCTTTGCGCGGAGAGAGGGGAACTGTATTCAGACGAGCAGGCACGTACGCAGGGGGGGGGGGGGGGGGTTTGGGGCGTTAAATCCCCCCCTTCGGTTTTTTTTATGTCTGTATTTTGGAGCAAACCCCCCCTTTTTTTTAAAAAATGAAACACACACACAAAAAAAAATTATGCCAATGGCTGATATAAGAAAAGTTACCTCACCTCCCACCCCTCCCCCCCCCCCCCCCCCACCCCAAAGGGAACAAAATGTCAAATTTTCAAATTTCGAGACCAAAAAACAAAAAAAAGTGTCCTCTTACCCCCCCCCCCCCCCCTTTTTTAACGGCTGGCTGAGTCGTTGCGATTTTTTTGGGGGACAAAAAAAAAAAGTGGGCCCCCCCCCCCCCTAAGGAAGAAATCCTGGATCCGCCCCGGGGTGCACATATCCCCCCCCCCCCCCACCTTGAAAACAACGGCGTGAGGTAATTTTACGCGCACTTTTCACGTTGGCCTTAGTGCCCCTTAGGATAGATTTGTGCCCCTTTCAGTGGATTTGTGCCCTCTCAAAAAAGTGGCCTTGACCCAAATTTGATGTAATTCGAGGCCTGTGATATCAATACTGCATGGAGGAGACAATAGGCCTGTTTCCATCAGCTGTCTTCATCAGCTCAAGATTGCCAAAAGCCCAAATAGCCTGCTATTTTTGATATGGGAAATAATCCAGAAGTTACAAATCGTCTTCATCAGCTCGAGACTCGACCTCGAAACTTGAAACTGAAGCTCAAGAAATTAGCTCAAGATATTTTGCTCAGTGTTCGCGCATAATGTGAGTCTTCGGGCTGGTAAAGACGCACAAGACAAATAGCGGGATATTTTGCAATCCAGCCCAAGATATCTTGGGATGATTTTCTTGACCAAATATCCCGCTAATTGCTACTTTGGGCTGATGAAGACGCAAATTAGCTGGATAATTTGTGATAGGGATAGTTCAAATAGCGGGATATTTGGCTATCTCGAGCTGATGAGGACAGGCCTTCTATGAGATCAATTCTGCCTGGTGGAGACAATCTCTAGTGTCTGTTTCTTACATTAGGCTCACCGACCAATCAACCATGATGCTTCAATTTCAACTCTGAGGGCCACAGGAGATACCCGAAGGCCATGCACATTTTATTAAAGGGGAAGTCCAACCTAGTATTAAAGTGACTCGGTAACATCTTTGAGAGTTGATGAAAAAAAATGTAATTTTTGTATCAAATGTAACTTATTACTACTGTACTTTATACATGTACTCTCTAATAGGCAAAAATTCCTGAGAAAATTCTCAAACCTCAAAGATATTTATGGTTTTCTTTGAAGGCTAGGCATCTCTGTGCAACATGCTCTAACAGTGATTAAAATGGTGTTGAATTTTGATAAAAACAGAAAAATAAGAGGAACAAATTATTGAAAGATTGAGCAATATCTGATTAAAATAAGAAAGTTATGAATTGACTGAAGTTGTCATCAGTGAAACAAAAATTGGCAACACTGTGACATGTACACTACATGTTCATGTATCTTGTGAGGTCATCTCCAATTTATGCTGTTAGATACATGTACATGGACAGTGTATACTGTAACTTCCTCTCTCGCAAAAGTGTATTGTTATTTATGTTCATTTTTCTTATATTTTTCTATCTCACTTTTTAGCTGTAATCTCCTTCTGGTAGTCTGATACTCCATGCTGGACTGGGGCACTTGAATAGTAAGTCTAGAATGATGTACTATTTTTTGTATAATAATAATTCCACAAACATGATAAAAATACTAGTTTATCATCACAATTTGCTTGCTCCACGTAAAGTTAATAACTTATTTCTTCATACCCTCACCAGTTTTTTTTTCATTTTCGGAGTATAGTATCAGTATGTGAAAATTTGATTTCTCCCGATTGATGTTTCTTGAAAACGTGATATACAATGTATATAAGGTTACATCTAAAAGTATTCAACAAAAACCCAAATTCAACCAGTCCACCTTTCATCAAAAACATCAAATTTACAAGGGGTACATGTATGTGTGAATAATGTTAACTATTGGCCTATGATTGCAAATAATAATGATGAAATTGAAGGCCTATAGATTTCTGACGCTAATATCATTACAGATGCAGTCTCCAGAGATGCACTTTTAGAAAAAGAAAAAAGAGAATGTATTAATGATAGAGTCCAATGCTGTAAATACATGCATGTGTGTGTACACTGTACGTGTCTATGGTACTTTATACTTCAGTTGGAATTGGTTTATTAAATGCATTAAATTAGCATCCATATGCCAGGTTAAATGTTTACATGTCCAAGGCAATCTGTCATGGCTCATTTACGACCTATCTTAGCCTTCCGCGACCATGGCCTACATACCGTATTTGATAAAATGATACTATATATACAGTATGCACAAGACTAGCCTCAAGGCCCCCAAACTTAATAGTTAATAATCCCTTTTTCATACATGGGAAGGCCTACAGATAGTATATTTTTCTTAAATCTACATACATGTACATGTAGATGGTATTTCAGTAAATAACCGACCTTTAAGGTTAACAACTAAATTATTCATACCCCTTGTAAATTTGATATTTTTTGTCAGTTTTTTCATAACTCAAGGGCCTTTGTTGAATACTTTTAGACGTACATGTAAGCTTTGATATTTTACATTCTCAAATAACATAAATACATGTAAGGATAAATCAATTTTTCACATACACCCCTGTAGTAACTTGAATATATATTAAAGATTACAAAACTTGGTATGAGTATGAATAATTGCTCTTAACTCCTATATTTAACAAATTAAGCTAAAAATACAAGAACCCCGGTTTTCTTTCTTTTCTTCTTATTCGTAATTTTTTTGTTTTGTTACTCCCTTATCCGTTTTTACCATGTAAGGACACGTTCCCCCTTTTGTAGTTGCTTTCCCCCATAGTGATGTTATTTTTGTTGTTGTAGATTTACTTTTTATATTATGTAGATTATATTTTGTGTGTATTCATTCATTTGTCTATTCTTATGAGTAGCCTATATACATGTATTGATTATTCTGATTGTATGTGTTTATCTTGGCCTGGACCCCTTTGAAAAACAGCTTATAGCTGACAAGGGCAATCCATCCCATGAGTGGAGAATAAATAAATTAAAAAAAAAAAAAAAATCTGTTACCTGTTCATGTACAGTATAGGTACATTACAATTTACATGTGCATGACTTTACACATACATGTACATGTACATGTACATTTCATTACACATGTACAGTAAAAACTTTATACACACAGGTCTACGTTAACATTTTCACATGAAATCTGTTTAAACTAATGCTCAAGTATATATGTTGATTAATGGTGAGAATAATAGTGTATAGAGTTCATTCAATTATCCAATTTATTTTTCAATTGTGCCATGAAATGGACTGAATAACCAAAGTTTGCATAAAATATTAAATCTATTTGTTGGGAGTAATCATCCAATTAGATCTACAATATTTACATGAAGCTTGGTAATCGTAAATCTCATTTCATGAAAACAAAATCAGCAAATATCAGCTTGCTGTATGAACCGATATCAATCGATGAGCCAATGAAGTGTTCCCTGAAATCTAAGCAAAATAATCGATGCAATGTGAGCGCAAGCACTGATGAGCAATTATATTTTGTAATGCATGCTGAGCGCTTCCATTTAGCATGCCAGCTAGGGCACGTTCTGGTGAATCTACTCAAGATATTCCGAGAAAGGGGCCCCCCGGAGAATTTTTGTGCAAATGAGAAAACGTCTGGAGGAGGTTGGATGGCGTGCTACATACATGTATGTGTAGTACAGTGTAGGTGTTTAATCAATGATCGTGATGCCTAATGGTTTTATTATCATCATTATTATCATTTTTATTAGTATTATTACTTTTGTTTTTTATTATTATCATCATCATTTTTATTTTTATTTTTATTTTTAATTTAATTGTTATTGCTATTATTGTTATTATTATTGTTATTGTTTGTGTTATTGTTATTATTATTCTTATTGTTATTATTGTTATTATTATTGTTAGTCTTGTCATTTGCAAAGAACCACTCTCTGTAACATTTTCAGTACTATATATTCTGTATTTGAATGAATATTGGAATAGAAACAACAATGACAACTCCTCAAGCAGCATCTAACACCTCTTTTACAGTACATTTACATGTACTGTACGCCAGCATAGTATTAGGATGATAAAAGATGTCGCTAAGCCACCATCAGCCCATCTAATACTCTACCTGGAAACCTTTGCATCACGCCCTTGCTCTCCCTCCCCATTCACGCTAAGGCGTGAGACAAGGCATTACTGTATTCATGATAGAAAGAGAGGATTTGCATCCAAAATAGGAGAACTAGTAGCTAGGCAATAAAGGTGTAGCTACTGCCCTGGAATTGACCTCACTCGGCTGCTAGTTGTAGAGTGCTGTGGTATAGTTTGCAGGCATACACCCTTGTCTGTCATTCTGCATAACAGTGTCTGCACTGCGAGACTAAGCTGAAAGCATACTGCATAGGCTCTGTACTAATTTAGCTCCTCTGGACACAGCTAAAGACTGACTGAGCTACATGTAGGCTCAAAAGCGTCAAATTAGAGTCTGTTCCTGAAGACTATTAACGGAGTAGTAGCAGGGATGGGTGAATACACTGTATTGCACTGCATCCCAAATCACACCCCAACAACAAGTTACTTTAGCTAGACAGAGAGGTGAGGCAGTTTCGGGTGCAATCCGGTTCATGTATTGCTTGTTTTCCCTGGTAAGCAGCTTTATTATTATAACCATTCTCTATAGCGCAATTCACACTATGATCATGTACATTACATGTACATACTGGTAATGTACTACATGTAGATATTCATCTCTATGCACTTCCAAAGGACTGGATATTATTCACCTTGCTCTAGCTTCAGCAACTGCAGTGCTCAGTGCATTCAAGCAAGATTCAAGGACTGAATCCTACCAGGTACCAGCTTACAGCCCCTGGGTCGAGTACAGCAAATGTAGATTAATGTCTTGCCAAAGGAGATTTGTGCTGTGGCAGTATTCGAATCCTGTACCTTGTGTTTCAAAGTCCAGAGTCTTATCCACTACATGTAGGCCACAACATATAATTCTTTCTTCGTCTCTGTTGTAAACAAGCGTAATAACTTTATGTTCTGTTGATGTTGTACATGTACATGTACATGAAGGATACACGTATAGATAAATCGTCTGCTGAGAGCCAGAAGGGCATTATTAGGCCTGTCTTCATCAGCTGGCGATTGCCAAATAACCCACTATTTTAACTATCCCGATCTAGCTGAATTAGCTGGATAATTTGCGTCTTCATCAGCTCGCAGTTGCATTGAGCGGCATATTTGGTCGAGATAATCATCCCAAGATATCTTTGGCTAGTTTCCAAAATATCCCGCTATTTGTGCGGTGCGTCTTTACCAGCCCGAAGACTTGTACTATGCGCGAACGCTGGGCAAAATATCTCGAGCTAATTTCTCAAGCTCGAGTCTTGAGCTAATGAGAACGTGATTTGTAACTTCAGGCTTATTTCCCAAATCAGAAATATAGCGGGCTATTTGCAGAGCTACCAAGTGTCACGCATTAGGCGTGACGTCACGCATTTGGAGGGTCTGAAAACGGCTCTCACGCACGGCGCGTGCGCTAGATTAAAAAAAAAAAACGCCATACCCATACGTGTGTTATACCCTCGCACGCGCGCTTGCGCGCTGAAAAATGAAAATGTCACGCATTGCCGATCTTTTACCTTGGCGCCTCTGCATTTGGCAATCTCGAGCCGATGAGGACATACTCATTGGCTCTAGTGCCATCAAATAAACGCCCCCTTTCTGGCACTCAGGGTGCAGTTTCTTGAAACCGTCACAAGTCTAACATCTCGAACATCCCATTGAAACATGTTTTATAGAATTAACACACGTTTCTATGGGATGTCCACAAACTTAGATTTATGACAGTTTTGTGAAACTGGCCCGAGCGAACCAACTATTCATTGTACTGTCACACTTTGCTGCACTTGCGAACAAATGATAGAATGCAGATTTGTTATGCATCCACTTCCGAAAACCGATGCCTAAGGCAACGTACATTACAACTACATGTTCAGTACATGTGCGTTCTAATTCAGTAATGAATAATGATAATGATCTATTCTAGAATATTGATTCTGATATAAAAAAAAAAGATGCAGGCTCGACAATGGATGTTTCAATTTTGCATGCTCAGATATTCCCATCATTTTCTTTATTTCTTGCCATCCTGTAATAAACATCTACAGTACATCTAGCTCATCCATGATTATAATGTACATGTAGGTCTATTAAAGATCAAAGCTATCTGCAACTGCAGCATCAAAGATTAATTTTAATCAAAGTATGTACATGTACAGGCATAGTAGTTCAATTATTAAAGCTGTTTTAAAGAGCATGTATTGTCAGTATGAGAAAGTTTACACGAGGGTACAGTATTGCACATGTGCGGCAATACCATAGCTGGATTTATCAACCTTAGAGATAAACTTGAGTTCTGGTAAAAAAAGAAAATGAATTCTCACAGAATCTAACGAAAAATACACTGAATGTTCAAGATTACAAATAAATGTCATGTGCCAAACAATTTTGGAAGAAAATGTATACTGGCTGAGTAATGAGCATAGAAAGATAAGGAAATCAGGGTAGTACTAGCCCCGACACCATGTGTGTTGTCCCATATACATCTATCTGTGTAAGTGATTGTTACTTTACCAAGACTCTGCCAAATTTATGATGATTTTGATGACTCTAGAACCTTGCATTACACACCATTACTTACATGCTATATGATCAACTTTTCTGATCCAATTCACACCTTTTCTTTCACAATGCAATCGCATTACCATTCCAGTACTCAAGTTTATCTTTAATTGCAAACATTAGGGATCTAATTAGGAATACAGAGTGATTTTTTAAGTCTAACCTTATTCAGAGACATTTTCAAGAGAAAAAAAAAGAGAGGAATTGAGGGTTCAACTTCATACATTCATGTAACATTAGTTTGAACTTTTGGAAATAAAAAAGTAGGATCTATTTCCTACAAAGTAGGAACTACATGTATGTATTTATTTATCAAAAAATAGGAATGGTCAGCAGCCTTTTTTGGGACAGGTTCTATGCATAAATAAATATGCTGATGTCTTAAAGCAGTCATGTACAGGTGTATTCACAGTGTTGAATAGTATTAGGATGAACTTGACCAGATTGTCAACTTCTAAAGTTTGCTATCATTCAAATTCTTTCCTTTCCTTATCACTCAGCAATAAATTGTAAACAAGAGGTCACCTTTCCTAAATGGTTTGATTTGACCGGTATATACTATGCAGACATTGTATTTGATTTTGTGTGTACAATGTACATGTACATCATACATACCTGTTTATGTTGTTTCTGTACTTCCAACAGGCCTTAGGTCACAAACTTGGTGAATCTGCAGTTCATGCAAGTAATCAAAATGCACTTTGATACACATTTTTGTTATTAATTTAATAAATAAATGATATAACTTTTACAGCCAGAGGTTAAGCATGCAATTTCCTTGAGGCTTCTGAAATGTTGTTATTTATAAATGCACAAATAATAAACTAATGTCTCTCTATGAACTCAAATAGGTAAATACAACAAAAACATAATCATAAATTATCATGATTATCTATATTACAAAAAACTCCCTGCACACGATGAAGTGATGTACACTATACTTAATATGAACCTGCTTTGATAAGAAATTATATAGTCTATTAAAAGAAAATGACTTTGTTGTCTTTGAGAAATTTTAGGGATTTGCTATGAAACAAGCATGATTTCATTCCAGCTACTGTAGCTCCTGAGTGTTGTTGATGAGAATGCGGAACTGAACATACAACAAACATGCTTGTCCTTTGTCTCTCTCTCACTCTCTCTCTCTCACTCTCTCTCTCACCTCTCTCTCTCCTCAAATCCTAAGAATGTGCATGTACACATTGTACTTGTATGTGTAAAATCAACCTTGACTAATGTAAATCACATCGCACATCTCTGAATGAACAGTACAGAAGACCCTCTTGAGCTATCTATTGTACTCTGTCATTTGTCTGTAATCATGGATGAATAAATCCAATTACCAACCCAGAAGCGTAAAACCGACAAACTCATCACGAAGCTCTCCGTCTCGGTCATACATAACTACGAAGTACAATGTACTTGTATGAATATGAATTACTGTAATGCAAGTAGTCTGAAGTCTCATCCCTTTGCATTTATTTGGTAGATTAAAAAGATATAAAAATCTGCTTAAATACTTACAGGGCAATCTAACATTTGTCCAATTTGTGTGCAAGCAGGATCTTAAAAGTAACAATTATTGTATTTTTTTAAAAACACGATATGTGTAGTGATCATGGATGAATTAAGGTAATTACTACAAGCATAAAGCTGAAAAGCCTGACACAAATAGCTTCATTTACACTGTATGCAAAAATCATCAATTTTTCTCACATATCGGTGTTTCTTTGATACATGTACTTGCTATAGCAAACACAACAACAACAAAAACGAAAATTAAAAAATCCACCACTGGAATGTATTTCTTTTTCTTCTTTTTTAAACCGGCAGAAATTTGACCAATTTTTGAGGTGTAAATGCCTGCCCTTGAAAAATTAGGAAATTATTCCGGATTTTGGTCACGTGACTCTCCAAGCTTAATGTGCGATCGTATGCAGAGCACCCCAAAAATCAGAACTATTTTTTAATGGGCTGTTCTAGTAGTATGAAGTACAGGGTGTAGTCCAAAAAAAAGTGATGATACCGGTACTTCAAATGGTGTCAGGACTGTAAATATGGCATATTTGTAGTGATCATGGATGAATTAATCCAATTACTACAAGCATAGAACCGAAAAGCCTAACATGGTGATCTCTGTCAGTCATAAATGTTTGACGTACTGTATGAATTAATTTAGATTGACATGTACACCTGTAGTCTGTATTCTCATCCCTGTAAATTTTTGACAGAAAAAAAAAAAGTTAAATACACAGTTTAAAGGTACTATGTCCCATTTGCAGGCCAAAAAATTAAAAAAGTTAAATTCCAACTGCATTTGAAAGATAATACTAATTTAGAACTTCCATAAAAAAGGTGGGGCTTGAAAATGTCTTTAAGTGGGAAAATAACGACTATTAGTTGTCAAATCGACTTTAGGGCTATAGAGCCCAAAAGTAATAGTCTTGATTTTCAGACAATTGTACCGAATGGTAATACGTTTTATGCTGCGCAAAGATTCAATCAGTTTAATCTTGGCCATCACAAGAAGTGGGTTATTGATGTAGACAAATGCTTATGTACCCTTTACAACTAAGAAGAAAAAAGCCAGTCAGTCACTCAATAGTGTCTGACAGTGAAGTCTAGCAAATAAACGGGTTTCCTTGCATAATTTAATTATGAGGACACTGCTAGCGTTTAAATTTCACAGATAGGACATACATAACATATTCATAATTCCTGCAAAGTTCTACAGCATTTGAGGTTGGCTGCAAAAGGGACATAGTACTTTTAAAGTTGTGACATTCATGAAATTGTCAAAAATCTGGAGATAATTCATTGGTAATCGTGTCTATCCTCTACATAATGAATGTACATATATGTATAGGCCTTCATTTCCAAAATTTTGTAATTATGTTTTTCTCATGACCTCACCTTTTGTACAAATTAAACAATATATCCTCAAATCAGTCAACATATTTGAGTTATGGAAGGAAAAAAAACTCCCAAATTGTATGTGATAAAGCCATTTTTTCTTCAAAAGTGTAAGAAAAAGTCTTTTTTATTGATGGGAAAAATAATTTGTCAATGAAACATGTAAACCTACATGTAGTCTTTAATATCAGACCCTTTTCTGCTACAATTTACATGTACATGTGCTGTACTAACTGTAGGAAGTTTGTGTCAAAGTTTCAGTTGGAAACAATCGGGTCTTGAACCAAGCAGACTAGCAACATTGAGCAGTTAATTCCTCACATGCCTAATTGGTGTTGAAGCGTAACTCAATGCACGTACAGCTTCTGTGCATTTCTGCGGTAGAGCTCATCGGCAAATTGAAACGATAGCCGGAAATAATTAAATGTAAGAAGAACAGAGAGAGGGCGGTTGCAAATGAGATAATTGATTTGTAGTTTTTTTTACCTTACACGACATGTACATCATGTACAGTACATGTGCAGTGCATACAGATGTTAATGTACCTGCTGCTACTAATAGTGTATTGTATTGTATTTATTAAACTTCATTGATGTACATCAATATTCTGTTTATAAACATATACATGTAAATCAATTTACAATGCAATCTAACAAATCATTCTGTTTGGAAACATATCATATACATGTACATGTAAATCAATTTACAATAGTGGATACTCTTTTTTCCCTTTTTTTCTCGATAATGTATTGTTGCTGATCCCAAGTTTCCTGTTAGGATTTCAATTTCAGTTCAATTATTTATGTTTCCAACAAAACATTACAAATCAATTATAAACATTTACAACAAATGCAGAAATACATATTGGAAACAGAGGGGTCCACTAAAAAGCAATGCTTGTACAAGTGTGAACACCTCAAATGAAACACACAATCACAATAATGTTTACTGACTGATCAAGCCAGAAAGTGTACATTCCAACATCATATACAATACATGTAGGTGTGGCTCAGCGATGCTGCCTGAATTGTATCCAGCATGGGATAGCGGAACATAATTTTTTTTTCTTCGATTCATTAATCCTCGATCAATTATTTGTTTATAAATAATCTATTATTCAAAGCATGATAGCCAAAAAGAGGTAGCCTCCTGTAAAAGGTTGGTAGTTCTATCTCCTAAAGGCTAAAAGGAGTTGAGTTGCCATGTACATGTAAATGTACATGTACAGGGTGTATGTAGAATAGTTTTGCTCACATCACTTGACACAGTAGTAAAGATATTGCTCTGTGAGACAAATTGAAGTAGCATTGAAATTTGTCAGCATTCCCAGAATAGCTGAATGGTGTAAATTACATTATGCCTCAGACGAAACTCAGACTTTTGACCTCTCAGTGCCCATACATGTGTGATTGAAATAACTGTTTCCACAATTCTTACTTGTTCATGGAGTATTTAGAAGAACAAATAACACAGTGGAGGTGTTGTGGTCCAGTGGATAAGTGTCCGGACTCTGAACCACAAGGTATGGGGTTCGAATCCCTGTTGCAGCGCTAATGTCCTTTTGAAAGACGTTATTTGACAATTGCCACACTCCACCCAGGTGAGGTAAATGGGTACTTGGCAGGAATGAATTCCTTAAAATGCTACAGCACTGCAATGCTGGCCATGCTTGAGCTGTAGTAGTTAAAGATAAACTTGAGTTCTGGTAATGTGATTACATTGTGAAAGAAAAGGTGTGGAATGGATCAGAAAAGTTGATCATAACTGCATGCAAGTAATGGTGTGTAATGCAAGGTTCTGGAGTCATCAAAATCATCATAAATTTGGCCCAGTCTTGGTAAAGTAACAATTACTTACACAGAAAGATGTATATGGGACAGCACACATGGTGTCGGGGCTAGTACTACCCTGATTTCCTTATCTTTCTATGCTCATTACTCATCCAGTATACATTTTCTTCCAAAATTGTTTGGCACATGACATTTATTTGTAATCTTGAACATTCAGTGTAAGTTTCATTAGATTCTGTGAGAATTCATTTTCTTTTTTTACCAGAACTCAAGTTTATCTTTAATAATAATAATAGTAATAATGAAGCTTCACTGTTATTATTACTATTGTGTGTATACTTTTTGATTACATATTCATTACATATTCATAATAATTCTGTTGGAGAGCTTCATCACTCTGTTAGCAATTTTTTTTAAAAATTATTCTTTTGTTTGTGCCCTAAGGTCATGAAAAGTTACTAATCATGTAACTTTCCTTGCAGGAAGCTTTTATTCAACTTTGTGTTAATCATCCACATTCTGGGAAGTTTCATGCACTGAAATAATTTAATCGCATCACTGAATCTTTGCAGTTCACACAAACTTCATGTTGCAAAAAATTCTGATTTTCCAGAAGTTACATGTAAGCCCCCTGTACATGTATCTCGTGAAAATATTTCCTGTGTATGGTAGTAATTTTACATGTAATAGCAATTGCCAATTTTTCTTATTAAATTATGCAACCAAATTTGATATTGTGTCCATCTCTATATGTGCCTAGCACATAGCAGAGAGAAATATTGAGAAGAACACTTTCTTAAAGTTGAGATAAATCATTGCAGATCTTCTCACGTTTTGGAAAGAGAAACAGAGTTTGTTATGACAGACAATACAGACCATCTTTGGGTGATTGATCGGGTGGTAATCAGATTCTGTCTTGAGTACCACTCTGTGGCTTCTGGGCTTGTCTGAGAAACTATTATATATCATGGACGCTAAGTAAGGGAAGATATTGAAACAAAGTAGAACTTAAGCTTTACAAATGTATCTACTATCTAGTGTAAATCAATGCAAAGATTACACTGGATAGGCAAATTATAGATAGAGGGTGAAAAAAAGGAATGAAGAAGGGGAGAGGGGCAGGAGGGGAAGGAGGAGGGAGAGAAGCAGGATGGAGGGAAGGAGGGAGGGAGGGAGGGAGGGAGGGAGGGAGGGAGGGGGAGGGAGGAAGGGAGGGAGGAGGGAAGGAGGAGCAAGTGAGAGAAGGAGGGAGGACAGGAGGAAGGAGAAGATGGAGGGAATGGGGAAGTGAGGCAGGGAGGGAGGGGGATGGAGAGAGATAATTAGATTCTGTATACAGTCTAAAGTACTCCTCTGTGGCTTCTGGGCAGGGTAGAGAAACTATTATGTACCCTGGATGCTGAGGGCAAAATATAGGAAGCAAAATACATAGGAGCAACGTGAGAGAGAGAGAGAGAAAGAGAGAGAGAGAGGGAGAGAGAGAGAGGGGGGGGGGATGATTAAGGGAAAGAGGGAAGGAGTGGAGGAGAGAGGCCAGTCAGAAGGGAAGGATGGAGATTTCTAAACAGAATTCTGTCTGAAGTACTATGCAGCTTCTGGCTTCTGCATGGGCTTGTAGAGAAACTACATTATAGGAGCAATGCATTAATGCTACTGGCAAGAGAAACACTGTACAACTAGGAAGCAGTATAGTGTTATATGCAGGGATAGAAATAAGAGGGAAGGAAAGAGGGATGCAACAAAGATGAGGAGAAGGAGGGAAGGAAGGATGGGGCAGAGAGTAGGGATGGGGAAGGAGGGAGGAAGGGAAAGAGGGAAAGAGGGGAGGATAGAGAAATGGATGAAGGGGAGGGAGATAATCAGATTCTCTTTAACTTCTTCTTTGTGGCTTCCGGGTTTATTGAGATATGCTTTTATACATCCTGGATATTGAGGGTCACACATTCGAACAAAGTGGAACTAAAGCAGTTACTTCAAGTCAAAATACTTAATGAAATTTTGCAGGCCACACATGATTTCAAGCTGCATTTTACAATTGTACATGTAGTACTACAATGTTTCATTCAACTTTATAGAAATAACTGAAATCGGGTTCTCTCTTTTTAGACTGGTTCATTGGGATGGTTTGTCATTGCCTTGGTAACCAACATAAGCAGACCACAGGAGGGATCAGACATGTCGAGTAGTCTTCACTCACTTTCACAGCGAGATGTACTTTCCTTCATCCCATGATGATGGAGATGAAGACTACTTTGGAAGGCTAGCAAGAATGCCCAAAGCGATATCATTGATTCTTTAAATATCTGAGGGAAAAGTGAATAAAAAAAAAAATTAAAGCATGGACCATACACCTGTACAATACAGTTTTAAAGTTAAAATGGAGGGAGAAGGGGGGGGGGGTACCAAAAGGGTTTCATAGAAAGGCTACTCCACCCATATGCATAAATGTATTTTTAATTATCAAAGGGGGGGGGGCATGGAACATTGCATTATAAGGGTACCTTAATAAATCTTGAGCTGCTGTGATTCTGCAGTTAATGTTTCTGATCTGCCATTCATTACCATCAGAAGTCATCACGACACCACATTCCTTCAATTTACGAACCCTTTGATACATTATGCATGTATGATGGCATCGCCAGACAACATTAAAGACTACTTGCTTGCCAGGCGCCTCAGTGAAAAAAATACACGGGGGCTCTGCAAATTAGCCCCCAAAATGCCCAAAAGAGCCCCCAAAATCTGCATAGAGTACAATGCAAAACAACTTTAAAGAGTGTTATTTTCATGCAAGCAAGCTTGAAAAGTAGCCCCTGAAATTTGTTAAGTATTTATTTCCCTGAGGTGCCTTGTCTGTTCCAGCTCCAAGGCTTTCCATCTGCTTCTATCTCTGTTTCCTTGTAATGTGACGTTACTTCCATTACCAGTCAGCCCATTGAACTTATCCATGTATTTGATGCGCCTGCTCCCTCTGCTTCAATTCGACGGGCCCAGCCCCCTCCCCCTTCGCCAAAAAAAAAACAGATTTTAAAAAAGATGATAATGTTAATTTCACCTTTTTAAACAAATGAAAATGCCCCTCCCGCAAAAATGTGATTTAAAAAAAAAAAAATGCTCAGAGGGGGGAGGGGGGGGGGGGGGGGGGAGGGGGAGGGGGGAGGGGGGTTAAAAGGGGGGCTAAAAGTTCAGCCCCCCCCCCCCCCCCCCCCCCCCCCACTGAGCTTAATATTGGTCGGCGCAATTTTAAAATTTCAGGGGGCAAAAAAAGAAAAGAAAATTTAGTGATCACTAAAAGTTTTAGTTCCTTTAATTTTATTCCTGCACCTTGTCTCGTCGTTGCCGATGTCGGCTTACTGTGCGGCCATGCTGGGATGTCATTCTAAGATGGAACGCATGCCTGCATGTTCTTCGCATTAGAAACGTCATGTAAATAGGAAAACGTATGTGAGTTGGATAATGATGCTTAGTTGGTTGTCATTGGAGCGGGCAATGGATTGAGATGCTGGATGATGGAGAGAGAACGGAAAAGATCAGTGGATGTATCTGTATGCAATCTACATTCATATGTTGCTACATGTATATGTTTTGTTTTGTAATGTACATGTTTTGGTTGGTAATATACATGTTTTGGTTGGTAATATACATGTTTTGGTTGGTAATGTACATGTTTTGGTTGGTAATGTACATGTGTTGGTTGGTAATGTACACGTATATGGACTGCAGTGTAAATGCAGCTGTAGATTTCATGCAATAAAGAATCATTGTGCTGAATAAATTAGTATGCCATCAGGCCTTCTTGTGGCCCCATAGCTGCCTATCTCAGTGTGAATTTCCATTTTGGAGTACGCTTGAAAGAAGTTGCTATGGTTACTATGAGCATCAAGAGGCTTTTCAAGTAGAGAGTTTGAGGCTAGACTATATAGTGGTTGGATGGGAATCGATTTCCATTTTTCTTTTTTGCCCGACTGCACACGCGGTGGTCGATAGCGAAAGATTTATTCCAAACCCATACACTACTGTACATGTAGTGTGACTATGGTATGAAAGAAATAAAGTGATGGAAACCGATCGAGGCAGGGTTTCAAGTAGTACTTTCAAGAAACCTTCATAACTACAAGTTTGACGACAACCAATTGAAATCCCTTGAATGATTTTAATAGCGCCTTATCATGGTGGTTAAGCTACAGCCGGGGTAATAATGTGTATTAACTTATTATTAAGGGCAGTAGAGTATGTATTTATATAGTAGCTGCACTATACAAAGTACAGAAGTTCCTTCATGTACAGTACATGTACCGCCTCACAAGCATGCATAGCGAATAGAGAAAAGAAAGAGGGTTACTGGTACTCAGAAAGTGCTGAGGTTAGTGAAAACCAGAAGTCAATGGAAATTTGATGTTTATCATTGCCTGAGTGACAATGGGGGCTAGGGTTCAAGTTGTATGAACTTTTTTCTTCTGCTTGAGCAGAAGAATATATCGTGTCACTCACATTGTGCCCACCACGTGAGGTGTAAAGTGAAAAAGATTTACTGCGACCATATTAGGTTACACTTTCCCACATTGGCTAGAGTGTGAGGGAAAGCCGAGGATTTGGGACGGAGGGAGATTCTAGAGAGAGAGAGAGAGAGAGAGAGAGAGAGAGAGAGAGAGATCAGGTGAGAAGTAATACATTGTAGGTATGTACATGTACATTTCATGTTTGTTTCTGCCCAAGAGAGAGTCAGAAGAGTTGAGAGGGAGAAGAGATGAGGGAGGATGAGGGGGAGAGGCAGAGACAAAGAGAGAAAGAGAGGGAGAAAGAGAGGGAGGGAGGGAGAGAGAGAGAGAGAGAGAGAGAGAGAGAGAGAGAGAGAGATCAGGTGAGAAGTAATACATTGTAGGTATGTACTGTACATGTACATTTCATGTTTGTTTCTGCCCAAGAGAGAGTCAGAGGAGTTGAGAGGGAGAAGAGAAGAGGGAGGATGAGGGGGAGAGACAGAGACAAAGAGAGAAAGAGAGGGAGAGAGAGAGGGAGGGAGATAGAGAGATAGAGAGAGAGAGAGAGGAAGAAAAAAAAAAAGGGGGGGGGGGTGAGAACCTTTAGATGCATGGAGAAAGGGAGAGAGGGAGAAACAAATTATTCTCCTGAAATGCTTGGAAGTGGAAGCCCTAATAAAGAATTGGAGCACAGTTTGCCTCCATAACAATAGTCAATACCTTACTCCACTGCATGAGATTTTCAATGCAATGAAACTTTAGAGCAAAAACTAGTGGAAACAATATTAAATGTCATTGCTTCCTTCTCTTATTCTGTAATGAATATTTGTAACCTTTTCCATTTTTCGTCAACTGAATTCTAGGCGCAGTATGAGCTTTCCTTTTTACTACATTTCTTTTTAAAAAAAAATTAAAAAATTTAATGTTGATATTTTGTTCCTTTACCATTTTGGTGTATAATAATGCCCATACATGTCTTGACTTGACTTATGCCGTCCACGCAGGCAAGGGGTCTCGTGATGGCTACATGTAACATACCCTTATACTTGAGAAGAAAAAAAATCACATACAAATAAGTCATGTACATTTATGCGCAGATCAAATAAACTTATTTTTATGAGGGATGAAACCAATATAGCAACTGACACAACTCTGAATTTGTATGAGTTACAAAATTGTTTGCCCCCCCCCCCCGCCCCACTGCAAAATCACTGTCATTTATAATTTGTGAAAGTTGCATGTCATGATAGCTTTATAGTGCACTGTACATTGTGTGAGTACAATACAGTACATACATGTACATTTAGGTAGACATTGGAAGCAGTTATTAAAAAGACATTATGAGGTAGGTTCTTATACTTCCTATTTCACAATTGATTTCTTCATTGGTATGAAATGAAACTGATATCATTTTCCCTGAAGTGTATCGACAATTATAAACCAATACGGTCTTTATCATTTGAACAAGCTTGTATAGACTTAACTTTAATGAACTTATTTTGACATAATATGATAGATACTATTGAAGTAGGAGAGATATCGTCCTTGTTTTCACGAAGTGACGGTAGTGAGGAAAATCGTAACGCAAAGTGAATGCAATTTTTTTTCACTACCGTCACTTCGTGAAAACAGCGACGATATGCTGAGTTGCTGATACAAAGCATCTTTCATCCCTCTTTTAATGAGGCTCTAGATAAAGACTAATAGCCTGTTGATGGAAAAATAGGAATCTTATTTGAAAAGATAGATAGTAATGGTATAGATATTAATGTATGGCAAAAAGGAAATCACGATTAGTAAAGGTACTGCAATACTGTAAAACTCTTCAACCCATGAATTATTAAAGGGATCGTTTAACAATGTTAAATCTGAGATACACGGCCCTAAGTGTTATCAGTGTCTGTGATATGGTGTAATATTGAAGCCCTAAAAAAATTGCGCTTCAAAATGATCAAGAAGTGCCTCAAAAAAGTAAAAATCTTTGAGTGACCGGTTTTACCATACTCGTTTTCCCCAATAGACTGTAGTGTTATGAAAACCGTCAGGCGAACGGTTTTCAAAATTTGTAATTCCAATCATAAATATCTTGATAATCAGACAGGCGATCAGCTTGTAAAAGTCATGGGGCTCCTGACTGACCTAAAGGTTTATAATTATCATTGCATCATGAGCTAAATCCAGAATTTGTTTCAGAATCTGAGACAAAGTTACCTGATCCCTTTAAACAATACTAGTTGAGAGTGACTCAAGCTATCAACAAAATACCTGCCCACCTAGCCATTTAAACAAACAATATCGATGTGAATAACATTTCAGGAATGGATTCCATGGACTTATTTGGTAGAGAAAAGTTTTTCAATCTCCACGAGGAGCAGACAGCCGTCTATGATCAATGTCTGGGGCACAAATCTCTCATCAACAAACTTTATCCCACCATCTTTGTCTCCCTTCTCACTCCCCCTCTCTCTCTGTGTGTCTCTCTCTTTCTCTTGCATCTCTCTCTCTCTTTCCTTCTCCCCCCCCCCCTCCCCCCTCTCCAGTCTTTCTTATGCTTTCTCTTTCTGGAAACTGCAACTCTTAACAGTTAAAACTGGCCTTATTTTAAGGCTAATTTGTTTCTCCTGTACATTATTGTTATTTTCGTTTTTTAAAGGTGGTAAATGAAACGTTGCTAAGAAAGCATGTATGTGCTTGTAAGTACATACATGTAGCAGCCAGGGGACTTACGGCTTTAAGTCCTCAACTGAATGAAATGAGGATAAACCATTGTGCATATAAACAAAGGAGACTTTTATCTCAATATTTCATCATTTTAGTGTTCTATATTATATTGTTGTTCATGAATAGACCAGGGAGGTGTTTCACAGAGATCCTAAGTCGAACTTACTGTATCTCTAAGTTGGACTTAAAAGTTATGGAAAGCCATCAGCATCCTTGAAAATATTTTGTAAAAGTTATTTTAAAAGGCGTAAAATGTTGATTCAAATCATTCGTATTTTCTATCGTCATGGGAGATTTCATGTTTTTGATGTGGAATTTTTGGAAAGTCTAAAATACTTGATTTTTCGCTTTTAAATATATTTTATTTTAAGGCTACAAATGGCTCTCCATAACTTTTAAGTTCAACTTAGAGTTCAGTTTGACTTAGAATCTTTGTGAAACACCCCCCAGATGTGCATGTACACTTCAGACTTGTTAGCAAACAAACTTGTAAAAATCACCTTCCTTTGCCTTCTCTAAATAGCGAAGAAAAGTGTATTGGGATTCTGAATAATATTCTGATTATACAAAAAAAAGTCTTGAAGTAGGACTGGGAATGAAACCATTCTTGCAGTCCCCATGGCTCGAGGATGATTTTCTTTGGAAGATTCCTTCTTGCTCGTAAATTTGTCGGCCTTAAACGCGATAGCCGTCACCATCAATCATCGACCGCAGGAAGATTGGCTAAGTCCCTGGAAATTAAGAACGAGTCTAATAAGCTACTCTACACCACAGTCATTCAGTACTGAGAGAGGGACAGTGATTGCAAGTTTAAAGAGAAGGTTGAGTTCTGGGAAGAGGTGAAAAATAATTTGAGAGTGTTGTCATTGTTATTATGCAAGTGTGGAAGAACATCAGATAAAAGAATGTTCCCTTCAAATGCCTTAATGTTCTAAATATGGCACGTAACAGCATAAAAATCGGGACTTGCCACATGTTCATGTAGTCCCATACATGTATATATGTACATCTTTCTGTGTACAGTGCTTGTAACTTTACCCAAGACTGGGCCAAATTTCTTATCATTTTGATGATTTCAGAACCTTGTAAATTGAGTTGCTAACTGTACATGTGACTAATAACCGGATACTTATTAACATATGGAAAAAATATGGAAGCAGCCATCTTTAAAGATCCCTTGTTTAAAAAGGCATTATTCTTAAACATGCACAGGACAAACATGTATCTTAGAACAGAGAAAAAGAAGTTTGTTTATGATCTTCAATTTGATATTGACAGTAATGAAATGGAATGAAATAGCTGTGATGAACAATCAAGTACATCCATAACTGTACATTACATGTACATCAGAGCTGTATGCGCTGATACATATTTGTTTTTAATATCACGTTTGAAATGATCTACTTTTAATTTGCAATTAGTTGGCAAGTACACCCAGATGACAGTTCGGTTCTTCCTCCATGGCATTAAATCTGTTAGAACCCCATTTGTCTAGGAACAGTTGTATCCTGAATAGCCTTCCCTCTTGAAGTACTGATTTCATATCTTACACTGATGGGGAATGGGACCGACCAAACGTAAACAATAAATCTTTTTAGAGGAAGCCCATCTTGAAATATGTGAGTTCAATGGGTTTGATAAAGATTTATAAATAGAATATGAGTCAGAAAGGTTTATAGTTGTGGTAGCTTTAGGAGGAAATAAATGGAATCAGGTATGAAGATGATGGTATAGCTTTTATCATGTGAAGTGTATATGGCAGCTATGAGATAATAATGAGAGAGGGAGAGAGAGAGAAGGAGAAGAAAAACAGAAAAAGATGTAGAAGTAGAAGAAGAAGAACAAAGCAAGAAAGAGAAAAATTTAAGAAAGTTGGAGGAGGAGCAGGAGCAGGAGAAAAAGTAGGAGAAGGAGGAGAGGAGGAGGAAGAAAAAGGAGGAGGAGAAGGAGGAGAAGAAGAAGAGGAGAAGAGAGAGAGAGAGAGAGAGAGATAAAGAGAGAGAGGGGAAATGGTTGAATGTTATGTTAATCAAGAAAAAAACTCCTGAATTCTTTATGTGTTTGTAGAAGTCAAAGAGGTCCCTTTACCTTTCTTTATTGATGCAGAGAATGTGTTCATATCTTGTGCTGATAAGACTGGTGTATGTACACATCTCTCATGCCATTAAGACTAGAGGGCAATCCAATCAGCGAGAGGTCAAGGGTGACTTATGAAAGCAACACTAAACAAGATGGCATGTAGGGCATTTTAGTCGCTCATGGTACTTAACAAGCTTGCCATGGTTATGCTAGTCATCGGCTGCCCGCAGGGAGGATGCAAAAGCTACTGACGGCTTTCTTGTGAGCAGTATAGAGGTATTAATTGTTAGAGGAGGAGGAAGAGGAAAAAGAGAAGGAGAAGAAAAAAGAAAAGGAAAAGGAGGAGGAGGAGGAGGAGGAGGAGGAGGAGGAGGAGGAGGAGGAGGAGGAGGAGGAGGAGGAGGAGGAGGAGGAGGAAGAGGAAGAGGAAGAGGAAGAGGAAGAGGAAGAGGAAGAGGAAGAGGAAGAGGAAGAGGAAGAGGAAGAGGAAGAGGAAGAGGAAGAGGAAGAGGAAGAGGAAGAGGAAGAGGAAGAGGAAGAAGAAGAAGAAGAAGAAGAAGAAGAAGAAGAAGAGAGAGAGAGAGAGAGAGATATATAAAGAAAGATGGGGCTTTACAAGCTTGCCATGGATAGCTAGTCATCGGCTGCCTGCAAGAAGGATGCAACTGCCACTGACGGCTTTGTTGTGACCAGCAGAGGTAGTATAAGAGGAGGAGAAGAAGGAGAAGGAGAAGGAGAAGGAGAATAAAAATGAGGGGAGGAGGAGAAGGATGAGGAGGAGGAGGAGGAGGAGGAAAAGGAGAAGAAAAGAAGAAAAAGGAGTAGGAGAAGAGGGAGAGAGAGAGAGAGAGAGAGATGGGACTTTACAGGGAATAATTTTCCTGGTATCGCATCGCAATTTGCTATGCATTTTTGCATGACTGCTATACAAAATATCTTTTGTGTAGCAGTTTTCTTCCATAGAAATGTACAGAATTTAATTTGAAATATTTATCCATCGGCTGAAATTGCTAATCAAAAAATTTGAGGAAAATTATTCCCTGCTTTACAAGCTTGCCATGGTTATGCTAGTCATCAGCTGCCTGCAAGAAGGATGTAACTGCCACAGACGGCTTTCTTGTGAGCAGGGGGGTGTTTCTCGTGAGCAGGGGGGTGTTTCTCAAAGATCCTAAGTCGAACTTAAGTTGCACTTACCGGTACACATTATGGAGAGCCATTTGTAGACATAAAATAACATATCCAGAAGCAAATTTTTTTGACTTTTTATATATCCCATATCAAGAACATACAATCTCCTTGATAACAGAAAATATGAATGATATGAATCAACATTTTATGCCTTTAAAAATAACTTTAAAAAAAATATTTTCAAGGATGCCAACGGCTTTCCATAATTGGTAAGTCCAACTTAAGTTCAACCTAAGATCTTTGTGAAACACCCCCAGCAGAGGTAGTGTAATTTCAGTCAACACTCCAGAATGTTCCTCATCGAAAGGAGCGTAATTGTGTGCAGTATTGCAATGTGGATAGAAATTCCAAGGAGTGTATTAATCGCTGTCATGTCTCATTTAATATAATCTAACCAAAGTGATGTGGAAAGTCTCAACATTTCTAACCATATCCTTTTTTCTTATGCTGGTGATCAGAATGTGATTGGTTTTGTGATTGGTTGAGACCTATCCACAGAAACATAAATTTTGGTAACAAATTCTACGGCAAAAAATTGTTAACTTTTAGAAAAGCTCATCGTAAAAGTGTGTTGACAGTTTTTCTTTGTAAAGCCCAGCACACAATACAAGATTTGACTATGATCCAATTTTGGAAGAATTTGGGATTTGGCATTTGATGAAAACATTAACAAATGTGCAATTTGTCAAGTTTTGGATATCTGCATGATTGATTTTGATGATTGGTCTTCTTACAATCTCATAGAATACAAATAAAGTACACATGCAGTGTCATGCACCATGGGGGCTGTTTCACAAAGATCCCAAGTTGAACTTATCTCTAAGTTGGACTTGACAGTTATGGAAAGCTGTTAGCATCTATACAAATATTTTGCAAAAGTTATTTTAAAAGGCATAACATGTTGATTAAAATCATTCATATTTTCTATTATCAAGGAGATTTCATTTTGTTGATGTGGAATTTATAAATAGTCTAAAATACTTGATTTTTCGCTTTTGAACATACCTTTTTTTATGGCTACAAATGGCTCTCCATAATGTTTAAGTCCAACTTACAGTTGAGTTTGACTTGGGATTTTTGTGAAACACCCCCCCCCCCCATATGTGATAACCATAATGCGAATAATCAATGCTAGACTCTGGGCACATGTATCAGTCATTGTGTTAATGCCTGGGGCCGTTGTAATCATAAGGGAATGTAGGCTTGTCATCATTAGCCCAACTTTTCTTCAAAGTAGCCATTTACATGTACTCTGATCAAGGGTATCAAGCCCCATTGCAATTAACCCAAGCTAATTCATGGTACTGTAAGTGTGCAGACTCAAATTGTAGCTGCGATATTAAAAAGAGTTACATATTTTATCCCAAGCAAACTTAGGGCTAGTTGATGAAAAAATACGCTCTTTGGCCAAATATCAGGTATCCTTTGAGATCAGTTTGTAAGCCTCTATCAGTGAAATTACCATACCAAAGCAAACTGAAAGTCTTAGAGTGTTTGGATTACAACACAGAGGCGTGATGGCTCAGTGGTAGAGCAGGCGTCTCATAACTGGGAGGTTCCGGGTTCGAAACCAAGTCGATGGGCAAGTGCCCTTTTGGTATAAAGGTATTAATCCTCATTAGTACATGTAAGTCCCTCGGTGAGGACTTAAAGCCAGCAGTCCCCTAGTTGCTTACTACAAGCACCTGCATGCTCTTTTAGCAGTCAAGTAAAACAAACAAACAAACTAGTACCGGCAATACAGTAGGAGTAACCTTCAACATTCAAGAATTAAACCTGAAAATATTAAATGTTTCTAAGAAATTTGATTTTTCTCTTTATTCTCATAAAAAGCTATGCATGTACATGTAGCTTGTGTAGGTATTTGTATGATACTAGTCTTTTGCCAGTGGAAACACACTTTAAGTATAAGTCTGATGGTCATGTTCAAATATACATTTAGGGCTTGTGGAAACAAGGATCTTCACCTTCTCTGAGATATTCTGATCAGTCTAGCTGGAAGTAGTTTGGGATAATGGAAAAGTGCCCCATGGGATCAGTCTGTGAGCCTCTATCAGTGAAATTTTAATTGAAGCCATAAATGTCTACCCTAACAATATCAAATATTTTACGATGCCAGCCTCATCAGGGGAAAGAGATAGTTTGTTTATCTTATGAGTTATTTATAACGAGAGCATCTTGACTTGGTATATACAGAGATTTATCTGTCACTGATATAACTTGTCATAGCAAAGTTTTAATTGAAAAAATGGCTTATCTTTAGTAAATGTAGATATGATAAGACTTGGTATTCGTAAATAATAAATGGAAGGAGATTGAAGAGAGGCGATGTAGCCAAGACATCCTGGGTTTGTAACAAAGTCAGGATTCTACCAGTAATTCTGAATTCTTTCAGGGCTATATTCAATTATACAGTAAATAACCCTACCAATAATGATATTATTATTTGTTTCAATTATTAAAGAAAAGCTTGAATTTTTTAAAAGTAAAGCTTCATTGAGGGTTGTGAAATACATGTATGAGCTTTCATGTCACGGAACATATTTTATACAAAATAAATACTGGAAAGAGACCTTGCATGTTGAAATATTTCATTATCAAGGAAGGAGCGACAAGTTTAATGGGTTTCTGAGATTGGTGGTGGTATTTATTAGGATATAATCTCTGTTTTTTTTTCTTCCCCCAAGCAGCTTTGTTTTTGTCCCTATTATCCTATCTTTATGTGAACGTATTAATATCACTTTACTCTCTTCAAACTTTAACGCAAGTCACTTAACCAATCCAATTACTTTATATTTTTCAGATGATTTAAACTCAATCAGTACTAATGGCCCACCAATCCATACAGAGGGAACATCCACATTAGGCTGGAATATTCAGATAAACAGAACAGGAAACAAAGAGACGACGTGAACGGATCAAGATGGCGTCTAAGGCTGGGGAGAAGATGATGCTGAAGGTCTACCAGCCCAATGGTAGCTTCAACTCTGTCAAATGCATGGAAACTACAGATATAAAGGTAAATAGTGTTTGTCTACCATACATGTATCTTGTAGGTAAATGTGCTATCTGGTACATGTACCTGACTGCTAAGAAAGCAGAAATGCTTCTTAGTAAGCACCAGAGGACCAAAGGCTTTAGGTTCTCTCCGAGGGACCTGGTAATGAGGATTAATGCAATCTATGGGTAGATAGAAGATGATGACGGAAGGTCTACCAGCCCAATGGTAGCTTTAACTTGGTCAAATTGCATGGAAACAGATATAAAGGTATAAATATATACATGAATATATAGTGTGTGATCTTTAATATAGGGTAGTGTATACTTCAATATACCACTGTAAATACAACACCTACATGTAAAGGTAAATACTGTACACTATCAATAGGTAAATAGTGTTTGCTATTTTTATGTAAATAGAATATGAAGTTTTTAGGTAAATAAAGTACTCTGGTTTACGATATCACACATTTAGATAACAAATATTGTTATCTGAAATGATACATACGCCATGAAAGTGATGATTTTCACTTCATATTATACAGTTTGGAAGTGCAAAATTATCATAGGTACAAAAAACCGTACAGATTAAAAATATGGTAAATTTGCAGCAGAAAGTCAAAGGCCCAGGGATAGGAATTGGTGATGAATTCTCAGCTGTAAAAATTGATCAAGAAAGCAAGAGGATATCAAGAAATGGAGGAGAAATATTTGACATACATGTACTTATGTATTATATAAAAATATTTATTTATTTATTTATTTATTTACTTATTGACTGAGAACCGGTCATAAAGGCCCACGCCACAACCGGCCTCTTGTAAACATGTTGATGCCATAGATTGCTAATTTGTATTAAATAGAGAAAAGTCAATAGAGAAGCCCTGTGTTATGAACGGGGGAAATGAGAATTGGGTCATCACAGGTCATTGAGACCGTTTTGAAATTGAAAACATCCTCGTCTATTGAAACTGAATCATGGAAGTGAGGTATTTATGGCTGTGTTTGTTTGAGGTTCGACAGATTGGAACCAACTATTAAAAGAATCTTGGTATGCAAATATCAATGAAAAAAATTTGTACAGTCAAACCTGTCTTGAATAGTGGCCACCTCTCTAGACAGGCCCCCTGTGTATAGTGGCCATGTATTTGGTCTCCCTCGAGGAAGAAAATGTTGTTGTACTGTAGGTTGATGTAGAGATTTATTGCCTGGATTTTAGCCATTTTCAACCGATGTAAGAAATGAAACTATTGGCAAAACTGAGGTGACATGATTTCATGTCTATGTTTAACCTGTTCATGAATTACAATGAGCTTCTTGAATTCCTAGCGAAATAATTTGATGTTACTTTCAATCTACCGCATTTATGAAAATTGAAAAATGTATTTGGTGTACATTTTACATTGCCAATTATTATTTTTTTCTTCACCTTATCTTTCTTTTTGCAATAAAAAGTAAGATTACCATTTGAAGGGATGGGGATGATGAATAGCATTCAATCAGGCAATGATTTTGAGGGAAAAGCCATGAAGGTAGAAAAAACGAAAGAGTTATGGCATGGAGCCGCTGAACACGTATAATTGACTCACACGGTCGCACGTTCCTCTGACTTCAAACGGAGCGCTAATGTAGTGATTCATAGGCTAAGATGGATGGATAGCTTGGTGCGTTAAGAACTCAATTTCTACCAGGTTCGAAACAAATCCAGCCAAGATCGTGGCTGGTATGGCTCTGACGGAGAAGCGCGGAGGTGAAGATGAAGTATTTAAGTGGAATAATGAGATATGGCAGGAGGGAAATGGGGGATCAAAAGAAAACCAAGAAAGGGCTATTGATTGAAAACTTTGGTGACACAGGGTGATGAGTGATGGTTAGTTAATGCCTTTCTGACTTTAAAGTGGAGTTGTGTTTGTAACGGAGGGGGGGACGGGGGGGGGGGGGGGGGGGGAGGGGGGATGATGAGTAATATACCCTTCTGTCTCTCAACAGAAGTGGCACGTATCAAGTGATGGATACTGTCTTAATGGCTCTCATCATACAGAATTGTATCCAAAGTCATGATGTACATGTATCATTTGGTTGAAAGTGATCATCTAATCAGTCCCGATAATACCTGATTTAAATCGGTTTCCTGATTTTTAAATTTGTTTCCGATTTTTGTTTCTCTCGATTTTTCCCTTATTTTCTCTATTCTTCCCTATTTCCCCCCAATTTTCTTACTCAAAAGGGGGAGTATTGTTGTTAGATGCCATTCCCCCCCCCCCGAATCCTCTTCTTTCTTTTTTTTACTTCAGGGGGGCGTGGTTGAGGGGACTCACCCCTGATCTAATGCCCTTCTGGCTCTCTGCAGTGCTTTGTTTATGGGGGCGGTAAGTGAAGGGTAATTGATTCTCACAGTGCATGCAAGAAGCACTGAAATGAAATGCTAGATACATGAATCATTCCCTTGCTATGACGAGCTGCCTGCCTGCCTCTCATCCCAGACTGACTGACTCAGTCAATGGGGATGTTTCACTTCAATGCGTGATGGTGTAATGGAAGGCAATGAAGAGAAACAAAAGAGAAGGAAAAAGGAAGAGAGATGGAAATGAGAGGATCGAAGCGAAAGGGCAAGATGGAGTTGAGAAAGGGATGCAGGAGACAGCTTGAAAAAAACATTGATATTGGTTGGACCTCCCCCCTCCCCCTCCCCCCCCCCCCTCCCCCTTCCCCCTCCCCCTCCCCCTCCCCCTCCCCCTCCCCCTCCCCCTCCCCCTCGCTCCTCCTCCAAAAAAAGAGTGAATTAAAATTTTGTATGTGAAACATGTCTTCAATATTCTTGTTTAGGCCTACATATATTAAAGAAGATCAATAACAGAGAGGGTTAAAGAGGGTGAGAGTATAAGACAGAGAAAAAGAGAGAAGATTGAGGATACAGATTGGGAGAGAGAGAGAGAGAGAGTCTTCAAGGAACGATTTAAAAAAGGGGAGTGGAGGCGTTAGAAGATAGAGGAAGAGAAGGATGTGGATGAGGAAGAGGAAGAGGAAGAGGAAGAGGAAGAGGAAGAGGAACGTATAGAGAGGGGGCAGGACAGGGGAGGGGGGCAAAGAGAGTTAGAGAGACAGGAAGATGAAGAAGAAGTAACCATAAGCTCTTTTTAAGTGAAAATAGCGATAAATCCTAACTTGATTAAAAGTCGTGCAAGTCTATCACCATCCCCGTAATGAATGCCGGTACGCATTAAATGTGAGACAAAGGAGATTGAGAGAGAAGGTGAAAACAAGAGGAATGGTTGGATTAAAAGGGTGTAAATAATGAATGATTGATCGCTACCGGGCATGCTTAGCGGCTTCCCAGACGGAACGCTAACATGAATCATGGCTTCTTGATGAATTGATGTCTGTGTTTACAAGGGAGTCTCCCGGTGAAGAAGATTCATGGAAAGAGTTCTCGCTTGACATGCGCTCTGTTTGCATGAATGCACACAAGTGAGCCAAGAAATCCACTGAATATGACGAAGATGTTTTTCCATTGGTCCACCTTTCGTTGCAATACAGTCTAAACTCTTAAAGTACAATGATTATCAATAGAAAAATTGTACGTTTTGAGGTTGAGTAGATTTAATTTTGGGAAAGTTACATAAAGTTAGATAAGGGATGAAGTTGGGAGATGAGGGAAGTGAGAAGCTTGTAGTAATAATGATGGTATATTGATCATTTATGAATGCTAAAGACAAAAAGTACCGTAACACTTACAAACAAATTACAGAATGTGAAGAGAAGCATGAAAAACATACCGTATACAAATTACAAAGACTCATAAAAATAGTTAAATCATTAAGTTAAAGAAGGGTGTTTTTAGGGATCTTTAAAAGAGGTAAGACATAATTCCCTGATGGAAAGTTGAATATTGTTCCATGTTTTTGAAGCAGCCACTGTAAAACAAGTTTTGTCAGATGAGAGTCTGGATTTGGGAATAATTAGTTTATATTGTAGATAATTTTTGAAGTTTCGTTATTTAAGGATGAAGATGTCCGAGCAAATGGATGTGAGAAACTATAATCCAGGCAAGTTTCCATCATGCATGCTTAATGAAAATAATGTTGCCTGAATAATTTCTGTATCTTTTCTTATTAAGCATTTGAGAATTTACATGTAAGGCTCAAATAAAACCATCTTTTTTAGTTTTTGCTTGGGATGTTGCATCGTGCCTTTAATTGGTGATTCCCCTCTGATTTCACTTGAATGACACTCAATCACTGATACCAATGGGAATTGAAAGTGTGTGAAATAAGAGTCATGATGATTACTGGTGACTCATAGAGAATTCATGAACATGTTTCACTTTTAAATATTTATTTCTGACTCTCGTTTTATGGCCACATGCTGTGTTGCCAAGAAATCTGTCACTTGGTATATATCCCAAAAAAGAATCAGAACCATTCGTGTTTGCATTTTCCTTTCAAAGGATGCAGCGTTATCTCTCAATGTCATCCCTTTCTTCTTTCAGTGATAAGAGAATAGAAAAGAGATGATAGCGAAACATAACTTTGAAGAAGTAGAAGTATTCCTACTAGTGTTCAGAGTATTTCTGAAAATAAAAAACTATTTTTATGTTTGAAGTTTGAAGAATAGTGTTCGTTTTACAACTCGTAATAGATCTCTTTTCTTCCTCTTTAAAAAAAAAAAAGACAAGTTTTACATGTAAGTTAAGAAAAGAACTATATTTATACACGCAGATTGATAACAATGAACTACACTGTATAGTGTACAAGTACTTTTGAGAATCTAGTCTTTTGAGAAAAAAAATCTCTTTCCGATAGTCTAAAATTCCTTCTAAGTTTTAAAGATATTGCATTATTATAATAGAATCTACACTTATCTACAATAAACAAATCTGTCATTCTAAATTACCATTGTAGTTAGAGATTCATAATTTTTCTTGTGAAAGTGGAAATTCCTGTTGCCATCATCTTCAGTCAACTAGCTATGAAAATATATTTTTAAAGGATGTTAAATTTCTTAAGTGTTGCAAAAATAAAATGTATTTGGACAGTGATGAATAAGAACAAAACTGAATTTGCAGAAATACTTATGGGTAAGAACACAGAAATATAAAACATTAATGACCTTTTCTCCACTTTCTATCTCCCATAGAGTGTTATCCATGCTGTTGTGAGCAAGTTAGCAAGAGGAGAGCGTGCCTTTGAGAGTTCTTTCGCTGTACGGCTTCAGCATACCCTATCAGAGGATTGCCATTGGTTACATCGCGACCTCACCGTAGGTCAGGTCAAGAAAAAATATGAAGCGTATCACCCTGCCATTGAATGGAAGTGAGTATTATCTCTATCTTCACAACTGGGGGGTGTCTCACAAAGATCCTAAGTCGAACTTAACTCTAAGTTGGACTTCAAAATTATGGAGAGCCATTTGTAGCCTTAAAATTAAATATTCTGAAATCAAAAATGAAGTATTTTTGACTTTTCATAAATTCCACATCAAGAACATGAAATCTTGATAATAGAAAATATGAATGATTTGAATCAACATTTTATGCCTTTTGAAATAACTTTTACAAAATATTTTCAATGATGCTAACAGCTTTCCAAAATTGTTAAGTCCAACTTAGAGATAAGTTCAACTTAGGATCTTTGTGAAATACCCCCCAGAAATATTAATACATACCGAGGGCTACTTCGAGCAACACTCAGCTTTTTCATGTTCAGTGATTTTGTACATTCAAAACCTTTGGCAAAAATTATGGCTCAAGCACCAGAAACTTTGGTGACATGAAACATTTGTAAAATCTGAATGATATACATTTTCCATCTAAGAATCTTTTGCTTACTGCAGAAATTCAATGCTGTAATCTGATCCCCTTGCTTGTGATAAAGCAAAATGGAATAAAATAGATGTTGATCATGAATTGCATTTTGGATATAATAATATTGTATAGGTAATTATCTAAAAAATAACAAGACAGGGGAAATGCTATGTTTGTAGGAAGAGATTTATTAGCTATCATTTAAACTTTGGTCTCTGTTAGTGTCAAAACCTACATGTAGTATGCACGCCACTATGTACATGTACCTGTACATAAAGTGTGTGTAACTAGGATATTTATCAAATTGCCCATTGCTTTTTCATGATTTGTTTTACGTTCTCTCCCTGTAGATATGAGCTGCGTGTGCGATACTTGCCTAAAAACTTCCATGTGCTGCTGGAGAAAGACAAGGTCTCTTTCTTCTACTTCTATGATCAGGTGAGAATGTAATCTGTATAGAATTGTTGGTCCATTTGACCTTTGTGAATCAACCAAGTACTGGTATGTTGGTCATAAGACCGATGACCCTGATAATTTACAATTTGTGTGTAACCTGTATAGAATTAGAAGATTCAGTCTTGTCGACATTTGTGAATCTCCACTTAGACTAGTGGTCCGAAGACCTACAACCCTGATAATTTAAGATTTGTGGGCATACATGTGTGTACTTATGAGCCTCTAGTCTTGTGAATCTTTAGCAAGATGAGATGCCCTCTACATGTACATCACACCCCCATTGCATTGGTTTGAGACACAGGACACCTTGGGCCTGTGACCAATGAGCACTCATCTTGCAGTGTTCATACCTGCTCAGGGGGGTGTGTCACAAAGATCGTAAGTCGAACTTAACTCTAAGTTTGACTCAAATATTATGGAGAGCCATTTGTAGTGTTATAATGAAATATATTCAAAATCAAAAATTCAAGTATTTTTGATGTTTCATAAATTCCACATCAAGAACATCAAATCTCCCATGATAATAGAAAATATGAATGATTTGAATCAACATTTTATGCCTTTTAAAATAACTTTTACAAAATATTTTCATAGATGCTAATGGCTTTCCATAACTGTCAAGTCAACTTAGAGTTAAGTTCAACTTAGGATCCTTGTGAAACACCCCCTTGAGTAATGTTGTTTTGTCATCCGTTTGTGTAGGTACGGTGTGATTACATGAATGAGGTTGCTGAGCTGGTAGAACAGGACATGTCCCTACAGCTGGGCTGCCTGGAGATGAGAAGGTTCTTCAAAGATATGCCACAGATTGCCCTGGACAAAAAAGCCAACTTTGACTACTTAGAGTAAGTATGGCACAGAATAACATGATAAGGGCTGCATTTATAGGTGCGCAAATCTAACCAAGGGGATGCTAATCCAAATATAAATGTTAATTCATGAAATTTTTCTCAGCTCAATTGTCTTTTTTTTCGTTTCTTTTTTGGCGGGGGGGGGGGGGGGGGGGGGGAGGAGGAGATGGTAGGACAGGAAAATGAGCTAGATTATGTAGGATCTGTTTTATTTTAAATGAAAGTGGTGTTATTTCTGTCGTAAAATGAGGGCTTCAAGAGGGGATGGATAAATCAAAGAGGGAATGGAAGGAATATAGAACTTGAGAAGAAAAATAATGATAATGATAACAGAGAAAGGAAAAAAAATATCAGAGTTACTAAAATATGATTCATGTGTATACATGGACCGTGATGTGAGGAGAACGGCAACTGTAGGCAAGAAATGTTTGCATCATTAATTACAGTCTACCCTCACTTAATCCCTTCCAGCCTTAGGGAAGGGATTAAGAGGGTTATGATTTGTGCTTGGATTTAACTGTCTGGCATTAAGCCTCTGCTGCTTCTGGAGCGCAGAGATTTGGCTGGTTGTATTTGTCATCGGCAGCCAAGTGAAATGATGAGAACATCGTGACTGGTTCTGCATTTACCACATGTTCTCTCTCTCTGTCTCTCTCTTGTACTCCATCTCTCACTATTTGCTCTGTCTATCTCCGTCTCTGTCCTTCATTTTCCATCTCTTTGTTTCTCTCTCTCTCTCTCTCTTTCTCTCTCTCTTTCTCTCTCTCTCTCTCTCTCTCTCTCTCCATTGTTCTCCATCTCTCACTACTTTGCTCTGTCTATCTCCTTCTCCATCCTTTATTTTTCATCTCTTTGTTTCTCTCTCTCTCTCTCTCTCTTTCTCTCTCTCTCTCTCTCTCTCTCTCTCTCTCTCTCTCTCTCATTGTTCTCCATCTCTCACTACTTTGCTCTGTCTATCTCCTTCTCCATCCTTTATTTTCATCTCTTTGTTTTCTCTTTCTCTTTCATTCCTCACTGACGTAGAACTTGATCTAGTTATGTTTGTGTATGTATCTTCCCTCTCTCTCTAATCCTCTAGAATTTATACCCAAATCTGAGAATCTCTTTTCTCTTTCTATTTCTCTTCTGAAATTAATTATTATGCAAACCCTACCAACATATGTGAATCACGAAATAATGTTTTTTCTTTCCATAATTTCTATTTTTCCCCAGGAAAGAAATTGGTCTGAAGAGATTTATACCCAAGAATGTCATTGATAATACTAAGGTAAGTACAGGGTATCCAAGAAAGAGCTCAGATTTACTTGAATATCAGAGAGATAACATTTCCAGAGTCAGTACTTCCATTTTAGCTGAAATCAGTAGCCATTTAAAAAGTATAATTTCATCAGCTATTTGTTGATCTTTAGAAAAGATTAGTTTGATGAGAAAAAAACATTTACACTTTAAGAGAAATTCAGAGATTGAGAGATTTTTTATATGGATATAGGGAAAGGCCAGATGAGACAGGAAACAACATTAGATGGGATGATGCCCATATTATTGACTTTGAAACACTCTTCAGGTGAAGGAAGGTGAAACAATCCATCTGGACAAAAAAGAATTAATCCTTCACTGAATAGGAACTCTAGCTATTCGTTGTCACCTATCTTCGCTCCTCGATCTTGAGGCAGCAGACAGCAAAAAAAAACTGAATACCGTAATTAATGGTGTATAAACCACCCTCGTGTATTAACCGCACCCCTATTTTTTGGCCAAGAATCGAGGTGCAGCTGAATGTGTAAGATCATTAATGTAAATTAAAAAAACAGTAGAGGACCTAGGATAGAACCTTGTGGTACGCCGTGTAATAGAAGAAAAATTGGAGGAATTATTATTACAAACTACATATTGAGATCTATCAGAAAGATCACTTTCAAACCAAGATGACAGACAAATTTGAGTGTTGTTCTAGTTTCCAAGTGGTGAGTCAACACACCGATTACTGAGCTGGGAGACATTGCCAGACATAGCGCCAGGTGGAGGGGCATAAAAAGAAACTTTAAAAAAAAAACTTGCAGATTTTGATCAATCCTTCACTTGGTTTGAAAGCTCACCTGATGAATCACCTCTGTCTGTAATGAAACATTTTTGTATGTCACCAAAAAAATCAACATGTCTCTTTATAGATGCTAAGATGGTCATTTTGAATTTGAATTTGATTACAGTTTCGTATTCAATGAAAATGAAAGGGAATATGTTTATGGGGTATTCAAGTCATATTAATCTTTAGATACATGCACAGTTAACAAATGAATTATTCATGCCCTTACCAAGTATTATAATTTTTCACATAAGATTTGTCTCAATTTATGTTTCTTGAGCATGTGACATATTAAAGCTTATATCTAAAAGTAATCAACAAAGGCCCTAAATCAACCAGTCCACCTTTCATTCTTGAGTTACATAAACACACAAAACATAGGAAAATCTACTAGGGATATGAATAATATATTAACTGAATCTTTCTTGCGATAGGAAGAGCGTGTGTCTACTTTCATAGATATCTCAGGAAGTTGACAACTTTCAAAGCTTGACCTCCACATCCTTGGTTGTGTTATGCTCTCGTACTTCAACCATTGTGCTAGTAATTGTTTGTTTGTCTCCTTCTATTGCCTATGAATCTACTTGGGTGTATCCTACAGGACTCATATGAGTAAATCCAGCAAGCATTCCCTCATATGTTAAGAACATATTACAATTGTTCTAATTCATACACCTGTAGCAGAAACAACATTTTAAGGATGCTTGAATGAGCTCTCTGCCTTGGCAATGACTTGTTGAAATAAAAACTATGAAGGCTCAAACTTTTAATATGTTTGTCATTCCTCTGTAGCCCAAGATCTATGCATAATAAGCGAGTTCGTAAATAGCTCTGGACCGCATGACCCCAAAATATCCACAGATCTTAGACACGATGGATACTTCCCACCTGTGCATTTTAGAATAATCACTGCCAAAGTGATGGAGGTGCTTCATGAATACCTTTTGTTTGCCTCTTGAGAAGAATACTTCCACCTGTATATCAGATAAATGTACTGTTGGTGCATAAATGAATACTGATTACATATCTTGCATGAGCATGATCTGAGTATTCGTCTCAATGGTTTTACAATTTGGGTACGAATGACCTTTATCTGCCCATGCACAAATCCTAATTACGAACTCACTTATTAGCCTGCAGTACTTCACTCAGTTTGCTAGCATTTCCATGTTCGTCTCCCTCTATAGCCTAAGGAATCAACATAAGCTATTCCTATCAGTTTGTCAAACAATTACATGTGTGTCTCCCTCTATAGCCCAAGAATCTACGCAAGCTTATCCTACACTACTTCAAGCAGTTTGCTAACAATTCCTTGTCTGTCTCCCTCTATAGCCCAAGAATCTACGCAAGCTTATCCTACAGTACTTCAAGCAGTTTGCTAACCTGAACGAAGAGCAGTGTGTGTTCAAGTTCTTTGAAGTACTAACCACGATACATCGATTCGATCATGAGAAGTTCAAGTGTGCCCTTGGTGTAAGTGTAGAACAGAAACAAATTCATGCATAGATATGTTTTGATTTGATATATGTATCAACACTTAAAGGGTTCTGGTAACTTTATGTCAGATTCTTAAAAAATATCATTGATTTGGCTCATGCTGCAATCATAATTATAAACCTTTAGGTCATGCATGATTCCCATGACTTTTACAAGCCAATTGCCTGTCTAATTATCAAGATATCTATGATTGGAATTAGAAATTTCAGAATTTGTTTTCCTAATGGTTTTTATAACACTACAGTGTATTAGGGAAAATGAGTATGGTAAAACCGGTCACTCAAAGATGTTTACTTTTTGAGGCACTTCTTGATCATTTTGAAGTGCGATTTTTTTTCAGGGCTTCAATATTACACCACATCACAGACACTGATAACACGAAGGGCCATGCATTTCAGATTTAACATTGCTAAACGATGCCTTTAATAAGAATAAGAATATATGAGATTTTGTAAGGTGCCGAATCCACTTGAAATCAGATGCTCAGGATGCACTTCAGAAGGAAATAAAAAAAGAAAGAAATCACATAAAAGCATCTGTATTATAAACAAAGGTCCTGGGAGTGTTTCACAAAGAGCGTAAGTTGAACTCAACTCTAAGTTAGACTTAAACATCATGGAGAGCCATTTGTATCCTTGAAATGAAATATATTAAAAAGCAAAAATTCAAGCATTTTAGACTTTTCATAAATTCCACACTAAGCAAATGAATTCTCCTTGTTAATAGAAAATATGAATGATTTAAAACAACATTTTATGCCTTTTGAAATATCTTTTAAAAAATATTTCAAAGATGCTAGCGGCTTTCCATAATGGTTAAGTCCAATGTAAAGATAAGTTAAACTTAGAATCTTCGTGAAACACCCCCCAGAAGTACAATCCATTTTGTTACAATGATATTTAACTACAAAATAGTACTCTAAACATTAGTTGATGAAAGATGTCAACTACACAGTCGTGTATTACTCCATCCTGACCGCTTGTATCAAAGTATGTTTTAGTGATTACACAACAAGAAAAAAATGACTTTATCATAACATTTCATACAGGGGAGTGTTTCACAAAAACTAAGATCGACTTTAAGTTGGACTTGACTATGGCAGGCCATTCATGCCACTGTTTGCTCTCACCATTTGCATTGGTCTCTGACTTGTAGAAGACTTATATTCAAGTGATTTCTTCCTCTTTTGTTTGACTGGTGCATGTTCCTTTCTCTGTCCTACAGACTGGCTGGAGTATCTCAGTGGAGCTGGTCATCGGTCCCGATGATGGGATATCATGTCTCACCGATAAGGCTGCCACAGTAAGAACAAACTTCATTTACAGGCTTGCTGAAAATGGTCCTTAGTTAAAGAGTCTGAAAGAAAGAAAAATAATCCAAACGATAATTGATGCTAAATATGTCTTTTTGTCTTTGTGGTTTGTTTTGTGCTTGAGATTATCTGTAGGTGATTTCAAGTTCCTTTACCTCCTCCCTCCCCCTCCCTCCCCCACCCTTTAATTTGACTAGGCTCAAAATATTGCTCTTATTTCTAGTTCCCCAAGTGTAGCTTACAGTGTAGTTCATGTATGCTTTGAAAACTAAGTAGGTCACATGAGTGGCACATGTACTTTAAACGTTTACATTCAGATCTCAAAATATCAGACTTGAAAATGAATCTAGATTCAAACTGCCAATTAGAAATGCTTCATGCCATGGCCATTGCTTTTTGTGATATCAACAAAGTGTCTCAATGCTCAAACATGAACACATTTAGAAATATGGACTTATGCCATTGAAGATGTGACAGTAACCTCCACTTGAAATTAAAAATACTTTCTTCAACCCCCCCCCCCCCTTCTCCCTTCCCCAAATGATTGCTTTGTTGAATGGTGTATCATTTACTCAAATATTACACTTTATATTCATCATTGCTTTCCTCTCATTTCTTTCTTTCTTTAAAGTGTCTCAGCAATATTTCAAATCTTTGTTGCTAACACTTTCACCTACATTTAGTACAGACTGGAACAATGTACTAAAATTTCATACACATTATAGTTTGTGAATTTACATGCTAATCCATGACTCACTCACTATACAGTGCGTCCCAGAAAAAATGAAACCGAGAATTATCATAATTATTATAATTAATAAATGACACATATTTGTAAAGCTTAGATCCTCCTCTTTCATTTGATGCTACTCATGCATGGAATGTGCATCATATGAGTAGCATCAAATGCAAGAGGAGGATCTAAGCTTTACAAATATGTGTCATTCATTAATTATAGTTGTGATTAAGTTATGATAAAACATTGATAATTCTCGGTTTCATTTTTTCTGGGACGCACTGTAGATATATGAATGTATACATATAGCTGACACTACCTTTGATATTTGTATTTCTTTCTTTCTTTCTTTCATTTTTGTAGCCTACCAAGATGGCCGACTTTGATCAAGTCCAGTCCGTCCAATCTCTCAGTACAGATAATGATAAGAAGGGTCTATTACAACTCAAGATAGCTGGAGCTAACGAGGTGAGAAGTCTTACTTGAAATATTTTCAAAGTAATAATAATAATAATAATATTGTCTACTTAAAAAGCGCACATATCCATTCTAAAAGACTGCTCTAGGCGCTCTGTACAGTATCAAAATATTTATACAATATTAAAACTGCCACATAATTATACAATTTATATTAAAACTACAAAAAAATTATACAATATTAAAATTACGACATAAACAAATGGTGCTTAAGTTTCTTCTTAAATATTTCAATTGATGCTGAGTGACATCTTTGTTGAAAGTACAAGAAGGTCTGAAGGATGTTTGTCATAAAAATACAATGGTTGGATGGGTAGCAAAAGTGTCCTGTCGATGATCATAGATCATTAAAGCACATTTAGTGATATAAAGATGACAATTAAAACAAAAATCCAAATGTGGGGAATAATGCAATTGTTATCTAGTCCTTTTTTGGGGTAACTGCCAATCGTTCTTTCAACAAAATATCACTCTCTTGAAAAATATATCAAACAAGATGCATGTGAGGCATTTTCGCAATGCAGCATGTTTAATGCTTTGCTTCCAACGTGATAAGTTAAAAAGTCAGACTAAGAAAACTAGTGATTTTTTTTGTTTTGTTCATCCATAATTCATTTTATTGTAAGATCAAAGAACAATGCATGGCCATTTGTTTAACGTTTTGAATAATCCTCTCATTATTGAACGCATTTCTAAGTGGGACAGTATGTGAATGTTATTTCTGTATGATTAAAAACATATTTAAAAAAGAAGAAAAAAAGGAGTTAGCATTAACATTTACTGGCCTGTTTTGTTACCGGTGCATATTGTATGGAATCAATAACTCCTATCAGTTGTCAATTATTCCAAACTAGAGAAGTTTTCCCCCTGTACGTTTTGAGTAATCCTCTCAGTATTGAATGCATTTTCAAGTGGGACAGTATGTGAATGCTATTTTAGGCCAAATAAAAAAAAAAATGTTTAGCGTCCTGTTTTTTCGAAAAATAGGAAGGAGGAGGCCCTTTTTTTTTTTTTTTTCTTTCAAAATGGCTGCTCAAAATGGCTGCTTGGTACATTATTCCTAACATTCCGTTTTTTTTTTTAAAGATGTTTTTTTTTCTTTTAAAAAAAAAATTAGGAGGCGGCCCCCAAAATGGAAGCGGGCGGGGACGCTAAGCATGTGTACTTTTTTAAATGGCCTTAGTGTGATTAAAGAAAAAAAAAATTACGGGCCTGTTTTGTTACTGACGTGTACTGTATGGAATCATCTGTTCCTATCAGTGGTAAACTATTCCAAACTAGAGAAGTTTTCCCCCTGTACTTATTTATACCATACCCTTTACCCAAATAGCATAGATTTAGTTGGCTAGTATTAGTACTCTTTTAAATATGATTTTTGTTGCTTCACTGTATATTAATGTGAACTGTGAATGCATTGTAAAAAAATGGAAAATCTGTATCTGTTTGCTCCACAAAAAAAAGTTTATTAATGCTTTGCAAACTATATTATACAGTGTATGTATTTTCTATTTTCTATTTCAGTGTGTTTTTTTATCCCTCCTAATTATGAAATTTTCATACCAAAAGTTACATTTTGAGTTATTGTATTGCTAATGAAAATAATCATAACCAGCTTTATGAAACACCCCCAGGTCCATGAACCTATTTAGTTCAAGGGAGGTTTGTGAAATGGATCATAGAATACAAAAATCATTTAATATAACAACTAAGATGCAAAATTTCCATTACCATCAATTTATACCGGGCATGGTGGCTCAGTGGTTAGAGCGCCCGCCTCATGAACGGGAGGTCGTAGGTTCGAACCCCGGCTGAGTCATACCAAAGACTTATAACAATGGGACCTTCTGCCTTCTAGCTAGGCGCTCAGCATATTAGATTGGAGAAGGGTAGTAATAACATATTAATACAGGGCCCGCTGGAAGAGCAGTTTCATAACTGAAGTGGCTACCCTGGGTAAATAAAACATTATTTTTATTATATTATTATTATAATGATAACTTTAATATATGATAGGAAAAATAATTCTTTATTTTTCTAAACAACCCCTATATCCCCCCTTGTTCAGTGTGATCATAACTTTCATGTGTATGGCCATGCTGCTGTTGATATGGATGTAAGTAACAGCATCTTCTGTTTTATTTTGTTTTATTTTTCTATTAGCTTTTATTAACTGCTTGCCATTTTGTATCTTCAGCTCCTCCATTCACGAGTTTGGTGTTTTCTGTGTGTTTTTTTTTCCACTCACGATTTTGCTAATATTTTATGTGTATATTTGTTTGAGTAGCCAATGCATTTGAGTAGTTAATAGTTGGTGTGTTGCGCAGATATTTGATTAATAATAGAGTGCAAAATGGTCTTCATATTGAGGAGGCGCGATGGCTCGGTGGTAGAGCAGTGGTCTCATGATCGGGAGGTCCCGAGATCGAAACCAAGTCACTGGTCGATCTCTTGAGGGGCTTGTCCTAACGTCCCGAGGTCCATGGTTCAACATGGTTCAACAGATATTCCTTTGCCGGTCGGATATGACAAAGCAGGTTTTAACAATTACAATAGAATTAAAATAGAATGTAATCCTTAAATAAATTCAGAAGCAATCATGATAAATGCAGTCCTTATTTGAATAGTGCATATGTTGAACAACCGCTTCAAATGTTTTTGGGAGAACTCTTGTGATGGGCTATGTCTCTGTGTAATTTTTTTTAAATTTTGTTTTAAAAAACATATATTTTCATAAGTGCCTCTGCGCCTGACCGCATTTGCTTGGGATATCGATGGGAAAGTGCTCTCTTGCTGATGTTGTACCTTTAACTAATTGCTTGATGTGTTAGAACTATCATAATTTTGTCCATAATCTTGTTTCATTCAAATTACATTCTACAGGTTACTGTATTTTTGTTTTACTTGGATGATTCACTTTATGAACTGTTTATTTATATTCATTTTCTTCGATGTGGAAAAATGATGTAATGAATATAATCTGAGAAACTACTGGTCAGATCGCAATCTTGGGGATTGAAGCAGTCTGTTGTATTCTCAAATTATTCACTTTACCAAATGTTGCTTGGGTTAAGGTTTTGTTCTAGTAGCCTGTGCTGCCTTTGGTCACAAGAGGGTGCTATATACATGTATACTCTGATCTGCTTTGCTTTGGTGATGGTAAACTTGAAGTGACATCTTACTATTAGAGATGTTGTAAAATAAAGGCTCAAATTAAACTATAATGCTGCTAGTTTAAAGGAAAATATATTCAGCAAAGGTGAAGGTACTTTATATATTTTTCTTTCTCATTCTAAAAGCTTGAAATGAATTTGCATTTTAAAATACTTCCTTCTATTTCTAGTTTTACTAAAATAATATAAACACACGTCTCCCTGTAGACATCATTGAATAGCATTGTACTACAGTGAAGTTGCTGTAAGACTGGCAGGAATTCTTCGAACATCTAATGTAAACTTCTCTGAATTTTTCAGCTGGTAGAATTTTAAATAACAAAACAAAACAAACACTAGAACACCACTTTAATTTTTTGTGACAGGCATTCAAGTGTTTTGTTAAGCAGTGTGATGTAATGCACTTAAGATCCTACAAACTATATTAATATGTCTTTTAGGTTATTAGTCTTGCAATATGCAATCATTAAACATTAGGACACTATGATAGGGAAAGTCTGATTTTCCTTTTCATCAAGTTTTTAGGAGTATTGTATTTATGTGAATCTATTTTAGGGTACTGTATTTTCAAATTCATTATATTCTTAGATGTAGACTTTTAGTTGTTATTGACATAAATATTTTTGCTATTTTTAGTTTGTTTACAATTTGTGTGCACACAATTCCCACAGGTGTACAATTTCACACCTAGAACCCAGATGAGAGAGAGTGTCAAATGATATATATCTCTAGTACTTGTCATGATATGGATACCCCAAGTGAGAAATCTCTCAAGCTATTTATTAGCCCAAGCTATCATCCACAACAAAGGAAGAAGGTCAGATATAAAGAGAGAGGAAAACCACAAGAGAGCTTGGGACTTAACATCAGTGTCACCTACAATTTCCTCTGAAGTCACTCTGACGTATTTTCAGAGTTCATTTCAAGGATAGCGTTTTGTTGGTATTGTAGGACTTAGGGGCTGCTCTTGCTACATTGTAGGTCATTAAAGCTTAAAGGTAATACATGTACAAAGTTTTGGTAAACTTTTGAAAATTGGGTGGAAAGGGATTCTTTACAATTTTGATATATTTGGATGCCCCTATGGATGTATTATAAGCACTAGAAAATTTAGCCTCTAAAATACTTCTGCTTTTGAGAAAAATTGAATACCGGTATACAAATTTACCGGTGCTCCCGGTAAATTTTGATGGATTTCAAATAGCGCCTACGGCCGTACAATGGTACCTGCGACCATGAAAATCTCAGAATATGTAATTGTGATATATAATTTCCAAATGGGAATAACTGATCGGTCAATTTTAGTCAAGAAATATTGATTTATAGCTTAATTAATATCTTGACCTTGAGAGGGAGCTATACAACATAAAGAGTTTATTATTTATAATTTCATAACTTTAGGCTCGATTTTAACCGCGATAACGATCACTGAATATTGTAGGATCGCATATGCTTCCAATATGTTTATTTGAACCAAATTCATGACTCCATACCAAAACTTTGTATTACCTATAATGTACATTTCTGAGATTGCATTTGAAACGGATTTGAATCTAGGGTAAATTATGAATAGTTCATTTTGTGATGCTTTTATGCAAAGTACATATCTGAGTTTGTGAGTCAGTCATTAAGCTGTTCTATGTGAAATGATTAAGGCCGACTGTACACTTTGAAATTTGACTTTTGCTCAGGAAGTTAACAGTGCCGATTCACTAATTGTACTTCACTGACGTTTAATGACATGATGTCAATTATTATGTTCAAGTGGGGAACATTAATTTGAGGATAGCAGTGTTCAGTTACTTTCGATTATAAAAAAGGAATCAAAATGCCTTTTCAAAAAGTAATGGATTAGATGTCAGCAGAGATTGATATTACAAACCGATGCTTTAAAGCCATTCTCAAGTATTCAAAAAAGTTCTTTGTAAGAATCTGCTAAACAGAGTGTGAGAGAGAGAGAGAAAGAGAGAGAGAGACACACAGGAAAAGAGGATTTTAATTAGAATTTGAGTTACACAAGTGCATGTCTTATGGGTTCTGGTTCTGGTTCTGGTGGGCTACTGCATAAACTCCTCAGCTGGGATGTAACATATGCAGGCGCAGTCGACTGAGCATAGTATCCTATACTTAATTTCTGAAGTGGGCTCTAGCAATTATTTCGCCCATGTTGAGCTTTTGTAAGGTATCTTTAAAGGCTCCAAGAGTGGGGGTATTTCTAGCATGGGTCGGGAGAAAGTTCCATTTGGGGAATGTCCTGGGATATAGAAAGTGTTTATAACAGTCCTTTACAGCGGATAACTTCTTGAACGATACTGAAGACCTTGTTCTTGTAGATATCCCTACTCCAGATGACCTGTTTTGGTAGTGGTCAGTATCAACGGCAATTAAGTTGTGGATGTAACATCATGTATTTTTATCATTATTATCATCATGACAGTATTCTAAAGCTCATGAATAAGAGCAACAAACAACAGTGGCAGCAATATCATGATGTATCAGATGACACATGTGCCAATCACTTGTCATAAATATTCCAGGCTCATGTGTTATATACATGTAGATAGATACAGCGATAGAGAAACTTTACCCTGGTTATCGTAGAAGATGCATCATCATTATTTTGTAATAGATATCTGGAACAGAAAACTGAAACACGTTTAGGTCAGCTTAATAACCTTTAATACTGATGTCGATTCTCCTTGCCAATTTCTTCCTTTTTTAATTATGGTAATTTGTAACATTGCACCATTTCATGGAGAGTTGACAATGAAATCTGAGCGAAATCTGAGCAGAATGTCCATGTACATGTTAGTAATCTTCTATTTTTGTTTAAGTGTTCAGAATGTTGACATTGACAGTGAAAGTCACTGCTCAAGTACCTGTAACATGAGAAATCATACAATATCTAATTATGGAATCTTTTGTTTATATTAAGTATTAATATAGTTTAACAAAATAAGTACATACGTCATACAGTCAACAACTTAATCATTCTTGACGATTTTGGTTTGACGCATCACTTTTATCAATCGTCCCCTGTTTAGATGTATATCTGTAAGTACTTGTAAATATATGTGATCTTTTTGATATTCAAACACAGATTCTAGATGCACATTTCAACAAATACATTTAGTCTTGAATGCAGCCCAACCTAGCTTAGAACTTTAAAAAATGAGCAGCTAGCCGGAGTACAGGGTTTATATGTTGTAGTCTATAGTCTTGATAGTTCAGACCCTTTGTTATATGACCCTGCAAGATGAAGAATTGCAGATGATGAATAATTAGCAGAGTAGTATAGCAGAGTACCTGTTTTAGAATCACCAGAAGTTAGTGTGTCTAGAAAGTCGCCGCGGTATTTGAGGCGCAATGCATTATGGGAAATTGTATTGCTTATTCTTGGATATAGAGTACCGAAGCTGTGACGTCATAAAAATCTATTTTTAGAATTTCTCAAATTTGTCTTCATTTTCCGAAAGAGCAATACTTAACATATGCAATTTGTTTTTGACATTTGGACATTATTTTTGATGCTCTTTCGGAAAATGAAGAAAAATTGAGAAATTCTGAAAATAGATTTTTTTGATGACGTCACACGTCACCACTCTATGATGTCATCAAGACCAATGTTAGCAAACCCAAACACGGTACCGCACCCATAAAGTGAATTCTGTTAATCTCCCCTAGATTACATCATCAAAGCAGATCTCCCCCCTTGTCCAATATTTCAAATATTAGACGTGGATGAAATATTCAAGTATACGTAATTTCAGCAGTGCGATGAAGTGAGAGATTAAAATTTAGACCATGCTACCCAAAATATCCACTGAATGTCAATCACTGGGGTTGTGGTCATAAGCATGCCACTCAATATAGAGAACAGGATATTAAGATCAATTATTATTTATCGTCGTATACAATTTCATAGCCTTGTTGAATGAAGGTACTGTACTACACTAACTTGTTGTACAGGGGATCAAAACATGACCCATGTTTATTGTTTATTTATTCATTTATATATTTATTTATTTAATTAATCATTCATTTATTTATTCATTCATTTTATTTTTATTTTATTCTTATTTTTTGTTTTGTTTTATTTATTTTTAATTTTTTTTATTTCATTGATTTTTTTTCTTCTTTAAAAAAAGTATGTTTTTATTATCAGTAATATTATTAGTTTTGTTTCATTTTTTTTAAAAGTTACATATATTTATATATTTATTTATTTGGATGGGGTGGGTCCCATGTGTACCAGGCCCCTGTAAACATCAATCTACGATTGATTCAGGTCAGTTGTAACTCGCTGTAAGATTAAATCCACAAATACATGTTCGTCTTGAAAGGAGGGGAACTTTACCCTCTCAGGAACTACCGGTACTTGTCAAACCTGCTTTAGCGACCACCTGTATAGAAAGACCAACGGTCTACAGAGACCACACTTTCCGTTTCCCTTGAAAATGATTTCTCATTGAAACATGTACTAAAGGAACCTGTACATAAAGACCACCTGCCTTTAAAGACTACTTTTCTTGTCTCCTGTAGGTGGTCTTTATAGACAGGTTTCACTGTATATCGATATCTAATTCCTGAATTCTCTCCTTTTGGCCTTTTTTCAGAAGTGGAGTTTTAGAATGGAAGGAACAATTGATATCTCACTTACATTTCTTGCTTTGTTTTGTTTTTTCAGTCTGTATACATCACCACACCCTCGCCCACCATAGCAGAGGACATGGCGGACCTGATAGACGGCTACTGCCGACTCGTACTCAATACAGAACAGTCACTAATCATCCGAGCACAACAAGGTAATTATGAATGAAAAAGATTCCTTTTAGAATGAAAGCAGGCCTGCAGTGTACATGAATGTGTCAGTTCTTTTAATGCCCATGCTCATGATCTGACTAATGAGTAGCTATTGCTGACTTGCACTCAGCACATCATTGGAGCACACCATGGTACATGTACATGTAAATACCCCTAGATATGAGATCCGGGGGGTGTTTCACAAAGGCTAAGATCGGCTTAAAGTTGGACTTCACTACATGTATGGCAGGCGTTTCATGCCAGTAGTTCCTGCTTAAGATGTGGAGTTTACTATTGTAATCAATTTCTGCCCCTTAAAAAGTCTTGATCCACGTGTGGAATTAGACGGAAATTACCCCAAAGAAATGTCAATCTTTGGATAATTTCTTTTCCTGCAACAATGAACTACATGTATCCCCAAAAATGTAAATTCTGTAGCCTTCATGACCACGATTTCCATGCCTTTGAGAGACCAATGCCAGGAAAGGTGAAGGCAACCAATGGCATGAACGGTCTGCCATAGTGCTAGTCCAACCTACAGTAAGTCAATCTTAGTCTTTGTGTAACACTCCGATGTAAAATAAGGTTTCATTTATAGAGTAATACCCTCTGTAGAAAGCCACGAGGACAAAACTCTCCTCTTTTGTGTACTGAGTTATGGATCTGAGAACCACATGCATAAAGGCATCCCATTCTCAGAAAACAGTGTTTTTATACTGTTACCTGTAGATAAATGTTTGGAGCAAGTGCCCATCTCTTAAAAGTGCATCCATCTATGAGCTACACAGGAAGACTTTTTTTCTCTCCTGGTTTCCATTTGTGAATGTGCTGATCAGAATGCATGTTACTAACCAACCATTAATTTAAGTACAGTGACAAGTGCTGTACATGTATTGGTGCCTCACAGACTGAATCCCTTCTAGACGCTCATATTTGAAGCTTTACTAACGGTCTGTAATGGGTGATATTCCTTCTTCAGTCTATCCCTCTCTTTATTATTCATCCATCTATCCATCTATCTGTCTATCCATGCAATCATTCAAATGAGAAGGCTATTCAGAGGTCCATATCCCTAGAGATAAATCCGCTGTCATAACTTACGCTTCCAGTAAGTATTCCCCCGCCAACTGCATGTACAATCTTCATGTTGTACAAGATGCATATTTTGATGGCCTTCCAACCCATCCACTATTTTGTTCAGCAACTTGAGCTTTGTTGTATTTCTTTATTGTCCTCCGTATTTATATTGCCTTGGTTTCTTCTCCTTTTAGTTTTCCATGTACTGCTAGTATATCATCAAACCTGAAAAGCTTGTGGAATGTCTCTATGAGAAATTATATCTTATTTTGGTGTCCATCATATTTTGTATACTTGTGTCGCAAACAGCTGTTTAATGTAAAATGCTATATTTCTTTATTTTTCCTTAGGGAACACATGATTTGTAATGTTATATTATTTTTTGCTAGATTGTATACTGCACATGTATGCGTACAAGTGTTGCACAGTTCCATGTACTTGTTCTTTCTAATTCTCTTTAATTTATCAATTTAACATTCATTTTTTCTTTTAAATAACTAAAACTGGCTTTTCTGTGTTGATTAGGAGTTACAGGGCTTAACCCCAGTACAGGTGTAGCACCTTCATTATCTCCTGCATTGTTCAACTTTTGTTTAATTTGATTCATGCCCATATATCACTCAACAGTTTCTCTCTTTCTTCATACATTCCTCTTTTTGGGAGAAGATAATTATCATTTTAATGCAGGTGTTCCTCTTCCTGTACAAATTTGTCTGTAGTATTGAATAGGAGAGTTAGGATTGTTCCTCTTTTTTTTTGAAAATAGCATAATTTGTACAGATTTCTGATTTTCAAATGTTGGCATGTATGTTTCTTACTGCAATTTTTGTTTCTTCAATGCCGCTGTAATCTTTTGTCTTCCTCCTTTACCATACACTGTATGAACCTCCCGGTTTACATATGGCAGTGCTGTAACAACTATATTACTTGATGTATTGTTCTTATGATGTTAAAGTACACTTTTGTTGTCACATGACCAGTAGATTGATATAATTAGAGCTTTATCATAGTAGCTATGATTTTGTTTATTCTTTTATCTTTGTTGAATACATTGCCGTACAATTAGCCTCTGTCCTTGGTTTCTGTGATGTCACTTTCATTTCAGGTCATCGTCTTATTCTAGATCATAAATAATATATTATTTATAGTACTGTATGTTTCGATGCTCTTTTGATTGCTGTATATGACTCTATTTGTAATATTGATGACATTGTTTTCTGTTGAATGGACAATTCTGCTTTTCATTATAATTGTTATACAGTTCACTTGTAAAAGTAATTATGTTTTGAAAATTTGTGCAAATAGCGAAATACATGTAAGATAGTTTTGATGTTTTCTCTTTCTCTTTCTCTTTCTTTCTCTTTCTCTCTTTCTCTCTCTTTCTCTCTCTCTCTCTGTCTCTCTCTCTCTCTTTCTGTCTGTTTGTTTATTTTTGGAATAATATTTGCACATACAACCATAGTACTAATTTTCTGTTCTGTGAAATATTACAATGTAACATATGATGCGTTGCTATTTTATGGAGAGCTGAGGAATTCTGCAGAAGTCGTAAAGTTTCTTTCTAAAATTCTAACTTTATTGGCAATACAATCAAGTCTTCAAAGTATTAATTATAAGCAATATACTGTAGAGTCTGGAGAAGGAGACTAGGAATTGGATAGGGTCAATTTAGTCCTATCTGACCCTGAGTGAGAGATTTGATTTGCTCCATAATCATGATTTGACATTTTTCTGTCATCTAGATTATTTGAATGATTCTGTGATAGATTGGACAAAATGAGTCACCTACATCGTCATAGCGATATCTCAATCTTCATTCCTACTTCTACTGTATATCATCTGTTTGAATGCTGTTTAGTCATGAATTTATATGACCTTTCAAAGCAACATATCTAGACCAGTGTTTTAATTTGATTTTTGAAATGACTGTAAGGTATTACAATCAAAATGATTGCTACATGTTCATTTGAAACACACGTTTGCTGAGAGCGATAAGATGTTAGTGTATCTTGTATACCTTTACATAGTTAATGCAATCCTGGCTCTCAGTAAATTATTTTCATCACAATTTAGTAATCTGATTTTAAGATTCTAGGGGTGGAAAGATATTGTGTAAGAAATACAAACAATTTATGTACTCATTCACATTATTTTCTCTCAAAAATGTTTGGATTCTCTTGTAAAATATCTAGGGAAATATGTCAACCTGTCTGTATTAAAGACCACGTAGAGCAACAGAGTCCCATCTTAAAGAGTTGTGATTGATTCAAATCAATCTATCCCAAGTCCTCCAATCAATCGTAAGTTGTCGGTCTCTTATCTCTCTTAAAGTTGTGATTGATTTCAATCACAAATAAGTTGTGATTAATCGCAACTCTGTAAGACAGGGCCCAGGAGATTCACGTAGGATGAGCATCTTCCTTTGCTGAAATCAAAAACATCTTTTTTGGCGCGAGCTTTCCGTGTACATGTAGTTTTCTCTTTTTGAAGGTATTCTAGAAAACATTGGGTGGTCATAACACAGTTATTGTTGAATCTTGCTCTAAATTTAGTAAGTGATTTAGATTGGTGTTGAAGTGATAATTAGGTGGTGTCTGGGGAACGTCTATGATATGTCAACTCTTATTCACTTGCACTGGGACGAAGAACACAACAAACTTAGAAGTCAATGGTTGGGACTTCTCCCTCGCATGGGGGTTTCCTAGAAATGATTAAATGTTTTGATAACTAAATAATTCAAACAATGAACACCAAATTTACTCTTAAATGAAATCTGTTATTCAAGATGGATCATGAAGCTTGAATACATTTTATAATGTTCCTGTAATTCATGTACTGTACATTGTACATTAAGCACAAACATTAAAAGGGAAATACGGTAAGTTGTAAAAGTTTAAGAATAGAAAAGGGTTCTATTCTTCATATCAAAGGATGAAATAAAAATTTCACATTCCAGAATTATTTACAGTTTTCATTTCATTATGAAGCATTGTACCTAAATAAGTTATTTATGCTTCACAAAAATTGGAGAATGTCATTTACCTAATTTTAATAGTATTTTCAGTCAGAGCAGTAACTATTCTAACCAGCCTTTAGAATAAATAGTTTAAAAGATATTTTGATGTAATGTTAACTGGAAGATTAAATTGAAAATGATATTTATTGAATGAAATGAAATCAAAATCATGGAGTTTAGACTGAATGGTATTCATTGAGGCCAGATTCAGTATTGCATGCATGTGTTCCCCATTCTCTTGTAAATCTATATCAAGTCTAGTCTCTTGCATGAATGCCCATGCTCAAAGTAGAGAGAATACAGAACCCACTCCCTATCTTGTTTCTTGAGGGTATATTCAAGATGATTCACATGAAATGAGGAGACGTTCAGAGAGTCCAGCGCTAGCCAGCCCCTTAATCGTGTCATGCTTTTGTCTTTCACCAGCAGAAGAGTGTGATATGACTAATTGCTCAAGGATATGGTCCAGGCAAAAAAAAAAAAATCAGAATTTCATTTGTGAGGGCTAAATTAAAGTCTTTAAACTAAAGTATTTTAAAGTCCTTTAACTAAATTAAACAAGAAACTTGCTTGGAATTACTTTTGTGATTTTGAGGAGTGGTTCAGGCTCCAGAAGTTAATGCTACAAAATAATTGAATCACATCTGCCTCAGCCCTCAATATTTGCAGTATGATGGTGTACATATGTATCGCTTGTAATTTCATGCCTCTTGTAATTTGTTTTTAAACTTTAAAAAGCGATAGTACCCAGATAAATAAACAAGACGGACGACAGACCAGAAAAACAATTACATTACACATCGAATGGCCAGGAATTGGTCGGTGTGAAATCGATGTGGAGTTGGGTTAGCAATTCAATGGAGATACATGTATTAAACATAACCAAAAAAAGGGATGGCTCAGTCGTAGAGCAGTGGTCTAATAACCAATAGGTCCCGAGTTTGAAACCAAGCAAGGGTCCTTTGGTTTATTTAGGCTTAAATCTTCATTACCAAGTCCCTCAGAGAGGACTTTAATAAGCCGTCGGTTCGCTGGTTGCTTACCTACAAGCACATGCCTGCTCTCTTAGCAGTCAGGTAGAATAAACCATCAAACATACTCTTGTAACCAATGCAATATGCATTACAGGCTCATCCAAACAGTTTAGAATCGATACATTTCCAGACTCAACACAGAACTAAATTTAGCAGCGGCTATTTTTAAACAACTATTTGTTTTGGATTCTGCTTTTTAACAATGGAAGTCTGCCCCACATCACCATCGGCCAGGAAAAACAATCTAAATTGTCTCCCAATTACACACCAGTGTCTCATTGTCTCAAGCTAGTACTAATTCTTCTAGTCCTAAGAAATTAAGAAATTATAGTGTCACACTTCCCATCTATTTATCTCTGCCTGGAACCAGCTAAAACAAATTCCTTTTAATAAAGGCCAGAGTGCCCCTTTCACATTAAACCAAGGATCGCAAGGAATGCTTTAATGTGAGTTGTTGAAAGCTGTTAGCTGGGCAGGTGTTTTTCACTTTTATAATCCAATTACCTGAGCATGATTTCTATAGTAGGCATTGCAATGGGGTATTGGAATTGCTTAAATTTCTTTAAGTTGATTATAGTGCATTTATGACATAATTAGCATTTAAAGCAGAGTGATTATAAAATCATTTTTTAGTTGAGTTGATGTACCATAATTGTTTTGCATACAGAAAAATCAAGAGTTTCATTCAATGTTGTTCCAAGAAATAATGTACTTTCATAATTTTCATATGCAGCCACTGATTTGTAGAATAACTTGCCAGAATACCTTAGAAATATAGAAACATAAACAAAAGTTTAGAAGTAATTTGAAAACATACATGTATCTAATAATAGCACTTTGTAAGATCTCACAATTATGGACCAAGTGTACCATTTCCAATTCTTCTGTATTCTGGTCTGTAAAGCACATAGAGATATGCAATTATGGCTATGCGTTATGCTTTACGAAAAACGTTTAATTATTGATATTATTATTTAAAAGTGTGAAAGGGGGTATTATCTTTTCCACCTGTATATCTACTCATTGAACACAAGAGTAACACCTTGCCCCAAGGGGGCAATAATGAATGATGATACAATCAAATTATCCAATCCCATTGTTCCTTACATCATGAACACTCCTTGTTAAACCAATCAGAGGCTTCCTGTCTAGGGGCTTTCCCTGTCTTCACCTGATCTTAGTCTCAGCCAAACTCGTCTTCAGACCCAACATGTTTTGTCTTTGGGTGTTTCAAATACGATGTACTTGTTGATTGAGATTGTTGAATGTGTTAACCCACATTCGCTGTGTTGTCTATTGAGAGCAGAGATGTAGGGTATTAACTTACCTGTATGTAATACAATGTACCTTCCTTGCTTTCCGATGATGACTCATGTTAAACTGGATAACAACACATGTACAGTTGACAACTTACCCAATATACCCTTACCAAGTTTTGTAATTCTTTTAAGTATACAGTGACATATTGACTTTTCCCAATTTATGTTCTCTAAGAATGTGACATATTAAATTTTGAATCTAAAAGTATTCAACAAAGGCCTTAATTCAAACGGTCCACTTTTCATTCTCGAATAACGAAAAACGTGAAATGTACAACTTGTTTGAAAAATTCAGTTGCTAACTGTACATTGAGCTTGGATGTATGAAACTTAGTGTTATGACAACATTTTAAAATTTGGCCATGGAGTGAAACTGTCTCCAAACGTGGTCTCTCTCTCTCTCTGTATTCATGTGGTTGGATTTTACTCTATACAGGTTGAATTTAGCACTGAATATTAAAAAAGGTGTTGAATCTATATTATATGCTTTGAAAATGCATTTCCCTTCGGCCCTTTTTAGATGTTTATTTGACACTTACGATTTTAGAGTGTTGCAACAAGTACTAAAACTCTTGGTGTTATATGTAGTTGTTGTTTAGTTGATATAATAAAGTCTGTGACTGTGATACAGACTAACTTTTGCCAGCTCCTTGTCTCAGCCAATCAGTCTTCTCCCTGGACCATGTGCCAGGAGATCTACTCTGTCAATCACCTTACTCCAAGCCCCTCCCACATTCGTCATCAACAACATGCACCTCGCTACTGTATACATGCACCCCAAATCCAACCCCCACAGTGCAGAGCCCTATACTGCACCCAAGCCTTACAGCTAATCCACCACAAGGCATAACCTTGCGTAAGGCCGCTGAAACTTCACCCCCGCTACTTTTGAAAGTTGTATTTCCTGTCCTTGCACCGTGTGTCGTGACGATCGATCGAGGCAAGGTACAGGTCCGGAAATCTGCAAACCCTCTTTCGATTGTCTACCTGGTTTCCTCCAGTAAGTTTGAAACTCTAGAACGGATTCTTGAAACTTTCTTTTAAACCTCTCAGGAATATTGATGAACAGTGACCATTATTAAGCAAAGGACAGGTCTGGAGACCTCACTCACATGTCTACTTAATTTCCTCGAGTCAAATTTGCAACTTTGAAATGGATTCTTGAGACGTTGTCACCTGCGACGGGTACCGACACCGATGATGCTCTTGGAGATTGTCTCGCGATGGACCAATCATTGATTATTCACTCTACATGGATTTATTTGTTTTATTTGCCAGCTTAGGGTGTCCATGACTGGCTGAAAGTTCTGGTGACCTCCCATTTCGTTTCGATCCAAATTAGGACCTGCCGACTCATTAACAACATCATTAGAGGGAGAATAAATAGGAACCTTTCCTGTGCCAGGAATAGAAGACTGATCAATTGTTATTTCATCTGTGATTCGCCCTGTTAAATCTTCTATCATCTGGTTTTGTCTACATGTGTGCTTTCTTTTAGTGACGCATTCATATGTTACCTGTTTTTGAGTGCACAATAACAGCTAAATCTAAGTCTGCATGTACTTTTGAAAGTTGTTGTTTTGAGGAAAAGGTCTCTGTGAACTCAGACCTTTCAGTTACACAGACTGTTCATACAGAAATATTCTGCAACAACTTCAATGACAGCGCTCACTTCAACATTATAAAATAAGAGGACAGGATCTGATTGGAAAACCCTTTAAGAACTGTTTCACTTCCAGGAACTTTTCTGCTTGAGGTGAACTATTTTATCGTTACATGCAGTTAAAAACTGGTTACCTCAACTCACCAACGTGGCTAAACTGGATAGATTTATTTTGGAACTTCATTTACATGTGCATGGTGCATCAACACTTTCTTCCAAGTTGGTACCCTGACTCCATCGATTTGGGATGTTTGTTTTCGAATAAAACAGCTCACTTGGAGAGATCTAAAATTCTTCAAAGTTTGATGTTCTTCTACTTGTAACAAATAACTCACCCATTTTCTATGTGTGACCTTTGAACTTTGACCTTGATAAACACTTGTCCACAATGTTAATTCACACTCTCCTGCTAGCTTTCAACGCAGTCACACGGCGTTCCGCGAAAAAGGCGAAGAATGCCGTGCAAGACGTCATTCGTAAGTAGATTTTTATCCAAGAGAACATTTGCACTTTGTTCCATTCAACCATTTACAATACATTTATTTTATTTGGTTGGTTTTGTTTAAAGTAGACATGATTTCTGCATTTTTCTTTCTTTGACATGCTAAAAACGCATTCTTTTTACATGTAGCGTGGAAAGATATTTACTTATTTGTATCAAAATTGCATTTTCACTTTTATGAACAGGTGTAGATGTAGTTTTGATACACTCTTTTTGTTGTTTATTCCATGTTTCTGTCATACTTGTTAAATACTAAAAAATGTTTTATAACTAATGAATGATTCGTTTCTACTTATAGATATTATTTCAAATTATTTTTACAGTCATTATTCTTGACTTGCATCAGTTATAACTTATAATGATGTTTGTGATATTTGAATGATTTCAGTTTTATTCCATTATCAATATTTTATAATCAGTAACACTCTGTATTTGCACTGTTGGTATAATCTAACTTCAGCACAATCATTTTATTTGTCTTCTATTTCTGTGTTAAATTGAGGGGTCTTGTGTTTTGTCGTTATGAATTGTTAGCTTGTTATTTTTTCCAGTTACTTTGATTGTAAAGAAAAGATTTGAAGAGCAATTTTTTGTGAGCAACATTTACACAATGTTTGAAAGATGAGAGAGAGAGGGGGGGGGGGGGGGAGAGAGAGAGAGAGAGAGAGAGAGCACTCCTTATTTAGAAATACATCATGTACATCATTTTCATCAGATGTTATTTTTATTCTAACAATTCCAGACACTCCATTCATGTCATATATCTCAAAGCATTATCTTCTCAAGTTTAATTTCTAGTTGTAACCCCATAAATCATCATGGCACATTCCATCATAATCTTGTACACTACTGAGTTGTGTTTAGACAAAGTACCAGCGGACCATACCATTGATAGATATAGGGGTCATAAAATCTTTCTGACATGAAAAAAAAGTAAGGTATTCCTAGGAAGGGTGATTTATAGCCGGTAGGTATTGGATCCAGGGTGGGCTAAGATGACTCATCTATGGTATCCTCAAAAAACAGTTTGGAGGGGAACTTGTGATACTAAATCGTGGATGATTTATTTCCCCTATTTAAGAGTAAACATGACTTGCTGAAAGAGAAGCTGGTCATTGGTTGTAAATCCGGAGTTTAGAGAATGCGGATGAGCATGATAAGATTTGTCTTGTCTTGCTTTGAAGTTATCTTTTCTTTAAATAATGTTTTTTTTTAATTAACTTTTTCAGTGGTGTGTATTACCCTTCATTTGTCTAAGTTTGTTAAAGGTAATACAAAGTTTTGGTATAGGGTCATGAATTTGGTTCAAATGAACATATTGGAAGTATTTGCGATCCTCAATATTCAGTGATCGTTGTCGCGGTTGAAATCGAGTCTTATGAAATTGTAAATAATAAACTCTTCATGTTGTATAGCTCCCTCTCAAGGTCAAGATATTAATTAAGCTATGAAACAATGTTACTTGACTAAAATCTACCAATTAGCTATTCCCGTATGGAATATATTCTGATATTTTCATGGTCGCAGCTACCAGTGTACGGCCGTAGGCGCTATTTGAAATTTATCAAAATTTACCGGGAGCACCAGTAAATTTTTATATTCAATTTTTCTCTAAAGCAGAAGTGTTTTAGGGGCTCAATTGTCTAGTGCTTATAATACATCCACAGTGGCATCCAAATATTTAAAAAATTGTAAAGAATCACTATCCACCAAATTTTCAAAATTTCCCAAAACTTTGTATTACCTTTAAAGTAAAGACATTGGTAGCATATTTTAATGACCCATTGGAACAGGACAATTGAAAGTGGGATAAAAAAAAAGTAATGGTGACCTTTCAACAAGAAAAGAAAAAGCAAAGTGCAGGAAATATTAGGTGGTGGCTCACCTTCTGTTTATTTTTGTTGTTGTTTTGCAAATAATTTGAGATAAAATTGGAATATAGTTGTGTTTACCGCTTGAAGATGTGGGACAGAAGTCAAATTTTGAATCGATACCAGACTGTGTAACAACTACCTTGCCTTATACATTTGGTGTATAAATGCCTATTATTATTATTATTATTATACTGAATATGGGTCTCTAGTGATCAATTGAAATAGAGAAAATACAAAACATAGTTATTCAAGGAGCTTTGAAGCTTCTTGGTATACACTGTACAAAGATCATCTGCTGAAAACCCTATCGGCATTAAATCTTCAGTCAAACCTGCTTTAGTGACCACCTGTCTACAAAGACCACATTTGTTGTTACCCTTGAAAACTGGTTTCTCATTGAAACATTTCCTGAAGGAACCTGTCAACAGTTTGACTGTAGTTTGATTTAATATGGTCCTCTAGCTCTCAATATATTGAATCTTATTTTCATGAAGAGTAGGAACAAAGTTATTGTCTTACTAGTTATTATCTAATGATGTCAATCGCAGTGTCTATTACCCTTCCTTTTTGCATTGATCCCATACCCAATTAACATTAGTCCCAATGTCATGCGTACTATTGGAGTGATAATGGGCTAATTATGCCAAGGTCTCGCCCAGTCTCGTCGAGTCGTTAGTTGTAGAGCTGTCATTAGCCTTCCCATAATGCTCTTGGAACAGGAAGCAGACAGTCAGAATGCTTTCCTGGTAAACATGCCATTCATGATTAGAGTCAGAGTATTCATTTGTTATAATGTTCATTGTCTCAACTCTCTCCTTAAAGACAAAGGTGAGTTCTGGCAAAAAAAAAGAAATTGAATTCTCACAGAATCAAACGAAACTTACACTGAATGTTCAAGATTGCAAATAAATGTCATTTGTCAAACAATTTTGGTAGAAAATGTATACTGGCTGAGTAAGATTAGGAAATCAAGGTTAGTAGCCCTGACACCATTTGTGTAGTCCCATATACATCTTTCTGTGTACAGTGCTTGTTACTTTACCAAGACTGGGCCAAATTTATTATGATTTTGATGACTCCAGAACTTTGCAGTACTGTACATGCTACATGATCAACTTTTTCTGATCCATTCCACACCTTTTTTTTCACAATGCAATCGGATGACCAGAACGCATTCAAAATGCATTGCATTTTTTTTCTAGGCAAGTGTGTCATATGAGATTCAACTACTTCCCCAGTATCAAGTATATGTCGGTTACACAAGTTTCTGAAAGTAATTCATAATTCAAATGAAAATAAAGAAATCATCATGTGACATGTAGGTTAACCTGTTGACTCCTGAATTCTCTCAGTCCCATAGGCTTAATACAGAAGCCACCCTGTTCCAGCAGGCATTGGGTTAAGCTGTACACTCTTCTCTTTTTTTTAATTGTACAATTTGTTTTACCATAGTAATGAACACCCTCTTGAAACAAAAGTACTTTTGAAACATAAATACTTTTAAAACAAAAGTACTTTCAAATGCAGTGTGTAATGAGTAATAACAATACATTGCCATTTGCTCATACATGCTTGATGTTTCACCATATCATTTGTTCGAATTTCTGTGAATGTAATGATTAATAAAAACTAGAATTTCTGTTTAGTTTTGAAAATATAAATTATTCCTTTTATAAATCATTCCTTTTATAAATCGTATTGAATTCAGTTGATGTCAGGTTTCATATCTGATGATATAGATACTATAGATTAAGGAAATGTCACAATGTGAAACTTTTGAAAATTGTCTGTAGAGCAAAGGTCTTGTAGTTCGGTGATCCTGGTTCGAAACCAAGGCGATGCGCTAGTGCCCTTTGGTAAGGCATTAATCCTCATTACCAGTTCCCTCGGAGAGAACCTAAAGCCGTCTGGTTGCTTACTTACAAGCACTTATGCTTTCTAAGTAGTCAGGTAAAATAACCACCATCACCATAGTTATAAACGATGGGCATTTCCTCTGCATGAACCTTTTGCACATTATAAAACACATAATTTTGTGGCATGGAACTTTTGTGAGTTTGGATCATTTGCAATCATGTTGACAGTTTCCTACAAGCAAATTTTCTGGGTTTTTTTAAATCATTATTTTTTTTAATTTTTAGAAGATGCTGTATGTTCTATTTCAAATATCATGCAGAGAGCTTTGAACTTTGCATACTCATTTAAATTCACAGAAACTTGTTATTCTAAAATCATGTAATTGATCATAAAAGGGAAGTGAGTTGGCAGAATAAAGCTTGAACACACCAGAAAACAATAGTATGGGACTACAATGGAGTTTGATAATCCAATACTACTCAACGTCATGACCGTCATGTATTGTCATATCATTTCCTCTTTTTTAGAATAAAATAATTAAAGATAAAGTTGAGTTCTGGTCATGCGATTGCATTGTGAAAGAAAAGGTGTGGAATGGATCAGAAAAAGTTGATCATGTAGCATGTACGTATTGGTGTGTACTGCAAGGTTCTGGAGTCATCAAAATCATGTCGCTGTTTTCACGAAGTGACGGTAGTGAAAAAAAATTGCATTCACTTTGCGTTACGATTTTCCTCACTACCGTCACTTCGTGAAAACAAGGACGAATTGGCCCAGTCTTGGTAAAGTAACAAGCACTGTACACAGAAAGATGTATATGGGACTATACACAAATTGTGTCAGGCCTGCTTGCCTTGATTTCCTTATCTTTCTATGCTCATTTCTCAGCCAGTATACATTTTCTACCAAAATTGTTTGGCAAATGACATTTATTTGTAATCTTGAACATTCAGTGTAAGTTTCTTTTGATTCTGTGAGAATTCATTTTCCTTTTTTTTTATCAGAACTCAAGTTTAACCTTATTGTTGATATAGATTCCCAAAATTATCTATACACCAAGTGGAATATCCTGTTCAAGGAAACAAACATAGATTAAACACACTTTGATATTTCCATTTCAGTTTGTTATCAGATTATTCTGAAAAACAATTGATTTTATTTGTGTGTATTTAATTTTGAGAGTCAGAAGGGCAATAACTTCACATTGTTTTTACCTTTTTATGTAAGGATTTATTTTTAGGGCTAGATTGATCACATATTGTTCCTCGAATTGGCAACAATAATATTTCTTTGATTCCTACATTTTTAAAATAAAATATTATGTATCTGATAACAATTTAAATGGCGACAATTTAGCCGAAAAGTTGGAAATATGTCCAGTTTTGATCATTGTGCTGCCAATTCAAAGATTGTTTTACTCTTTATATTCCTAGCATCAAACCAAACATAGTCATGAAACAAAAATGTGTGCAAAATATGGATGAACAAGTGTTAGCTCTGTTGGAAATTTAGCTTTGATTTTTTTCTCAACACTTTCCACCACTTGGATTCTTTAGAAATGTTTGCATTATTACAAGTGCATTTAAATTTTACTACAACTGTTGAAAGCTTTCTTTTGCAAATAGTGGGAGGTCATTCTATAAAATGTCTGTACTAATATAATTGTATCATTGATATGTACATGTAGGCCTTGAATTTTAGATTGAAAATTGCTGAACTTTTTGGTATCAACTATGGCCTCGTTAATAGTGTACCGAGAATTCAGCTGCCTGTTCTATTAAATTATTGCCAAAATAGGTTAATAATAATGCCCTAAATGAACCCAATTGATTACAAATATTTGAAGCTATTTGGTAAAAATAAAATGTATTGTCCCACTGAGTTGTTTGATTTAATTTCTTATTGAAATATTAATTAATAGTTAGGCGAGCTAAATCTCTGCGTTACCCTAATTTTCTCACCCCCTCCATTACTTGCTCTCATTGTTGTATTCTATTTCATTACCATTAAACTTGAGTTGTGGTAATGCGATTGCATTGTGAAAGAAAAGGTGTGAAATGGATCAGAAAAGTTGATCATATAGCATGTAAGTGATGGTGTGTAATGCAAGGTTCTGGAGTCATCAACATCATCATAAATTTGGCCGAGTCTTGGTAAAGTAACAATCACTTACACAGAAAGATGTATATGGGACAACACACATGGTGTCGGGGCTAGTACTACCCTGATTTCCTCATCTTTCTATGCTCATTACTCAGCCAGTATACATTTTCTTCCAAAATTGTTTGGCACATGACATTTATTTGTAAGCTTGAACATTCAGTGTAAGTTTCGTTAGATTCTGTGAGAATTTATTTTCTTTTTTTACCCGAACTCAAGTTTATCTTTAACTTTATACAAATATTTTTATGTGAACGATGTACACATGCATGTTTATCTCTGGTTGTTTTTGTTAATATGTACCGTATCTCTTTAATCTTTATTTTGTGTATCTCCCCACTTATTTCACATGAAGTTTCAGATGTAGTTTTTCTTTTTTGTTTGGGGGAGGGGGGGGGGGGGGTGGGGGATTTGGTATTGAACTGATAAAAACAGGACAGTTTTTCAGAAAACAATCATGGATCTAGGGCAAGTCTGTCAACAAACGATCGCAACAAAGTTCCTCATAATCTAAATATTCAACAATGCTCTGACCTATTGTCTTTTTGACTTCCTGCTGTCCTAAATAAAACCAGATTGCTATGGTATTGTCTAGGTTTTTGGCATCCAATGTTCCGAAACACAATGTAAGGTAATAATAAAGGGGTATCTTTGTTTTCCCCTAGAGGTATAAATCCCCCCCCCCCCCCAACCGCCTTCAGGTAAAGAGCTGATTTCTGGCATAGTTCATTTTCTTGCATGTGAAAAGATTGCGATATTTTGCTTGAAACTCTCTGCCACAAATATTTTTTATAACAATTCATAGAAGATTTTTTGGAAAGTGATTTTTTTTTCGAGTACCATACCTGAATGTGAACCATGAATGAACCCCCAGATTCAATTATTATTTCATTTGTATCCATAGCTCACATGTTGTTTATACATGTATGTGTTTGTTTACATGAAATCGTGATAGCAACCAGATTTTAAACGGACGTGCCCCTTGGGAGACGTTCATATTAACGTTTCTACTTTCTAGCAGCGTTTCTAGCAGCGTTGCTATAGCAGGAAGTGTACCCTCTTTCCCCTATCTGCAGGTACCTCCCTCGGAAATAAACTTAACTTGTCTTTTGATGCCGAGACATGATAAAACTAGACCTTCCCTCAAATCATGAACTTGATGTTTTGTTGTCAACAGCTTGTTGGTACATTGAATAAAGGGGGAGAGGAGGGGAGGGGCGGGAGGATGCGGGCTTCAAGTAAAAGATATTGTGGTGGGTGGAAGATGTAGGCGAATAGAATAAAAATGAAAATTGGTATTACAAATTAAATTAGTTCAATTTAGGGGTGAATGATGGGTCATTTCTTTGAATAAGGTTGTGCTCTACTTTCTACATGGGTTTAGACAAGTTTGAAAAATGAAGAAAATATCAACTTTTCTGAAATACTACATATTGTCTGTTGAGATGTAGAAGGGAGTAAAAACCATTCTGATGATATTATGTATACCTCAACCTGACATAGCATAAATTCTTTGGAAGACGTAATTACTAATAAAGTTGCTTGAAGATTGTGGACCACTTGGAGACTGGTTGATGAGTCTATACACTTCCGCTTATAGGAGGTGTATTACGTACACTGTAGTTGAGCAAGGGGATTAACACCTGGAAAGTTATCAAGTATAAATTGATAGAGGAAATCACTTAATTTCAGTCGATATTACCTGTAAGATCCACAGGGGCTTCAATGATAAGTTACCGCAACAAGACCATAGGGACACATTCAGTGCTTTCATTCCGAGTGAATTATATACGCGTAGGCCCCTTCAAAGTTGTTCATACTTTGATCACTTATTATTGCTGTGATAAAACTTCTGACAAGACGTCAGAAAGAAATGTGTATCTTTTGCCGTTCCCTCTCTTACTTCCCCTCATCTACCCCTACCTACTTTTTGCTGGCACAATTCCCTGTTGGTTTTAACCCATAATATAATGGTATGTACTGTACAGCATATATCACAGAAGCTTATATACTGTACATGTATATGTATGTCCCCAAAATGTGTTCCTACTTCCAATACTATAGTCCAGCTGTGTAACCAGGTGTACGAGAAAGAGCTGAAGTTTGTAATAGAGAGGCTTCAAAATTCAACGGCACAATTATCATTAAATGTAATACCTTACACACATAGTGCATGGAGGTGTTATGATGTAGTGGATATGTCACGGTCTAGTAGATACGTCACGTGACTGCAGATCACATGGTTGGCGGTTTGAGTCCCGCCACGCACTTATGTCCTCTGGCAGGACATTAATCTGTATTTGCCTCACTCCACCCAGGTGAGGTCAAACGGATACCTGGCAGGAATTAATTCCTTGAAATGCTAGAGCTCCATAATGGCAGCCATGCTAAAGCCTGGGTAATAATTGTGGAGCACCGGGAGTGCCAAAACTGACAGACGGGAGCGATATTAAAAAAACAATAATTATTATTTTTATTATTATTATTATTAAATTACAAGCTTAAGATGTTTAATGACATGTACTTCAAAATTGTATAAAAATCACTCATAGACAGAAGTGTGATTTACAGTTGATAATACAGACAGATCATCCTGGGATCTATCCTTAATCCCACTCACTCAAATGGGTGTTAGTGTGTCTGCTCATGCACCCAGTAATTGTCTGTGTGAATCATAAAATGGATTTCTATGTCTTATGATTCACACAAGTTCTCTCTTCATCATTTCCACTGAGTTGAGTTATGTTCCCGTAACCTAGTTCTGTGCTTGTCTTGCATTAGTAGGAACTTGACTTGCATTGTATTAAAGTGGACTATGATGTATTTTCTAGGAAGCTTCATGTTTATAATGTATTAAAAGACGGAAACCACGAGAATAGCTACATTAACACTGTAAGCAAAAATCATTGATTTTTCTCACAGTCAGGTGTTTCATTAGAAGTCGCTAAGCAACTACCGGCAAACATCAGGGACCCGTTTCACAAAGCCTGTTTTCAATGACAAATGAGAAAAACCAGTGACAAAACCGGTTGATAACCAATCAGAAGCAAGGATTTCAGTAGCTAATAACAAATACTGTCATTTGTCACTGATGACAAGTTCTGTGAAACACACCCCAGAACGTGAGAAAATTGATGACTTTTGATTGCAGTGTAAATGCAGCTAATGTTGAACCTGGGGTTTTTTCACAAAACTTGTCATCAGTGACAAATGACAATTGGTGTTATAAGCTACTGAAATCCTTGCTTCTGATTGGTTATCAGCAGATTTGTCACTGATTTTTGTCACTTGTCATTGAAAAAATGCTTTGTGAAACGGGCCCCTGAACGTGAGAAAATTGAAGATTTCTGCTTGCAGTGTGATGCAGCTATTAAATGTTGAACCTGGCCATATAGAGCTCAATCAGTATGCCTAGTTAATTGGTTAGTTCATTTCCTGCTATTTAACAGATGTAAAATGGCCAGCATGCCAGTGGTTTCAGCACCTTGAAACCAACTGGTTCGCGTAGTTCATCCAAAGGCTAAAAGGTCTGTATCATGCCATTCAGATGTCTTTCAACCTAACAAGTGTTTCACCTACATCCAACAGATGTCAGCATATATACCACTTTCTTTGATACTGCAGCCCTCAAAATATTTTTTTTCTTGTGAGTGCTAATTAATTTTTCAACTAGAAATGTGTCCAGAAGGAACAGTTTGAGGCAATGAGGGATTGGGGAGGGGGCGTCCCACAACTTGTAGACGATTGGTTTGTCTGGTTCATTCAGACTCGAATGCGAAGAGGTCTGCCTCTAGTCTGTTTAGTTCTAACAGATATGTTATCAAATACCTCCTCAAATACAGCCCTCAAAATATCCTTCATTTTCTGGTTAATTTTTGTTTTCATCTGTAGCTGCTGAAATTTGATTCGCTGAAGACGTCACAAATGAAACAATTGTAAAATTTAGTACGGGGGAAAAAACGAAATGAAGATATTAAACACAATAATGCCAATCAATTTGCGTATTTCCCAGTTTATTCTTTTGTTGATGGAACACCTAGAAATCATATATGAGTATCCTCAATTATTGCAGCGTCACTTTACTTTGGTTTCAAACATTTCTTGAAAATTATCACTTATCAGGTATAATAACCTCATACATGATGAACTAATCTGAAATATTCAGACATTTAATATACAATTCTCTAATGTCACTTGGTTCCAAACAAAGTTTTTAAAATCATAACAAAATTTGTTTTATGTGTGGTAGGTGAGGATATAGGTTGATCATCTAGCATATAAGTATTGGTGTGTACTGCAAGGTTCTGGAATCATCAAAAAATGATAAGAAATTTGGCCCAATCTTGGTAAAGTTACAAGCACTTTACACAGAAAGATTTATATGGGACTACGCAAAATCTATCCAGGCCGGATAGATATGATAATTTAACAAATATATCAATTAGTAGGCGGTTTCCCGGCATAATTTGTATCATCGTGTATTAGTCAAAACATATTCTTTCACATGATTGGTAATAAGAGCTTCCATTTCATTTTTTTGAGAGGGGGTGTTTCCAAAACTGGTCTATACCTTTAATACTGGTACCTACATTTACTGGTAGCTTTATTTACAGAAGAGGATAAGGTAACACCTTCTTATTCTCTCGTGATAACTGTCACCCTGTTTTCTTTGATGAATTCACCCGGAAATCCATGTATTCCAGCCGGACACGGTATGTATCAAATGAGTGGAAGTCACGAGAGGCCTGTTTTCATCAGTTCGAGATTACCAAATATCCCGCTATTTTAACTATCCCTATCACAAACTACCGGTATCCAGTTAATTCGCGTCTTCATCAGCCCGAGGTTGCAATTATCGGGATATTTGGTCGAGATAATCATCCCAAGATATCTTGGGCTAGTTTGCAAAATATCCCGCTATTTGGTAAAATATCCTGCTATTTATCCGGTGCGTCTTCACCAGCCCGAAGACTCGCACTATGCGCGAACACTGAGCCAAACATCTCGAGCTCAAGTTTCAAGTTTTGAGATTAAGTCTCGAGCTGATGAAGACGCGATTTGTAACTTCTGGATTATTTCCCAAATCAGAAATAGCGGGCTGTTTGGCAATCTCGAGCTGATGAGGACAGGCCTAAGGTTCGCAATCAACGCAGAAATTTGGATTGTTGTGGGTGGAAGTTGCTGGTATATCATGATCAGGGACGTCTGTTTTATAGAGAGGTACATGGTGGTATTATTATCTTGTTTAATATTCAGAGTGATGCCTGTTTAAATGCTTGTATAGAGCAGATTTCAGAGAGGCGTTTTTTCATGGAACATGGAGGTCAATTTTAAAGTTGTGATTGATTTGGGGACTTACGGTACGATTGATTTGGACCAATCGTAACTCTTTGTAAGACGGAGCCCTGATCATCTTGAAGATGTGCTGATTTTGTATGGAAGGCCCCTTTGCTTACCAGGACAATATCTTTATATAGAGGATTGTTTTATGCAGAACATGCATTTTAGCACCTGAGCTGGCGGACACTTGCACCTACTGAAGACATCGTTATTTTTATCACTTGATTACCAAAGATTTTATTTAGGTTACTGAGTACTCTATGGATAGCAAACTTGACTTGCAAATATAATAAGTTAGAGTATTAAAGTTAAACCAGAGGGACATTTGACCCTGTCATTGGATCATTTGCAGATTAACCGCCGATCTCTAACACCAGTGATTTGTTGTCGTTGAAATACGTTCCAAGGAAACTTTTCTGTCATTCATGGACTTCAGTACTATGGATCATGATAAAGATCATTTGAAACAGGATTGATGATGTCTCTGGCAGATAAATGATGAGGAAGTTCTTGAAAAAAGGTAATTCACCAGATTGGTCTTTGATATATTCATTGCTCTGGGTACTCCTTCTGGTATAAAGAACTTGGTCTGATTTGGAAGTTTATTGATTTGTTCAATCTGTGGAATGTAGAGAAATATATCTTTACTTTGCTTCCAGATGAATTGATTGTCATACTGAAGGATTCTAGCTAGTTGTTCGTCATTGAAAATGCTTTTTCTTCACATCATTTTATTCTCATGTAGAAACATAATGTAGTCAATTCTGTAAAAAAATTCTAACCATTTACATGTATCAAAAAATGTAAAAAAGTCTTGATATAGTCATATAGATTTCTATCATGATGTGACAAATTTCACGTAAGTATCCAAATGGGTAATGGAATTAATAGAACGTTTCAAAGATAGGACATCATGAAATGTACTAAAACTCTGATCAATCAACAGAAGGGTACTTAACAACCCTATCAGAGGATATCCTATTAACAATTGTCTGAGCGTGCTCAATGTTTCCTGCTCATGTAGATCAACTGTCTGCTAGTGAGCCACAGTTAAAGATAAACTTGAGTTCTGGTAAAAAAAAAGAAAATTAATTCTCACAGAATCAAAAGAAACTTACACTGAATGTTCAAGATTACAAATAAATGACATGTGCCAAACAATTTTGGAAGAAATTGTATACTGGCTGAGTAATGAGCATAGAAAGACAAGGAAATCAAGGTAGTACTAGCCCCGACACCATGTGTGTTGTCCCATATATAGCTTTCTGTGTACAGTGCTTGTTACTTTACCAAGACTCGGTCAAATTTATTATGATTTTGATGACTCTAGAACCTTGCAGTGCACACCAATTTTTACATGCTACATGATCAACTGTTTCTGATCCTTTCCACACCTTTTCTTTCACAATGCAATCGCATTACCAGTACTAAAGTTTATCTTTAGCAGCTAAATCTTTTGATGTCTTTTTTGCGCTTTTCGTAATGCAAGAATAAACGGTGGACCAGTTGAATAGCGCTAGGGCCTTGGTTGAATACCTTTAGATGTCTCATTCCCAAGAAACGTAATTGGGTCAAACCAATTTTTCACATACTTAAAAATTAAAGCTTGGTACTGTATGAATTTAGATGTTAACTGTATGTTGTAAATAAGATGGGTATCAGATAAGCATTCTGCCATTTGAAATAAATGGCTTTCATGATAATTGTCATTTCAGTAATTGTAATTTTGGAGTCAATTTTAATAGTAACACAACTGTATATGATAACAAGCTTTCACATTAGTCTCAAAAACATATATTGTAGCTTCCTTGGGAAAGGTGAAGCTTCTGAAGTGAGCAAGTATCTATTTTCTAAAATAGCCCCCCCCCCCCCAACAACAAAAAAGGAAGAAGAAAATAGATATATGAAGTATTAATATTTGCAGATGGAATATTGTTTGCTAATTATCATTGTTTCTAAGCTGTGGGAAGAAAAAAAGGAAAAAAGACACACATGTTGTGGGTATTGTGGTAACCAAATAAATACAAATAATTTGATGTCGTTGACGTCATTATTGTTGAGTTAAACTATTAATAGAAAACAAATAATGTTGTTTACTCCATGTGTGTGTACCTTTGATTTCACGAGTTCGAACAGTCCCACATGTTGAAAGGCCAGGATGTTTGTTGGCCACTGTGTTTGCGTGCCCTACAAACACACCCTCGGAGAAAACCAAAATGTTTAGGTTCAGTCACCATAAACTTTGCCTAGCCCTAAGAAGGCCTTGGTCAGTGAGTCTTGATTTCGGCCCGAAGACTTCCTTCTCAAATTGGCAACTCTTGGCCGTAAGTTCAATGGCCGCGGAAAAGCAGTGTGGAGCTAAAATCATCATTTTGGTGAATGAACTGAAAGTATGGTCATAGAGACTTTCGAGAAATCAACTTTAGGGTAGAAAAGTGTGATTAAAATCTCCTGTCTTGTCTATTGGTGAAGAGGTACACATGGGCCTACACGTATGAGGAAAATTGTTTCATATCACGTTTTTACTGCAAACTGTTTTTTTTTTTAAGTCTAAAGAGAGAGAAATAAAAACATAAACAAAAATTGGAGAGGAGTCACAAAGGAAATTTTAGAATTGCTGATTTTATATTAATTCTAATTATTCTATTGTTTTAAATTCAAAAGTTACTTGTTCATTTTCACATTTTCTCTGATGTGTGCACATGTTTCTCCTTTTTGTACTGAAGTCACACTGCCAATCTGACTCCAAACTGACTGATTTTTGCCTTTAAATTTTTTTCTCTCTGGTTGGTCTAGTGTTGGTCTCATTGATTTGACTGATGTGCAGTAGCATTCTGTGTGAACTTTCAAAGGTGGTCTCTTTTGTTTTCTTCATGTCTGCCATACAGTCAATAGTTTTCTTTCCTTTCTGAAGAAAAGAAAACACATTCTGTGACATTTGCTTTGACAGTGAGTCAGAAAGTAAATTGTACTTTGATACTTTTGGAGTTAGACAGATCATTCCGAAAATATTGATCTTTCAGTCTTTGTATTCTCATCCAGAAATATAAAAATATGGCAAATTTCACTTTGTGAATGTTTTCTTCTCAGAAAATGAAACTGAACCGTTTCTACAAAAGCTATACAGGAGAGAGGTTGTATGTTAATTTATTGGCCTGCACAATGGTATAGGTACAATTCAAAGGTTATTTATAGAAATACTTCATTGTGTACATTTTCGAATATTTTCCAAAGTGTTTAATACATTTTTTTGTTGTCAGTGAATACATGTACAATTTACCTATCAAATTTTTACTTTCATTGTTTACACTTCAAAGGCTATTTATAGAAATGCCCTTTATTACATTCTATAATATTTTCCAAAGTGTTTAATATATTTTTTTGTTGGTCAGGGAATACTTGTACCTATCAAATTTTGCAAGAATATTACCAGCTCAAGATATCTACTAAGCACAGCATAGCAGAGTCAAAAGAAATTTCCATTCATGTTACTCCATCTAGTTACATGTACAAATTACTTCTATATTAAAGGCAAGAAAACTAAATATAATTTAATTTATACTAATTCCAATACTAATGAAATAAAGATAGAGAAATAAATTCAGGAGCAGCAAGTAACCATAATAAAAAGTACAAACATCATAAATACATGATTGTAAATCAATGCGTTGGTAAAAATATATCTAGTCATGATCCTCATCAACAATGACAAGAATTTTAACAAATGCAGTTTCTAAAGCTCTGCCTATTGGTCGTATTCCAAGAATGCTGTAATCTATTATTAATCTGTTTCTGTTTTTGATATGTGGAATTCAAGAAAAAAATTGATTATAGATTAATCCAATGGATCATGACAAATCATCAACAAGTGCTCAATTTACCAAAATCTCAAGGACAGTTTAATAGCCCTTCCGATCTGCCTACTGTTTCATCAGGTAAATGGTAAATGTAAAGGTGATCCCCCTTTCTGGGAAACAAGACAGATCATGCAAGGAACTGCAAACAGATTTATTTCCATTAATGAGTCCATTATTATTGAGCACTGTCTTTTGATATTGAGGAAGTACTTGAACATGTAGGTATGTGGGGGATTTCATGACAATATTTTTGTTTCCGTCTAATAATATGCTATGCTCTCTGTATATGCTTTTTGTCCACCACTGTCATTCACAACTCTCGACGAAGCGATCATATTTGCTTGGTGTCTGAGTGTGAGGAATGCAGTTTCTTCTGACAGATGTATCATGGCAAACTCTGCTGGTTTCTGAAAGCATACTTGTTGAGAGGGATCATAAAACCCTGATTTCCAGTTCTGGAAGTAAAATCGAAAGGGAACATCAGAAACTGGTTGCCACTTCTGGAAGTAAAATAGAAAGGGAACATCAAAAACTGGTTGCCATGCACTTCTGAAAGTAAAATCAAAAGGGAACATGAAAAATTTGTTACTGTTCGCAAAGATGATCATCTTATTTGTTATTGTTTGATCCGAGCGGAGCTAACCTTGAAGTGGGTACATGCTGAAGTTTTGAAATCTGTTTGGTTTTGGGAGCAAACTTGATGGTGTTGACTTGTGGACATAACTGAGCAGAGTTCACACGTTCATGTATGTCTTTGACTCTTGTTGTTTTTGTCCAATGTGGTAGACTTGGTAGCTTGGATCTATTTTGCTTTTTGACGAGGAATATTTTGACATAAACCGACTGTGAATCAGTTATACTCGACCTGTACATTCCATGTATGCTGTAGTT